>NC_088178.1:1800000-2100000 GCF_028769735.1 Zonotrichia leucophrys gambelii | reverse complement strand
TTATTGAAGGTCTTCAATTGGAACACCTTGGGCAGTCAAAAGAGGGGCTACACCCAAGATGGACAACGCTAAGTTTTTCAGACAATTATAAGTTTGGTCCATTCACATATCAGGGGTTAATCCTCCAATTACAGCTTCAGGTAATGAAGTCATATTCCCCCAGTTTGCTCCCCCCAATTCACTTTTATTTATACTTTTTGGGGCCTGAGGCTGTAGGGTGTCCTTGAGTTTCAGGCCCAGAGGGATTGTTTGTCTGACCAAAATGTGAAGACAGCAGCTGACACTCTATATGGAGTTTAGAGTTATACACCAGAGTAGTACAAGATTTGAAAAATATAAAAGCTAAATGCCTTAGGGCATCAAGCTGGTTGCTAGATTTTTCTGTTTGCTTGTTACCCTTTGCAAAGCAAGTCCCTCATGGCTGGCTCCAGTCCTGCTCCCCAGGGCATATCCAAAAGCTAGGGAGCAGCCCCTGAACAGGCATGAGCACCAGTTCCATCCAAACCAGCAAAACCACAGCAGTAAACCTGCTGTGTTCAGCTCCACCCCAGCCAGGGGCAGACAAAGAAGTGTTCAGGGCTGTGCACGTGTGAAAGCCAGCACAGGGCTCAGGCTCTCCAGCATCTATTTCAGTGAGGAGATTCCTCATGGAAACTAAAAGAGACTGGGGAAAAAATGCTTGGAAAATAACATATAGTTGTCATTTAGAGTATCTCCAAAAGAGAAACTGTTGGTGATTTTTAGGTGCTGTGGAGCAAAACCCCCTTGTACAATGCTTGTTGTTCACGTGACGCTGGTCTGTTCAAATCCCAGCTCCAATCTCTGGCTGCAGGTGCTGCCAGGGGCTCTTACCGAGCTCTCTGTGCCCATGTCACTGTAGGCCTCTGTTTTGGGCTCCACTGCCAGCTCAGCTTCCAGGATCCTCTCCACGGGCATGTCCTCACTGCCACTGCTCGTGGACTCGGCCTCGGTCTCACTGCGCTCCCTGCTCCTCTGCCTCTCCTCCTGCACAGCTGTGGGACACAAACACGGCTCTCTACAGCCACAGCAACGCTCCTCTGCTCACAGGGGGTCCCCACAGGTGGGATGGAAACCCCCTCAAGCAGGAGACAGCAGAAAATAATATCATTCACATGCTCTTAAAAAATTCCTCCACCCAGGGTTTTTCTCCTGGGAAGCTGAAAGGCAGCGAGAGAGGCCTCAGAGAAATGGAAAACAATTCTTATCTCATTTGTTTCTCCTGTGTTTTGCTCATGTGGAATGTGTTTGGAGACTGTTTACCCGCAGGTGATTGTTCCATTGGGTTCTGGTGTGGGTTGTTTTCACTCTTTGGCCAATCGGGGCCAAGCTGTGTTGGGACTCTTTCCAGAGTCACAAGCTTTCATTATAATCTTTTTAGCATTCTGTAAGTATCCCTTCTGTATTCTTTAGTATGGTATCGTATTCTTTAATATAATATAGTATAATGAAGTAAAAAATTAGCCTCCTGAGAACATGGAGTCAGATGAATCATTCTCTCCCCTCATCAGTGAACCTGCATTTTACAATAAATGGTTATGTCAGATGTGCACCCATTAAAATGGTTGCTCCCACATCAAAAACTCTGTTGCTGCACACCAGTAGCCTCCAAATTTGACCAAAGATTGTGATTTCCAAAGTATGAAGCTCCAGAACAGAGGGAAGATGAGTTGATGCCTCCAGGTGGCAGTCTGGACTCGGCTGTCACTGGGTGCTGGAGGAGGCAGCACTCACAGCACTCCTGCACTCACAGACAGGTTTTTGTGCTCTCAGCATGCTTCCAACAATCCCAGAATGCTTTCAACAATCCCACAGCAGCCAGAGCATCCAGCAGCAGGGCTAGACAGTCCCCAAACCCCAGCTGGATTCACACCTGCTGCTTGTCTCATTCCTGAGCAAAATCCTACCCAGCCTGGCCCAGCCCTGGCATCACCTCTCCCTCCACCACCTCTCTTCCTGATCCTCCCCACTAGAAAATTCCCTCTACACCAGTATCCCAACACCTTCACTCCCTTCTCCCCTCTGTATGTTTTCTAAAGAAGACACAGAACATGAAATTCTCTCCAAAGCTCAGTTTCTAATTCCCAGGACGTGTGTAAGAGAGGTCAGTGTAGGACCTGTGTATCTTGTGTGCAACAAAAGTCCTGGTAAGGGAAATACAACAATCCTGCTTAAGAAGTGACCAGCAGGCATTATATTTGTCTAGTTCACTGCTGGGGTGAAGTGGCAGCACCCAAGGAGATGGATCAAGGTGGGCATCCAGCCTGGTGCTTGTGAGGGAGGGCAACACAGGACAGAAGTATATGCCAGCCTGCTGGGGGAGAATATTTGTGCAGAAAAAGCCATGCAGGTGTTTCTGAAGTCACCAAAATCTTACTGGAATAAAGAACATGGCAAGGAAATACCAGTCCCATCACTCAGCCCCTGAACTCAAGCTGCACTCTGTCCCCAGCTTCTGCAGCTCCCAAAAAGCCCCTGTGATTGCTGCAGCCAAACTCTCACAGGATCCACCAGGTTCCTGGGGTTTAAATTTTCACTCTCTGCAAAAGGAAGTTGTGCTAACACCCTGGTCCTCTGAACCACTTTGCACCTGGCTGGAAGAGGGAGCTATGCCTGGGATTAAGTTTTTGATTCCAGCCTGGCATTGTGCAGTCCCCTGCTGCCCTGTGAGTTTGAGGCAGCACAGCTTTGGTGATGCTGCAGGACGAGAATCAGCTCATGCCCAGTGTTACAGCTGCTTCCCTGGGCAGCTCTGCTACTTTATCTTAGAAAAAAAGGAGCTTAAATGCTCCTGTGTTGGTTGTCACTTCCTGACGTTGCATCTGTTAGGATAATTTGGGAGACAATCCAGCTCAGCAGGTAAATGGAAATGACAGAAAACTATAAAATGAGAGATAGAAATAAATCATTCACCCTAATCCTCCAGTACAAGAATTAGGTGGTGACAAATGAAGTCAGCAAATTAAAAACAAAAAAATGAAAGTTGCTCTTCACAAAGGAGGCAAGAAGTCTGCAAGACCCCTCACTGCTGGGTGCTGTCCCCAGCAGAGGTTTACAGGTTTCCAAGGGGTCCAAGCCACTAAGAGTCACTAACTAGAGGCAAGGTTGGGTCAGGATCAGTTAAAAGCTTCGATACTCACCCATGTGTGTGATTAGGTGAGAAGAAAAATACACTGTAACAGCTTCCCCATCAGTCTCTTCCCTTATTAGCCCTTATTAGGAAAAAAGCCTTCACAGAAGGAAGAATTTTTTGCACCCTGTCCAACATGGGAACAGGCTGCTTAGGGAGGTGGCAGAGTCACCATCCCAGAGGTATTTAAAGGACAGGCATATGTGGCACTTAGGGACAGGGTTCAGTGGTGGAATTTTCATTGCCAGGCCAATGGTTCCACTTGATCTTAAAACTCTTTCCCAACCCAAACCACGATTCCCATCTCCTTTACGTAATGAGGTCCCAAACCCCCTGATGAATGCACCAGCCTTGGAGGGCCACCAAGAGGCTGATTTATCCTAATGAATGGCGGAAAATATCTCCAATCCCATTGCTCCCAGCAGCCCTACCTTCCCTCTTCATCCCCATGGCGAGGCACTTCTGGTAGCGGCAGTACTGGCAGCGGTTGCGCTGGCGCTTGTCGATCAGGCAGTCCTTGTTATCCCGGCAGGTGTAGATCAGATCCTTCCTGATGGTCCTCTTGAAGAAGCCTTTGCAGCCCTCACAGCTGTACACCCCATAGTGCTTCCCTGGGGAGGCAAGGGAATGGCTGGCCAGGCAGGTTTTTGCCTTTCCTTCCAGCGTGGAGGAGCTCAAAGCAAATCCAAAGGTGGAAAAACTGCAGGGTATCACCTTGAACTGGCTTCAAGACTTAGCAGCAGCAGTCAAACCACAGGACCACTGTTTTTCCTGGGATAAGGAGGGGCTGCATGCCAGTGGAGTGATGTGGAGCATCTGAGGTGCACAACAGCCACAGGCAGCAAATGGGGTGCACTGATATGGAGAGGGCTTGCAGGGCTCACTGGGGTACAACAGAAAACCCAGGCACAGGCAGAGCCCAGCTGACTCAAAGCACAGGGAAATGGGAACACAGAGATTTTGGTAGATTTACCTTTGGCAAACAGGGACAGAAGGTAAAATGAGGTTACACACACGAGGGAGAAGAGCACAGTGTTTAGGTTTGGTCACTTTTGGGCACAAATTTGCAACACAGCCAGCCAGACCCAGCCATGAGCTTGCCATGCCAGTGTGGCCCCAGCAGCCTCCACACTGCTCAGTGCTGCACAGTCTCAGAGCACCAGGAGAGTTCTCACTGCACAAAGCCTTCCCCAAGAGAGAAAGCCTCCTACCTGAGGACCTGTCCCCACAGATGGCACAGATGTGTTTGGCTAGGGATCCTGGACTCGTGGATGGATAATTCATGTTCCCCATCCCCGGGAGACCCGGCAAGGGCTTGACATCCTCCGAGCTGCTGACATTGTTCAGGACATTGAGCTGCAGAAGCCACGGGACAGGTTAGAGGGGAGAGACTCACATCTCAGTGAAACCATCCCCAAATGGAGCTGACCCTTCCCTTGCTGCTCCTGCCAGGCTTGTCCCCCAAGCTTACCCCCATGGGGCTGCCCTGGGCAGACAGACAGACAGACAGACATCCTCTGCTGAATCCAGCAGGAGAGGCTTAAGCAGGCACTAAAGCAGACACTGCCTGATGTTGTAACCAAAGCCAGGACTTAGCAGAGCTGGAAAAGGGCAGGCACTACCCTCAGCTGCTCAGTTACAGCCTCCAAGCCACGAGGCTGCTGGGATCCTGGCTGCTTCATTAGAGGATGCTGATTGTTGGCTGCTGGCAGCCACAAACACTAACAGCTTAGTAAAGCAGAGCTCTGCAGACAGGTGATTTGTTACAATCAAACCTGCACTGCTGCATGGCTAGGGAAGCTGTAATGGTGTTTAAGAACAGAAAAAAATAAATAAAAATTAGTGGGTTAGCTTCCCTGACTCACAATATCTGCATATGCACATGAACACATGGCCATTTGGTGCCTCTCTGGGACTTAGGTTCCCAAACACCATCACAGGTGGCAGATTTGGTGTTACCAGATTATTTTAAAAAAAGAAACAAAAAAAAAGGGGGGGATCAGGCTGAGCATCGAAAAATCAGCAGCTGTGAGATGCAGGCAAAGGATGCAGAGCCCCCAGCTGAGATCCCCAGGAGCTGCTCCTGGCTGCTGAAGTTAAAGGTTACAAACCCACATTGATTAGAGACCAAAGCCTGACGTTGCCCAGGGCTTCCTTTTATTGCTGTTTGCTTTGGAGCCACGTCAGGCAGGGCAGGGAAGGGTAAGGGCCATTGAGCACGTCTTGTCAAAAGCTGTCTGGGCAGAACAATGTCTCTCCAAGCCCACCACCCACCACCAAATCACCTTCCCCACTGCTGTGGGCTGAGGGCTGGGGATGGTTGTTCCATCCCTGGGTTTGTTTGGAACAGTTGTGCCAATTTATCAGCTCAAAGAAGGCAGAAGCAAGGATAGAAAACAAGAATTTGGATGAAGATCCAGCTCGAGCCTTCATTCCAATCTCTGTAACATTTAAAACAGTGGATTCCATGCATGTTGCTGAAATTTCTCCATTTGCCCCAAGAAACTGCACATTTCCAAAAAAAAAAAGTGGTAATTTCCACAGAAAATTTTGGTAAACAACAAAGGTTCATCCCATTGGAATTTTTTGATGTGTCATTAGAAAAATAAAAAAGATGAAGCCTGTTCTCATCTTCCCTCACTGCTATCCCTTCATTTTCAAGCTTCAAATGTTTTAATAACACAGAAAATAAAAATTATCCAGCAAAAATCAGGAGCCAAGTAGTTTTGCTCCAGTAGGACATATAAGTGTATTGGGAAAAATTACCCAGAGGAACAGAGGTTTGATCTCCCCAGCAGAGACTCAAACCAGGCACTGGCAACTGTAAATCCTTATGCTTCAAGATCCAGGCCAAGGAAAGGAGAAATAAACCCCTTCCTCCCCACAAGTGTCCATCATCTTGGCAAAATGCTGAGCCAGGAGGAACTTTTTATGGTTTAAAATGTTACTCAGAACTCAGGTACCACCTTTTCTTCCTCTCTGCCTGCACTTTGAAAGAATAAAAGGGAGAGAGGGTACAGAGGAGGGGGACACACAGGGCAGTTTTATCCATCAGTGTCCTTAGAGCTTGACTCTTGCAGGTGAAGTGCAATCATGGATGATATCTGGGACAACTGCTTGAACCCAAATCCATTAGCTGCCTCCCTGCTGAATCCCCAGGGCCCAGCTGTCTCCTTGCATTAGAGGCAACACAAATGGAACCTTCTCCTCGGATCTGGGAACTTGGCACAGCGCCCAGGCTGGGGAAACCACTTCCCAGAGCATCCCCAGTCCCAAAGGAAAGGCTTCCAACCAGCCAGTGCTGCCACAATTTCCTGTCCAGCCCTCCTGTCCTCGATGTCAGGGGCACAAATACCGTCAGATCCACGGGGAACAGCTGGGTGCTGCAAGGGGATGAGGGATCCTCCAGCACTCCCACTGCTGACAGCTGGGGCCCATAACAGGAGTTGAGGATGCTGGGGCAAGGTAAGCCCATCATCATCCTCTTTCAGAGCTTTTCAGGGGCCTCCTCATACTATTTTTTCCCAGCCTTCCAGGCACTAAGAAGAGCTTCAGGCATTCCAAGGAGTAGCAGCAGGGTAAGGGCTTGGGGACCATCTCCTTGCTTTTTCCTCAGCAGGAGCCACAAGGCTTCTGAGCACTTCCCACCTTCAGGTCCCACTAACAAAACTCAAAATCTTGCTCCTAAGAGGCAGAATTTTCACTTAGATCGGGACACCCAGAACATTTCAGCTCTCTGTCGAGATGCCACAGTGCCACCAGAAATGCAGGAGGCAGTTCCAGGCTTTTGGAGCAGCATGTCTCCATCCCACAGAGCCACCCTGGGAGGCTCCCAGCCCTCCCATGGCTCTGGGGAGGCTCCAGCCCTAACACCTGTCTGGAAGGGAAACCTCAGCACCCACGTGAGCACAGGCAGCAAGGATGGGAGTGCTCAATTTTGCTTCAGGCCAACTTGAGATGCAACACAATAGGTGGCTGGCATTTAGCATTAACATTTGTCTCTCCCTAGAAAGTCTGTCTCCTTTCCAGATAAACAAATGAAGCAGATATGCTTCTGCAGGAGGAAGGGCAACGTTTCACACACTGCAGCCCTTGGCTATCCTGTTTCCATGTACAGTAATTATACACTGCAGCATTGGGGAGCTGGACTGCACCCACAGCAAGAACAAAGCTGGAAATTAGCTCTATTTCTTCATCCTGTGTGGGAACCCAGGACATTCCTCTGGCTGCCCTGGGTGATTCCAGACCCTGGCAAGGGGCTCAGAGACCTTGGCACAGTCACAAACACCTGTGCCTTCGATTTTAGCCCATGGAAACAATTACCAACTTTGTGTGAGGATTTACAAGCCACTAGAGTTTGAGTAGAATGATGGTTAATTTGTCACAGGGTGAAAAAGTAGAATTTTGGGGATTTAGAATGGGGGTTCAAGGGGCAAGATGGAGGAATCTGGGCATGTCCTGTCCTGCTTCTCCTTCATCTTCTGCTGTGATGGTGACACTTTTTGATTGGTTTAGAGTAGAGACAGAGTGTCTAACATAGGTGATAGGTATTGGAAAATTATAAAAAAAGGACACATATTTCTCAGTATAAAAAGTTAACACCACCCCAAGGGCGGGCACTGTGCCACAACCCGACCTGCTGGACAAAGCTCAGCAGGTCAGAGAAAGAATGGAACAGATAAGAGAAAATAAACAACCTTGAGAAGCAGAACCAAGGAATCTCGACTTCTTCAGTGGTGGGCCTGGGAAAAAAGGACTTTCTAATACCTTGGAGATCATCTCAACCACAGAAATCTGAGAATCCTGTAGGGTATTTTAAAACTGGTGCGCTCTGCGTGTCTCTGCAAGGCTGATTAATGCAGATTCACAAGCTAGAAAATATTCTTTCCAGCTGAGCTCTGAGTGGCCGCACTCCCCCACCAGCCAACCCTCTCCCTCAACTTTTGGGACTTCACCCATCCTGCACACAAAGAAATCATCCCATCCCCACCTGTGGGCTGGCGTGTGCCACGAAATTGACGCCGGGGGCGGAGGACAGAGCGACGGGGTGCGAGCCCAGCGAGGAGGCGATGACCCTGTAGGGCGAGCCCAGGGCGCTCATGGGCGCCGGCAGCGCCCGCGCCGCGCTCCCGGGGGGCTCCAGGAAGCTGGGGGGCCCCTCCACCACCGGGCTCCCCGAGGACAGCCCCGAGGACAGGCTCACCGACGGGGAGCTGGCGTGCACCGGGGAATCTGCAGGGAGAAACGGAGAGACGGAGTGTGATGGAGAACCTTGGTGGTTGTCGCCGTCGTGTTTCCTGGGAAAATCCCTTCGCCGGGATTTCTTCTCCTGGGAAGCTGAGGAGCCTCGGAGAAAAAGGAAAACAATAATTATCTGGTTTGCTTCTCCTGTGTTTTGCTGCTTTGGAATGTGCTTGGAGATTGTTTATCCAACAACATTGGTTTCACGTGAATTGTTTTGACTTAATGACCAATCACAGTCCAGCTGTGTCGGGACTCTGGAAGAGGTCACGAGTTTTTCTTTATTATCTTCTAGCCTTCTGGAAGTATTCTTTCTCTATCCTTTAGTATAGCATTCTTTACTATAATAGAGATCATCAAATAATAAATTAGCCTTAACATGGAGTCAGATTCATCATTTCCTTCCTGCCACGGGGGACCCCGAAAATACCACAGGTTGTGTCAGCTTAAAATGCCAGCCCAGCCTCAAAACCAAGCAGCAAACCACGCTGTAAAGAGAGAAGAACAAAATGTTGGTTACAATACAGGAAAATGAGTTATATACTGTTGGAACGCTGGTTACTGAGAATTTGAGACTTTCTGTGCTGACCCCCCAAGAGAACACTGCATTTAACCTGAATCCATAGAGAAGACTTCCAAAATTAAATGATAAAACTAAGATTTATGAGTGTGTAGTTTGAATAGAAGTGTGTAATATCACATAGTAGAAAACTTAGAGTTCAAAGTTTTAGAATATAGAATATATATATAAATTTTATATATATATTTTATATGGAATATATGAAACAAGACAGAAGTTTTAGAGTGAAAACTAGTCCTTCTCCTTCATGAATTTGAGCAGTATTGTATAATATATAATATATAATATATAATATATAATATATAATATATAATATATAATATATAATATATAATATATAATATATAATTTATATACAGTATATATATTAAATAAAAAGTCCGCATTGTGAGTCACGGGTAATTAAGTTACTGAGTTAAAAGCAAAAATAATTTAAGTGTCTTTTCTTAATTAGACAGTTTATTCTTAAAAGGCCTTGTAGAGAAAGAAATACAACCCCATTTTTAGCTTGTTAGAGTGAAGTGCTGCAAAACTCACAGTTTGTGAGATTGTAATATAAATAAGAACTAATAAACATCTAAGTCCAAACAAGAAATACCATCTCACACATTTAATCCCAACCTTGGCAGAAGAAAGAAACGAAAGAATCCACAATATACAGCAACAAACGTTATTTGGAGATAATGCTTAATAACAAAATATTCCTTTTCCACTTTGGTGCCTCAGCAGACTTGGAGGAAGGCACCACTGCCTGCCTGCCTCAGGCTGATTTTCAGTTTGCTCTGAACTCTTCCTTGAGGTCCCATTTCTTTTCCAGCTCTAGGGACAGCACATTTCTGAAACCCTGACATCCTCACCAGCCAGCCTGGAAACTCTGAATGCTCCACAAGTCTTATGATGAAGCACCTCTGCTCCCTGAGGTGCCTCTGGCCTTGTGCTCCCACGGCTCAGTTTTCCCCCTCCCCACTCACTGTGTGTCCACTGTGCCTTTTCCCATGTTCACTCCCAAAGCTGGGTGCCAGCACCTTCCACAGCAGCTGGAGCAACCCAGGAATGGCTCATGACATGCTTGCAATGCAAGTTTCAGGACAAGGCAGCCCCAAAACCATTTGTCCTTTATTTCTCCTCATTTGTACAGATCAGAGCAGAGACTCTGGCCAGGCAGATGTGCCAGGGCACTCTCACAGCTACAAGGACAGGGGTTTTCCTCCCTCCACACTAAACAGAGCTGCAGTGCACATCACCAAGCTGAGCCACACGAGATCAGTCTGCCCCTGAACCCTGCTGAGGAAGAGGTGGTGTAAAAAACAACATAACCCTGATCACTGCCACTTCAGGGCACGCTCTGAGGCTGAACTGCTCAGCCAAGGCCTAAATACTGTCTTCTGTAGGACCAGTCTCAAATATTCAGGCATCAAATGCCCACTAATCCCAATGGGTCATGCATTTAAGTTCATATTAAGGATTTCCATGACCTTTTCTCCCTCCCTCAGAATTTACCAGCCCTAGTTAGCATTAGCTGTCATTAACATTTCTGTGAACCATTATTTCTCCGCTGATTTTCCAACACAGGAGATGATTCCCTGGAGTAGCAAGGCAAAGATGTTGTGTGGGAAGGTCACACAGCTGCTTTTTCACGGCTGGCACAGAGGATGCATTCTCCCCTTGCATTTGCAAGTAAGGCAGTGCTTGGGTGTTTTGTTTGTTTGTGGTTTTTTCCCTCCTTTTAACATTACTGCAAAGTTATTTACGTGACAGTGTTTGTTATTCTACCTGAAGTAACAATCAAATCTGATTCAAAGGGAAGACGCACAATAAAGACGGGAAAAGGTCAGCTTGCTGAATAACATTAAAGACATTTGTCAGAGTCAAGGAGGACTCCATCCGCCGTTATCAACCCGCTTCAGACTTAATTCTGCTGAGGGAGGGGGAGAAAAGGTCTTTGTCAATTCTTGCTTTGGCTTTTTGGATCAATTCTCCCGGTGGGAAAGCGATGTGCAGCAGGAGGAAGCCGGCTCAATGACAACAGCAGAAGGCTCAGAGGCAGCGAGGCGCTCTGGAGGCAGGAGCAGGGCTCTGCCTGCTGCCACAGAGTCACCCCACATCCCCCTGCCACCACCAGGGAGACACACAGCCTGCTTTCTGCTAGCAGACAGCAAAATCCCTGCCTTGGAATGGATCCCAAGTGCTCCAGTCCTTCATCCCAGTGACAGAGCGCCTTTAGCACTGTGCTGTTTGTCTGGAGCCTCCCTTACCTCAGCTCACACAGGCACCTCAGATGTTTCTTGGGGCTTAAAAGGACCATCCTGGCCATTATCAGCTTCAGAGAAAAGCAAATGCATTTTTCATCACCTGTGGTACCACAACACGCAGTCCTCCCCAGCATCTGCAGCACAGACCTAGAAAGAATTTGCTTTTACGCCTCTTTAAATAACTAGGTAAACAACATTGCCTCTGAGGATTCCTCAGCTTGGAAAATAAGTCATTGCAGGGGATACTGGGCAGAGATCTATCACACCAGGAGAGCTGAGCAGCACAATGATTCTTCATCCTTTTCCATTAACACAGAAAAGGGCATATTTTGAAAGTATCATGCAGAAGATTTAAACCAATAAGGAAAGACACCCAGGAGAGTTAACTGTTTGCTTTTATGCCAGACCTTTCAGGAGTGCTGCCACTGCTGAGATTCTCCATTAGAGAGGCTCCAGGTTGCACAAGGACCCAGAGCAAGGCTTTCACACCAGGAGGCTTCTGGTCAGTGCAAGCCCCATGGTGACAAGGGGCAAATTTTTCAGAGCTGTGCCCAGGGGGATCCCCTAGACCCCAGGATGGGATCAAAGCTCTAAGCCAGGAAACCTGGAGGGTTCTACCTCTGTTATGCCAAAAATGAGATACCAAAGAGGACCTGTGAATGCACAAAGGAGTGTTTGCTGGTGGAGATGGATGGATAAATGAAAATACCCACTGGAGAGCACAGAGGTGTAAAGCCAGGCTTTGCCAGGGCCTGATGACACAAACCAGAGTTGACATGCTTGTTCCTACAGTGCCTGGCTACATTGTCCTGCCAAGGCTCTGACAAACGCCTTGGTCAAATCCAGCAGTGTTACATTTCCATTTACAAAACAACAACTTTATCCATCTGTTACAAATTGCAATAAAGCCCCCATCTAGAAAAACACAACAATGATGACAAAAAGCCCACAAACAACAAAAAACTTTGACTTCCAGTCCCTTTCTGGAATAAGTCTGCTAAGTAATCCACCACAGGAGCAGAAATGCATTCTCCTGCACCTGGGGAAAATCCTCCTCTCAGCTTCTCATTTTCAGGCTAGAGTGCTCAGAGAGGGTTATAAGAAATGAGTGTTAGCAGACTATCAGCTTGTGAGAGGAGCAATTTTCATGGCTGAAAGGTGTGCAGGAAGAGCCAAGCCAAAGCATCCTTGACCCCGGGGTTAATTATTCGCTCAGCTGAATACACTCAAACTTGTTTCAGTTCAAAGAAGCCAGGGAGGTTTGGACTGTGCAAAGAGCCAAGTTTTGAAAGAAAATAATTAAATTAAATGACTTGCAAGAAAATACTTATGGTCTGTGTCCCACATCTCCCAGCAGAACCCAGAAAGGTCTTGGGTTCACTGGGATGGAATGGCTTTACTGCAGGTATTTTCTCTCATCATCTGGGAGATGGACAAATGGCAGTGGAACAGGGCTGTGTGTTGGGGAAGATGAAACAGGAAAGCCTTATAAATATGATTGCCTGGCAAAAGATTTGGAGAATATAGAAACTGTAAGTGAGATTGAAATGAAAGCAAGCTTTGGGATACTTTAGTTACTGAACAACTGGAAAACAATGGCATGGCCAGCTAAAGGTGATCCCCTTTTGATGGAATGACACCCTCTGCTTGCAGACAGACCCAAGGGTCAGAGCAGACCCTACAGCTTGGCAGAAGGGGCCCAAAGAGGAGTTTCTAGGGTTTAAAATGTAACACAGGATGGTAATGTAGTGATTCTTATAGGCTGTATGGAAATGCTGTAGGATTTGTATATTGTACTGGATTGGTTAGTGAGAATTGGAATATTCAGCACAGAAGAAGATTTATTGTATTGTAATGGGAACTTCACTCACTCTTACTCTTTTGCTCTGTCTCATCCTCTTTACCACGCTCTTGCCTTCTCTCTCTTTACTTCTCTGGGGCCTGCTCTGAGCTGTGGCTGGCAGCTCCCCGCCAGGCTCTGCACCCAGGCCCTTTGCAATAAACCACAAGTTCCAAGCCCTGGCTGCGGAGATCTCTGCTCTCCATCCATCCCGACCATCCTGGGGAGGAGCTGCAGTGCAGCAGGGAAGCAGCTGTGGGATGGAGCAGGGTGGGCTGGGGAGACAGGAGTCAGTCCTGCAGCCAGCCCCAGCCAGCCACCCCCGCTGCACAGGGCACAGGTGACATTTAGCCAGGCCTGCAGTGTCCATCAGGTAATGCAAGGTGACAGCAGGGACGGGGACGCCCCGAGCACAGGGCACCAACCACGCTGGCCATGTCCCCACACAGCTGGGGAAGGCCAGCTGGGACCTGCACTGAGCATCAGGGCTCGCTGCTGCTTTTCAACACCCACCCTGCACTCACCATTGGCTTATTTCTGATCCACAAGTGGGGCTGTTTGTCCTTCTGCCATGCCTGGACAGGTACGTCACCGTCATATTTTCTGAAAAATCCCTTGGCCCAGGATTTTCTCCTGGGAAGCTGAGAAGCCTCAGAGAAAAAGGAAAACAAATTCTTATCTCATTTGCTTCTCCTGTGTTGTGCTCAGATGTGGAATGAGTTTGGAGATTGTTTCATTGGTTTCATGTGAATTGTTTTGACTCATTGGTCAATTATGGTCAAGCTGTGTCGAGCCACGAGTTTTCATTATTATCTATTTAGCCTTCTGTAAGTATCCTTTCTGTATTCTTTAGTATAGTTTAGTACAGTATTTTTTCTCTATAATATAAAGTTAGTGTGGTACTAAACTATAGTTTAGTGGTTTTTTCTATAATATAGTATCATAAAATAATAAATTAGCCTTCTAAGAACATGGAATCAGATTCATCATTCCTTCCTGCCACAGGGCACCCTGCTAATACAATACAGGGAGTTTCCTGTCCAAGTTCAGGGCAGCTCGATTTTGTACTTATTTCTCTCTGGAGGAGCAGGGGAAGGGAGGACAGGTGGATTGTGTGGATTTTCCAGTATCTCTGCTGCAAACATGCACTGCCCAGAGAAGCCAGTGCCTCCATCAGCTCTCCACAAGCTGCCTTAAACAGAAGCACACACTCCAGCCTTCTCTTTGAAGGGGGCAAAGCTTAAGAAAGAAGAATTTGGTTCTGGGTGCTTCACTGTATGAAAGTGGCTCTGCAAATTACAGCATTGTTTGTGGCAGGGAGCAGCTGAAGTACACACACAGAAATACAGTGTCCATACTGTTGCTTTAGAATAAGGATAATATCCAATGCCAGCTTAAGCATCCCTGCTGACATTAGGAAAAATAATGAAGACAGACCCCAAGAAACCCTCAGTTCTCTGCATTTTGAAATTACTGCCCTTGAGGACATAAGCAACAGCATTATCCTCACCCACCAGCTACTGAGGCTGAGCAAGCACACAAAGCTTTGATACTCCACTCCAACTGTGCTTCATCTTCACTTCAGCAAAATCCTAGTCCAGGGATAGGAAACTTGCATGAATGGCCTCATAAATCAGGAGTAGAACACCATCTACACCACAGCAGATGTGGAGGTGTCCAACACATGCACCTGCAGAGCACAAAAGCTCCAGGTCCACCAATCCAAGGCTAAACAGCCAGGTCTGGGCTAGCACAGTGAAACTGAACCAAGGTGAGCTTGATAAAGGCACTTTGGATGCACCTCTGTGCTCCAAGCACTTCACAGGGGAAGCTGAGGAAGGTGTGGAAACATAGACAAGTGACCCCAAATATCTCAGTGAAGGCAGTAAGAAGAGAAGGAACCAGGCTGCAACCACTAAAACTGCCTTGATTTTCACACAAATAATGGCAGCAAACATCAGCTTCAGCGGTTACACCTGAGCAGAAAGAAGAATCAAAATGCAGAGCCCAAAAACATCCAAGCACTGCACACACTGTTTAAACCACCACAGGCTGCAGGCTTGTTTTGGACAATGTCCCTTCAACTCTAACACCCAGCAAAGCCTTGAGAGAAATACCTGTGTTCAACACTGAGGTCTGACCTCATCTAAGGCCTAAAACAGTCCTTGAAGAGCCCTGGCAAGCCTAGAGATGATGATACTCTCAACATTCACAGTTTCCTTTTTAATATCAGAGAGAATCAAAAGCTGGAACTCATCAAACAATGCAAAACACTTATGCTCCCAAGGCTTCAGAGAAAAGGTTGACAAACATTTAAAGGTGTGAGCTGCCCTGCCTGACGCATGGCTTTGCAGATATTTCATCCTCTGCAGATCAGAAAGCATTGAGAAGTGGGCAGAGACAGGCAGAGAAGGGCTGATTTCAGGAGAGGAGCACGAGTGTGCGTGGGAGGTGCAGCCTGGCAAACATCTCGTCCTTGGGGACGACCTTGAAAGGGAAATACCTGAGAGAAACACTCCTGAAAGGGGCTGCAGTGATGGCAGCAGGATCCCCACCATAACTGGAATCCAGCCAAGTTCTGCTGCTGTGACTGCAGAAGTTGTTTTTGTTTAATACACAGAAGTTGAACCAAAAAACTCTTCCCTTTCTGGGGATATTTTTAACCAACCATCCAAGCAGATTCCCACAGCCAGTACGAATATCCCACAGAAAGGTTAGTGGGTTTGCCTTGCTTTTAAGGTCCAGTGACCTCTGTGTTTCCATCTTTCCTGCTCAACTCCATGCCAATAAATAATGCAGCCTTCCCTGAGCACTAAAAATGAGGAGGAAAACTCTCAGGAGCTGTAGTGGCACATATGGGAGCAGGGGTTTCTCCAACAGGGACCTACAATGGGCAGCACAAAATTTCCCTCAGCCCTCCAGGTGGTGGGAAGAGCTGCTTCCTCTCTTCTCTGGTAATGCTCCTGTGCCTCCCTTGCAACAGGGGCCATCCAAAACCTGGCCACAAAAAGCTGTGTGTCCTGTCCAAATGTCCTTGGACTTACTAAGCTATTGACCCACTGTCCACTTTCAGTCCAATCAGGCCAAGACCTCAAAATAGCATCTGCTGCTGAGCCTGCACCAGGGAAAGACTCCTTTAGCAACTACACATCAAGTAATTAAAACAGAGCTGGAAGCCAAATTTACTCACCCTAACAAGGTGTCACATCTCCCTGGTGGCCACAGTAACACACAAGAGTTGGATAAAGCTCCTTGTCTCCAAAAAAAAAAAAAGGAAAAAATCGTTGAATTTGAGGCCTGAAGGGTTTTTTCCATGATTGTTTGATCAGATTTCCCACTTGGCCGGCAGCCACTAGAAAAAAACACGTACAAATTCCTACAGTTTTGTTTGAATTTGTGGAGAAGCTACAGGTCTCCAGGAGAATGGATCCCACTGACTGCAAGAATTGTGGTTGCCCCAGGCAACTGAAGGCAGGTGTCTCCTGCTTTAAAAGAAAAATTTTCACAAAATTTAAAACCTCATTTTCTTAAAATTTCATTTTCTTAGATACCAGAGTTGCCCAGTCACTAAGGGCTCTTTTCCACCCTCACATGCACAATTACAGGAATGGACACAGCAAGCCATGACATCCAGGGGAAAAAGCATCCTGCGGGTCACAAAACCCGGGACCATCACCTGTGAAAAAGGTGCCAGCCAGGCAGGCAGCAGAGCCAGCCCAGCACAATGTGGGTTTTCCTCTCCCTATCCCCTAAACGACCTGGCCTAACCCTGCTTTGCTTGGGAGAGCTGACAAGATTGCAGCCGGAGGTGGTGTGGCCACAGGCCAAGTTACATGAGTACCAATAAAAGAGACTTTGTGGAGGAGCCAAGTTAGTTCTTGTCCCCAACCAACGGTGCCAGAGAGTGCCCAGAGAGAGAGGACAGCCAGCACAGCATCTTTCCTTGCCCTGGGAGCTGGGCTTGGGGTGAGGTGCATCCTTCTGGACAACAAAACCACATTTTTAAGCTCTTTTTTTGCTCCTGTAGCCCAGCACATCTCCTGCTTTAGATGTCTATGGGTGACTCCTCTGAACATTTTCCCTGTTATTCTACAAACTCACCTGTGACACCTTGGAGTCTGATTGTCCTTTTCTCATCACAAATCATGTGCTTATGACCAGCTTGTGGATGTATTTCTCAGACAAATTTGGCGGTGCTAGTCAGATGTTTAAGATCAAAGTGAGTGTTGCACACCCCATCAAAAACATGCACCTTATTTCTAACCTGAACACAGATAAAATTAAGGTAAAACAGATGTAACAGCTACCTGAAAGCAAAGAAAAAGACAGCAAGCTGATACCTTTTTTTTTGCCATTATGCTGAAATTGAAGCCCAGAATTTCAGAGCTAAAGGAAATCTGGATGCAAGAAGAACAGCAGAACCTGCATCCCCTTAACTTTGACTTCCAGCAACACCGTGCAATGAATGCTACAAGCTGACAGCTCAGTGTGGACCCTGATTCCAGGAAGAGTTTCGTGGCTTTTCCAAGGATAAACACCAGGAACACATGGTGGGCCTGATGGAGATGCAGGCTGCCTGGGGGTGAGGACCCAAGGCAGTGGAAGATCCCTTCCACCATGGTCACCACCATCTCTCCTCCTCCTTCTCCAAAGCCTGGCTGCTCTTTCACACAGCCCTAAAGCTGTCTGCCCAAAACAGGCACTGCTTCCTCAGCCAGCCAGAATTCCCCTCAAAGGAGAGGGAGCTGCCACAGGGACATGGAAGCCCTCTGGCTTTGAGGGGAGAATGGCGAGGAGTGGCAAACTCCATCCAGGGAGCACAAGACAGGACAGAGGGACTGTTTTAAAGCATCCTAAACAAAACTTGGCCAATGCTTTTGCATCTCTGCCAGGCATTCACATACAGAAAATATCTCTGTTTCTAATACCAAGCTGGAAGCAGGTTAAAACCCCAGTTTAATATATTAAAAGGAAGTTAAACTCCCAATATACTGAGATAGAGAAGTCCCTTCGCCTTTATTGGTGGAACAGAAATCCCTCTGCTCCTATTACCAATTTCCTCTCCTAGAAATCTCCCAAAGGCTCTGCTGAGTGTTGTGACCCTTGTCCCTACAGGGATCTCTGCCTGGTTCCTATGAAGATCAGCTTGACTGTCACTTTTCCTTTGGTTCGTTGCAAGTTTGTAACAGAAATAAATTCAACACAAATAACACTCTCATTGTTTTGTTCTTATTTGTAATAGAAATAAATCAAACACAAATAACACTTTCATTGTTTCCTTCTTATTGCAGCAGTAGGAGAGAGTTCAGCTTGTCTTTGCTGGGTCCTTAAAACCACCAGTGAGCAACAGATTCTCCCAACGAGAATCTGCAGAAACAGCCTAAAAAGGTATTTTGAAAAGTCAAGCTCTTGTGAAACTCGAGGATAACTTGATGCAATACTTTCCTGGAGTTGGCGAATTACCAGAGGTGAGCATCTGGTGAAAAAGGGAGGGGGAAAAAACCCCACACATAGTGGGAACATCCCATGTGCAACGTGATGTCTGCAGGAACTGCTTCTCCAGCAGAGAAATACCAGGCTGATGTACACAGAGCAAATCCTGGAGGCATTTCCTCACTTTGAAGGGCTGGGAACAACTTCAGGAGCTTTCCAGAGGCACCAAGACTTTGCACACACATGCACTTTGTTCCACCAATACTAGCAGCAGTCCATAGGTGGGTGCTCCCAGCCCCTCGCAGCCGAGCACTCCAACCCACAGCTCCTCAGCCCATTCCCCCTGTGTCAGGGCAAGGGGAATAACCTCAGATAAAACATAAAGAGTATTCCCAAAGAGCATTTCCCGAGAGGAGCCGCGGTGCCTGCAGCCAGGGCTCGCTCTCGGTGGGCACAGCGGTGTCACAGCCTCCCTTGGCTCATCTGACACAGCTCCACACGATGATGGTGGGATCTGTGTCACAAGGGCAGGAGACAGCCCCGCAAAGCAAGGAATTAGCCCTCGTAAGATTTTCTAGGGAGGCGTTTCACGTTTAAAAAGTAATTTTTTCCTCCCCTCAACAAGTTAATAAAAATGAAATGGGAAAGATGCTTACTCGGTTTGACGCTGTTCTTACAATGAAGAGATTCAAGCCAGCACACACAGACACAAACACGCATCTCCCAAGCGATCCGCTGAACTTCAAAGCGCAGCCTGCAGAATTTCAGGCAGCCTGGCGTGGCCGTGCAGAAGTTCACAGCACATAAAACCACAGGACAGCTTCGATCACAAGCACACGGGCACTGCAGGTTACAGCCACATCCCAGCTAGGTTAAATTCCTAGCTGGGAATTTAAATTTTTAAATTCCCTTTACGTTTTTTAATTCCCTTTACACCCCCCCTCGCCGCCACCGTGGGACCAGTTCCTCCCCCTAACCCCGTAAACGCAAGTAAAACACTTACTGCCAAAGCCCGCAGGAAACTTAATGAAGTGAGGATAATTCCCATACATGTTTAATCTTCAGTTCATCGCTCGCCTTTCCCGACACAAGTGCCTCCTCTAAACTTCAAAGCCGTCCGGAGCGCAGCCGGGGCCGGGGCATGGCTCTGAGGGGGCTCTCGGAGGGTGCCGGGGCAGCTTCTCCCCGCCGCGGGCCCATGCTCGCCTCACGCCGGCCGCGGCCGGGCCCGGGCCGCGCCAGCCCCGCGTTCCCCCGCTCCTCCTCAGCGCCCGCTGCCCTGCTCGGCTGCCTCGGCTCCCCGCGAATTCCCGGCGCTCCGGGCACGCAGCATAATCGCCCGGCGGAGACGCCAATCAATGCACGGCGGCTCCGCTATGGATCGGGAATCGGGAGCAGGGGGAGAGGTTAAGTTGTTCAGGGGAGGAGCGTCGTGGGGAAGGAGGGGGTGATGTGCTGCTCCACCCGTGTTGGTTCCAGCAGCTCCGGCCATGTGGAGCAGCACATCCACCCTGCGTCCCACAGCAGATCCTGCCTCAGCTGTGCTGCCGAAATCACGGCACGGCCCTGGGGCTGCAGCCACCCCTGGGAAATGCAAGGCTGAGGGCCAGCAGGACCTTCCTGGGGCTAGCGGAGCTGGCGGCTCAGCTCCCATCCCCAGCCCCACCCAAAAAGGAGCACAAAAGTCACGCAAACCGCACCAAAAGCCTCATTAACCGGCTGCTAAAGCTGTGTGGGGTGAGAGGAGGTGGGACAGAGCCCGGGGGGGCTCAATCCATGAGTGTCGATCCCAGCAACCGCAAGGATTTCTAACCTGTTGGCAAAGTTTGCTGTTTCAGGACAACACTGGCTTTGCCTGCACTGCTGGCCTTTAACAGCCACGCTGGGGATCCTTGTGAGGAGCAGGGAGCAAAATCCTGGCACCAGGCAGGGATACCTCAATACTGACTGCATACACTCAGGAAACTTCACAGCAAAGCTTCAGACAGCCCCAGACCCACATCCACAACTTCATCTAATGCCCAGCCCTCCCAACAATGAAGTTCTGCAGGAAATGTGCAGGAATAAGCAGGAACAAGCAGCCAGCTGCCAGCCAGGGCAGAGCCACATGCGGTCCCCAGCACTGTCCCCTCCAGTGCCCTGTGCTCCGGGTCAGGAACAACCCCATTCCCTGACTGCCAAACCCCAGCCCAGCTCCTGCAGCTCTGGGGAGAGACAAGGACACAGCACATTCTGGGCTCTGATCTGGGAAGCCCCAAATGAAGCCTCCTCCAAAGGAATGGAGGAGGGAGCAATTTTGCTGGAGGCCTGCATTAATATGTGTGCTGGAGGAGAAGGTGGCTTGCAGACCTGGCATTGCCACCAGCCACACGGCAGAGAAAGGGGCTACCAAGGGGCTTTGCCTTCCCATGGGGAGCATGGCATGCAAGCAGCAAGACAAAAAGAGGGAAGATCAGATTAGGATGTTCGACATCCTGCAGGAGCCTTCTGGCACTTGGCTCCCTCTAGGTCATCCCAGAACCCATTTTGCCCCTTGGCACAAAGCATGCTGGAAGGAGAGGGTATGGAATCTGCCAGCCCAGAGCTGCTCAGAGCACCCAGCAGCAGCTCAGGCAGATGCTGACTGAGGTGCAGTCAGCCCTGAGGTATCAGTCCGAAGGAGAAGGAAAGGTGGCCCTTGTTAGCTCTGTTTCTTCCTTTGCTCTCAGACATTGCCACATCCATTTATCTCTAGCTAGAACTTAGGCAAGGGAAAAGGTTTTTCCTCTCCCTTATGTTAACAGCCTTTATTTTTAAAAGGTGATTTTATTTCCTCCAATTTCTGCTCTGCATCTGCTCCAGGGCTTAGAGTTTACCTGGGAATGGGAACCTAACACTTGGGAGTGCATCTCCACAGAGCAGAAGAAATGGATAACCTCCTTGTCAGGAGCAAGGAGGTTTGCAGGCAGTAGTATCAGCATTCTGTATAGCCCATTAGCCATGGCCTAGGTTTACACATACCTTCTTTTTTTCTCACAATTAAAAAAACAACCAAGAGATCAGTATTCAGGGTAGGTTCTACTGAGGCAAAAAAAAAGCCACCAAGCAACTGCAGTCTTGCAGGGGGAATACAAACAGCAGAGATCACTCTTGTGTTTTCTATCTTGCCACCTTTCACATCTCGTTTGTTTTACTGCACAAACATTAATGGCACTGCAGAACTGTTTTTAGAGGTGGAGAGGCAGCTGAGCACACATCCCTCTCACTGGCCACAAGTTTTTAGCTCTGGGGAAGGGAGACCAAAAGGGTTTGATGACCAGCACCAGAGCACAACACAGCAGGATCTGACTGTGTGGTGCTGTGTCCTGTCCCTCTCCTGCTCAGCTGAGCTGGTGTCCTGCCCTGCCACCACCCCAACATCCAACAAGACCATCCCCAGGGAATGTCCTCAGCTCAGGCCAGTCCTTCCAGTGTTCACAGCTGCATCCAGGTGCAGGAGATGTAGGCACAGCTCCTGTTTCAGTGCAGGCTGCCCCACACTCCACCCTGTCTAATCCATGAGTGTCAATCCACAAGGATTTCTAACCTGCTGGCAAAGTTTGCTGTTTCAGGACAATCCTGGCCTTGCCTGCACTGCTGTCCTTTAACAGCCACGCTGGGATCCTTGTTAGGAGCAGGAAGCAAAAGCCTGGCACCAGGCAGGGATGCCTCAATGCCCGGCAGGCAGAAACCCAGGGCACTGCTGAGGATCACACTGCAAGGTGCCTTGTTTCAATCTCCTGATAGAAAATTGGATTTCTCAGCAGGGCAAGTTTTTTTCCCCTCTGTCACAAGACTGAAAGAAACATTTTTCAATTAAAAAAACCTATCAAGCAACCTGCTTTCAAAAGAAGTGATTTTTCACACACACACACACACACATACAAACACACATACTGAATAAGATCCAAAACTTCCACACGAGAGAGGGACTTTGTGCAGCCTGCTAGAGGGATGTTTCTCTGATCTGGTGTCATGGGAAAGCTCTGGCATGATGGAAAGCCTGCCTGTCCAGCGCCCATGCAGAGCTGCAGTGTGGCCTTGTCCCCCAGGTGCCCACCAGCACCCAGGACTCAGATGCTGCTTTTGACACAAATCCACTCTTGCACACCAGTTTCGCTTCCACCTGCCATGCCAGCCTGGCTTGTCCCTTGCCCTCAGGCTGGCCAGGAGGGTTTGTGCCCTTGCCAGGCAGGGGCAGAGGCAGCTGCATGCCCTGGGAACGGGGAGGTGTGAGCAGCTTTGTGTTCTAAGCACCAGCCGTGCCGAGGTTTAGCTGTACCATTTATTCTCACCCAGCACGCGGGATCTCAGCGGCTTTAATTCCATGCTAATGAAGTTTTAGTAGGGAATTATTTTTATTGATCTGCCCAGAGCAAAGAGCCTGATTTTAGGCCGGCTCTGTCAGCACCCCTTCCCCACAGCTCTTTTCTTTCTTTGGGAGAGGAAAGAAGACAAAACAGCTCTGAGCTCCTTAAAAAGGTTGGCAGTCCCAAGCAGTAAGTGGATTACTTTATTGATTTTTAGCAGATCTGGGTTAGTGAGTGCTTAGCACTGCAGAACACATGCACACACAGAGCAACTTCAAGGAAACCCCTCCAGGCCCTTTCCTCAGGCAAATCAAGTGGCAGGCAATTAATTTAGGAGGCCACCATGGATTTTGGAGCGTGGAGAAGTTCCAGTCCCTGCACCCAAGTCAGTTTGTGACGGACTCTAAGGAGCCAGCCCAGCCTCTCTTAAGCAGCACTGCAGGACCCTACAGAGGCAGCCCGTCAGTTTCTTGTAGAATAGCAGAATTCACAGCTTCAGAGTATTAAATGCTTTTTATTCCCCTGCCTGTCCTCGTTGTTGTGTAAAAGGAGAAGGCATTATGACTGCCACTGTTAATTTAGGAAGGAAAACCATGGCCATGCTGCACCCAGATGGGATTCAGTGCTGCCAGGGGGCAGCCAGCAGCCACACAGGGGGACATCAGTCAGAGCAGGACTCCTGACAAAGCAGAAATATTCAAGCCAACCAAGATGCTAATGTTGTGTTGGGATACCCAGCTCACTCACTCACCTTCCAGGTAACTTTCCAAGGCCACTGTACTGTAGATAGATTTCTGAGCGTGCTGGAATAGCATCTCAAAGAACTCCTCCACCAGTACTGCACCACCAAGCCTTTAGGATGCTGGTCTCTGGAGCCTGACTGCATAAGGGCCTACAGGGGAATAATTTTATCCCACCTTGCACCAGAACCAGGAAAGCTGGAAAGTAAATATGGTCCCTTTTCCTCAAACTAGGAAAAACCCAAATATGTTGAAGAATTCCATCAAGCCTCACCCCGTATTTGTTCAAAGGCAAAGGCAGTCTATGTATATACTAATGACATAGATATGGCCAAATAAAAAGGTTGCAGCTCTTATAATCCCACAACATTCATCTTCCTGCTGCCACACTGCTCCAGAGTAACAGAATTCCAGGGAAAACCACTTCCTGTGGGGTGCTGGTGTTGGGGCTGGGGCTCCCTTCCCATGGCTAATGAGGTGCAATAAGGGCTACCAGGCTAAGTGCCCCAAGAGCCAAAATGCCCATTCTCCTCCCTGCTGGCCTCTGAGGGTGACACAGACACCAGGTGACCTGCTCCGGGCCAAACTGGGAGTCAGTGCCAGAGCAGGGACTTGAAACTGGATTTCTCCAGGCTGGCACAGTGCGTGGAGCCAACCTCATCCATGTGTTGCACTGGTCCGTGGCACTGGCCTGGGACTGGCACAAGTCACCAAAAGCAGGCTGCCTCCCTGGAGATGGAAAGGAAGGGAGCTGCTGCATCAGCCCTTCCCCATCCATCCCTGCCCCTCCTCATGCCCAGCAATAACCACAGACACCAAGCTAATGAAATTAAGCCCAAAGCCCCTCCGGGCTAATGCAATTACGGACAGCAGCACATTCAAACAGCAGCACCACCAGCACACCTGCAGGAGCACAGCCTGCCCTCTGCTCCTCCCCAGGCCTTCCCTGTCTGTCCCTGAGCCCCACCCAGTGTGAGTGCCATGCCCAGGGTGCCAGGGGATGCCATCCCCGGTGCCAGGCTGCTGCAGGGAGGGAGGGAGGGAGGGCACTGCCTACCTTGCAGAAAGCACCGTGCCATGCAGCCAAGCGCAGCCTCTGGGGGCAGATTTAAAGAAGCCTGTTTAAACCTTGGGAGACCTGCAATTACCAGCACCCTAATGAGGCCCTGGACACTAATCAGTGGTGTCACTGAATCCTCTTACGCCTGCCTAAGCACCTCCAGCAGCTTTGCTGGTTGCGGAGCCCAGCTGCCCAATCCTGCAGGGAATTACCTCCTCAGACAGGCACCAGTGGTGGTGGCACTGAGGTCTTTTGACACAGATGAAGGTAAAGCACTCCCAGGCATTTGTGCAAGGTGACAGAGATACCTGACAAGGCCTCTGCCCAGCCCAAAGGCACCTGGGCTAAGCCCACACTGGAGATGCACTGGAGCTGATGCCTTAGGATTTAGCTTTTCTATTTTTTCAGATCCTGTGCTGCTTTAGTGTATAACTAAAACCTCATAGCCTGTCAGCTGCTGTTCTCCCATTTTATTCAGACAAAACAATTCCTCTCTGGGCCTGAAACTCAAGGACACCTTGTTGTCTCAAGCCCAGGGAGATGTAAACAACAGTGAACTGGAGAGCAAACCTGGAGTAAATTACTTCATTACCTGAAGCTGTAATTGGAGGATTAACCCCTGATATATAAATGGACCAAACTTATAACTGTATGAAAAGCTTGTGACCATTGTCCATCCTGGGTGTAGCCCCTTGGAGGCTTTTGACTGCCCAAGGTGTAGTGTGGTATTTTTGGGGTCCCCCAACAAAGGCAGGAAATGATGAATCTGACTCCATGTTCTCAGAAGGCTAATTTATTATTTTATGATCTATATTATATAAAAGAATACTATACTGAGCTATACTAAAGAACAGAGAAAGGATACTTACAAAAGGCTTAGCAAGGTACTAATGAAAATCTTGTGACTCTCTCCAGAGCCTTGACACAGCTGGCTGTGATTGGTCATTAAGTTAAAACAATTCACATGAAACCAATCAAATGATCACCTATTGGATAAACAATCTCCAAAGCAGCAAAACACAGGAGAAGCAAATCAGATAATTATTGTTTTCATTTTTCTCTGAGGCTTCTCAGCTTCCCAGGAGAAGAAATCCTAGCAAGGGGATTTTTCAGAAAATGTAATGGTGACAGCGTAGCTATGGAAAGCCTTTAATAAATTCCCACTTTTACTCTCTTAATCTTGCCCAGCCTCTCTTCTGGGTGGCCACTCCAAGGCATCAGGCTGAACAAACATGGCTAAACCAGCAGAGATATTCCCATGCTGCCACTCCCTGGGATGCAAAGGGCAGATTTAGGCCTGCCAGCTGTACCCATGGAGCCCAGGGGATGCTCCAGGAGAGGCTGGAGCCCCTGGGTGAGGCTGGCAGGTGGCCCTGTGGCACTGCTGGTCACGACTGGCAGGGCGACAGGCGGCTCTGCCTCTCTTGGAGCTCCCTGCTCCAACAATGCACTTTTGAATATCATGAGGGCAGCAAAAACAACAGGTCCACTATAACCATGAGATATCCTGAGGCAGAAAATCCATTGGGAGCCCAGCTAGAGAGAGCAGAGTCAATTAGACACTTTCTGGGGCGTCAAGCTGCCAACAATCCCGGCCTTTGTGCCAGTGAAGAATCACTGCCTATGTGCTTCCCAGAGACTCCCCCTTGCCCCAGCAGAAAGGTCAGCAGCGTCATGGAAAAGCATGCACAAAGGATTCCTGGGAAGGTGGATCCAAAGAAGTGGCCATTTGGATCCTCTGGAAAATAATACTTTGTCAAAAGCATCGGCTGCTTTGGGTTGGGAATTTTTTTTTTTTTTTTGCAGGGGAATGAGCAAGCCCGTGATGCAGGGGATTTGTGCTGCAGCATGCATTGTATCCTGAAGCAGTGGTGGGGTTGAGAGGGTGGAAGCTCAGAGTTTGGGAGTTCACAGCTCCCTCCTTGCTTTCAGACTCCAACTTTTTACCTTTCCTGGAATAAAGATCAGAGAGACAAACAAGGAACCACAGCATTCCAGCTGGGAGAGTCCCCCATCCCTCACACTTGAAGGGAAGCACCTTATTTCTCTTATCCGTGGCACAGGACAGCAACCTGTGCTGTAAAACCAGGATTCCAGGCTGGATGAGCACTGGATGAAGTGAGGATTTCTATGTGCAAGCGCTGAAGTCGCTCAGATCCAAAAGCAGGTCTCTGACAAAAGGGCCTTGTGTCCAGAAGAGATTTTGTTGGGAAAAGAACACTCAGCTCTTAAGTTCACCTTGACAAGTCATTTGGTGTTCAGCAAGGGATATCAGGTGAAGAAAGGTTCACTTGATACCTCCTTGATAGCACCCTGCAAGCAAACTTTCCACTCAGAACACCTGAGAACACACAGGTTGTCATTTAAACACAAACCCGTCTTTAACCCTGCTGTTCACATGATGTGAAGCTGAGATTTCTGCAAGATGCCTGAAAACAGTTAGGCCATCTTCCTTCAAAGAAAACTACACCCTGACCAGGATTTCCTCATCTGCTGGAAAAAAAAAAAAAAAAACAACCCAAAAAACAGAGTTCTCAGAGAAATCTTGAAAGGCACAGCCGATGCAATTTATCAGTTTTCCCACAATCACCATTTTTCAGACAAAGCATCTCAACAGATGTTCCTTGTCCAGGTTAACCCTCCATTATTTCTTGTAGTACTTAAAAAAAATTTAAAAGACAACCCTCAGTCACAAATAAATCCTGATTTAGAGGTTTCTTTGCCTACCTAAGTGAAACTTAGTCCCCATACCTGTCTCTACAGAACTTCTGGAAAACTTTCTACCCCCTTTTTTCCCCCCTTGATCCTGCTCCATTCTTCATTCTCTTTTTGCTGGGAAACCTGGATTTCTGTGAGCAGACTTGTTGGCCAGATATCACTGTGATATTTTCTGAAAAATCCTTTTGCTGGGATTTCTTCTCCAGGCAAGACGAGAAGCCTCAGCTTCTCCATGTTTTGCTGCTTTAAAATATGATTTTTGAAAATTGTTTACCCAGCAGGTGAATTGTTTTTAATTAATAGCCAATCACAGCCAGCTGTGTCAGACTCTCTGAGGAGTCACAAATTTTTGTTATTCATTCTTATCTGGCCTTCTAATATCTCCTTTCTCTTTCTTTAGTATAGTTTTATAGTATACTATAATATACTGTAATATATAATATACTATAATATATTATACTATAATATAATATTATATAATACAATACTAATATATAAATAATATTATATTATATAAATAATATAAAAATGTATTCATACATTATATATAATATATATAATATATATTTTTATATAAATATTTATTTTATATTATATTATAGTATAGTATAGTATATTATAGTATAGTATAGTATATTATATCAGCCTTCTGAGAACTTGGAGTCAAATTCTCATCTCTCACCTCGTCCTAAGAACCTCACAACACCAGAGCCAGAGGCTGAGCTGGTGACACACAAGGCATCTGCTGGACCTCACATGGCTCACACAGGCTGGGCAAGGTCTTGTCACAGCAGTGTCCTGCTCAGGGCCACCAAGGGCCCCCACCTGGATCCTCCCTGGCAGGTGGCACAGCCTGCTGTGCACCTGGGGGGCTTTGCTTGCTGCTCTCATGCTGTGCATCCCCACGTTGATGCTTTTACATTTCCTCCTGCTTCAGCAAGTGCAAAACTCCAGAGACAGCCTGTCAATCTCCATCACGTCCAGCTGCCTCAAATGGTCTATTTATACCTGACAGGCAAACCTGGCTGTCCTGGAGTTCAAGGGAACAGGGTTATTTCTGCTTGGAGTAGCTCCTTTCTCAGGGGGGGAAGGCTGGAGGCATCCAAGAGGAACATCTTCACATGGCTGAGGGCACAGCCATGGGTCCCCAAGGTCCCAGCCACAGCAGGCAGGCCCCAAAAGCCCAGAAGGCAGATATCTATCATGAGACATCTAATCCCAGGTCCCTCTGTGTCCTGCCATGGGAGAGGGGAGCTCAGCAGGTACTTTTGGATTTCTGATTCGTGTTCTCTCCACGAAAAGCCACAGCTTCAAGCTTGTTTGTCACCATCATATTTTCTGAAAAACCCTCTTTGCTCAGGATTCTTCTCCTGAGAAGCTGAGAAGCCTCAGAGAAAAAGGAAAACAATAATTATCTCTTTTGCTTCTCCTGTGTTTTGCTGCTTTGGAATGTGGTTGGAGATTGTTTATCCAACATGTGAATTGTTTTGACTTAATGACCAATCAGGGTCAGGCTGTGTCAGACTCTGGAAGGAGTCACGAGTTTTCATTATCATTCTTTGTAACCTTCTGTCTGTATCCTTTCTCTATTCTTTAGTATAGTTTTAGTATAGTATTCTTTAGTATAATATAGATCATAAAATAATAAATCAGCCTTCTAAGAACATGGAGTCAGATTCTCAGTTCCTCCTCCATCTGGGGAACCCCAAAAATACCACACTTGTTCACACTGGGGTTCTGCACTGAGCTCTGCCTGGATCAGGTGTGAGCCTCTGACTGCACACTGTCACATTAGTGCCACAGTGAGGGCTCCAGCTTTCCCTGAATCTCTCCTGTCTCTCCTCACCTGTCTGCAACAGTAGATTTAACAGTAGATTTAACCCCTACAGTAGATTTCTTCCTGTCCATTGGATCCTCTGAGAGCAGGGAAGGAAACCAAATACCACAGATGTGTCTTCAAGGAGGGAGAGGCAGGCTTTTTAAGGCTTTGCTGTCTCCTCTGATGCACAAAGATCTCCTGCTTCTGTAATGACACAGGATCCCTGGGGATAGATCTCCTGAACTCCACTCAGGAATTTCAGGCAAGCCTTGGAACAAGTTTCCATTGCTCCAAATGCCCCAACCCAGCAGCCCTGCCTGTGAAAGCCCCCAGCTCACACCTGTGATGCCTCTGAGTCATCAGGGAATAAAAGCCCCACACCACACTCCCCAGCCAGTAAACCAGAGCCCATCTTTGCCCAAAGATGTGGCCATGTCCATGCTCTGGTGCAGATATACCCACACAGCCTCTCCACAAACACCAGACCTGGAGACACAGACAACCCAGACATGGCAATTGCAATAAATAAAGCACAACCCAAGCAACAAGGCATAAAATGATGTATTTAAGATAAGCAAACCCAAAGAATCCCTTCATGAACTGGCAGGAAAAATAAAGAAGGGGGATATAAAGAGCTCAACCCTCACTGGTGGCCCAAACCACCCCACTCTTGATAGTTTGTGCCTATCCTCTAAGCCATGCTGACATTTCCATTTCACAGAAAAGCAACAGGCTCATTTTGAGGTTATCTCTTTATAGGTGCCACCAATTCCAGCAGGCTCTGCCAGCCCAGTCTGTCTGAGATGCAGAGGACCAAGCCTCCCCTTTGCCCACACAGACACACAGCTCTCATCCGTCCCAGCAGCTGTCCTTGCCCCGGGACTCACCTTCTGGTGGCAGCCAAAGGCAGAGAAACACCACGTGAAACTCAGCCAAGATGTTCTCCAGCAAGAAAGGTTCCCCTGCAGAAGATGTTTTAATCCCTCTCTTCTCAAAAGCCACAAGCTCCCCTGTGCCAATGGAAAACCCACTGGTATTTAAAGCTGTGGGAGCATGACAAAATTCCCCATGCCCCAAAGAAAGGAGCAGCCCAGGATCAAGGCAGGGACAGACCACACCACACATGACAGCCCAACAGCAAGGAGCGAGCACTTGAGGAGTTTGCAGGGATGTGGAATGACATTTGCTGTCCAATATCTGCTCTTTGCCCCTCAACCCCTTCTCAGGAAAAAGAGAGGGAGAGAAAAGAGCAGCAGCCACACATTTTGGCCCTGTCCTTTTGAGCCTCTGAGCAGAAGGAGCAGCCTCTACACGGCAGAAGCAGAGAAATGACCTGGGATGATGTGGGCAGAGTCAGGAACTGGCACTGCACTGATGTGCACTGACTTAAGTCAGCTTATTAAAGCAAGCCCTGAAGATCAGCTTCTCCACAGAGCTGTCTCCTCTGCCAGCCAGACATATCCCAGCTGAAAAATCTGGAGCCCAGTCTCTTTTCAGGCTTTTAAGTTTTCCAGACCAGCAGCACACCCTCAAAGGTTGATAAATTCACCAGTCCCAGGGTCTGTCCTGTCCTGATGGTTGCAAAGACCGGCACTTCCCAACAGAGAGTTCCCAGGCACAGTTTGGGAATCAGCACAGGCCATGGGGTGTTCCCACCAGGAACTCTGGGTATTTAAGAGCCAAGCCATATCCACACAAATTAGTCTCCATTTAAGATTAGGCTCATTTAAGTAATGAGGCTTTTAAATCACACCTATCTACTAAATCTACCAGGCCTGGTACCTAAAATCCAGGGCAGCAAGGACCCAACTCCTCAAGCCCACCATAGACTGTGCAAGATACACCCCTCAGTGCCCTGAGAATTTCCCTGAATCCCCCCAGGAATCTGTCCAGAAAGGAAAGATCCCCCAAGCAGAGCAGAGCCAGGAAACACATTTACCTGCCATGCTTTGGCACACATAACCTCTGACCCAGGACAAGCAAGCAGCAAGGGAAGAGCAGTATTGATGAACCCACGGGCAGGTGAAATGGAAGAGCTGAAGGAATCCAGGAGACACACCTCTCTGACAAACAAAACAATCTCATTTGGAATGGCCAAGAGCAGCCCTGGTGTCTTTTCCTGGGTGGAAACCAAGGAATCTGTGTGGCCTGGCTCCCAGAACCCCAAGCAATGAGACCAAAGAGCAGAATCTCAGTCAGTGTTCACCTGTCCCACTCCTCTGGGAATTTTCACCTTTCTGTGCCTTCCCATCACCTTCAGGGGAGAATCTCCCAGAACCTCCCACATCATCTGTAACCCTCCTTGGAGAGGAGCCTTGCCTGTGTCTCTGATGAGCACCTTGCACAGCCACTCCCAGGGAGCAGCCACATTCCTGGCCTTTGCAACAAGTCAGCACTGAGAAAAAGGTCATTTACATCTGTCACCATCTCTCTGGGTTTCTGTGGTTGAGATGATCTCCAAGGTATCAGAAAGTCTCTTTTTTCCCAGCCCTGTGACCGAAGAAGAAGTTGAGATTCCTCAGCTCTGCTTTTCAAGGTTTATTTTCTCTTATCTGTTCCATTCTTTCTCCGCCCTGCTGAGATCTGCCCAGCAGGTCGGGTTGTGGCACAGTCCTTGCCCCTTGGGGTGGTGTCACCTTTTAATACTAAGAACTGTGTGTACTTTATTTACAACAATTTTCCAATACCTATCACCTATGTTAGACAGTCTGTCTCTACTCTAAACCAATCCAGAAGTGTCACCTTCACAGTAGAAGATGGAGGACAAGAAGAAGGAGAAGGACAGGACACACCAGATTCCTCCATCTTGCCTCTTGAGCCCCATTCTAAATCCCCAAAATTCTACTTTTTGTGGCTCTTAAATCTTCACACAAAGTTGGTAATTGTTTCCATGGGCTAAAATCAAAGGCACAGGTGTTTGTGACTCTGTGCCAAGGTCTCTGAGCCCCCTGCCAGGGTCTGGAATCACCCAGGGCAGCCAGAGGAATGTCCTGGCTCCCAACAACATTTGTGTGGCAGTGGATGTGGCCAGGGCTGCCAGAGAACAGCCAGGTGTGCTCTGCAGGGATGTCTGTGCAGATTTCCTCACAGATTTGGGGGCAGCCTGTCCTGGACCCACGAGGTTATCAGTGATGGGAGATGCTGAGCAGCTCAGGCTGCTGCTGGGCACCTGCTGGAGGAAGGACTCACCCTGCTCCTGTCTTCCCTGGGTGCATCCATCATTTTCAAGATGGACAAACCTTTGGCCTGGCTCTGTCTGAGTGCTTTTTACATCAAGAACAAGCTCCCACCTGGCCCACACAAATCCAAATCCCAGCCTACACACAGAGGGCAAACAAACAAATAAATAAACTCACAAAGCCAGGTTCAAACCCCAGCATCCCCTTTTCAGCCTGGAGAGGAAGGCAGGGAGGATGCTTGACATGAGATGTGATGTGACCACTCCCTGGCATCCCAGTGCAGCCACCTGCCCCATCCCCTGCTGAGCAGGCACAGCCAGCCCCGGGGCACGCGTGGCCCCCGTGCGTGCAGCCGGTGACAATGGTGACAATGGTGACAATGGCTCCCCAGCCAGCACAGCAGCCCTCCCCACGGGCTGGGGCTCTGCACGACATCCCTGTCATGCCAGGGAGCATGGCCCAGCCCAGCAAAGGGGCTGAGCTCTTCCCAGCTCCCTCTGACTGTGATGTGGGTTGAGTCTAACCAGGGTGGGACAAAGCTCTTTGTATCTCAGGTGCTCAAGGTGCTGGTGCAGCTGTGGAGGGGTCTGTGTTGCCCAGGTGGTGATTGGCCAGGGGACAGGTCCACAAATGCTCCCCCTCCTCCCTCAGCAGTGCTCAGTGCCCTGTTTCACCCCCCAGAGCATTAGGAGCTTTAATAAACAATAATGCAATTATAAATATTTTTAAAACAGGACACTACCTCAAACCCACCAACACAAACATTACATACTCACGCTAATAAAAGTCACCACGAGAGAATTAAAAACCTCCCCTCTACTTCATGCTACGACCCATAAAAACCATTTTAAACCTTAAAAAACATATTCTTTAAAACATAATACCCCATCAAAACCCAATCCAGCAACAAAACTCAATTAAAACAAACCAACTTATCACAACACCTGAACCAAGAACCATAACATTTAAGAAGGAGGCGGGAATATTCACATGCTCCAGGGTCACTCTTGGCTTCCCTGGTCACATCTCCTGACGAAACCCCACCCTGGAGCATGTGTCAGGCCCAGCCTGGCTGCAGGCTGCCATTCCCCCAAACACAACCCCACATCCTGGCCTGAAATCCTGCCCCCATCACCCTGCTGTCCCCTCCTCGCCTCGTGTATGCCTTTAACAGTCTGCTGGATTACCCATTGCAGCTAAAATAACAAAGCTACAAAAGAAGAGGGCAAACAGGCTCGATATTCTGCAGCAATTAGGGCTAAACAGGGGAACAGGGAGCAGGGAATGAATGGACAATGGGGAGGGCAGGGACGTGGCAGCCCAGGCTTGGACAGGCTGGGCACGAACTGTCCTCAGGAGGCAGGGAGCAGAACTGGACCTAAGGGGAGCAGGGAGATGAAAAGGGTTATTTAAACAAGCACAGGGCAGTCCCCACAGGGCCTCCCTGTCCGCTTGGCTTCACCACAGAGTGTCCAGGGAAGAGCAGCTCCCTGTTTGCCCCCTCTGCCAGCCCTTTGGGGTGGCGGGGGGACGCTGGCAAGCTGCGGTGGGCTCCGCTTCCAAAGGAAGGAATCCATTAATCTCTCTGGTAATTACTGCCACATATGGATTTGCACAATTACACTTGGTTAATTGGTTATTACAGGCAAGCCAGACTGATTGGGCAGAACGGCTGAGCTTTAACCCCTTCGCTGCCCCCAGGGCCAGCCAGACATTGGGGCAGCCTTCCCTCAAAACAGTGCTGTGCTCTCCTCTAACATCAGGGCAGCCTTCCTCCCAAAACATGCTGTACTCTCCTCTAACTCTGCAGGCTGCTATGCCAAGGACTAGCCAGCACAGCTCCCAGCTCCCAGACAAGACCTCTTTGCTCCCATGCCTTCCTTTCCACTGGGGAGCCCAAAGAAATGGACCCAAGGAGAAAGGAGTGAGCCTGCGCCTCCAAACAGAAAGTGAGCCTGCACCTCCAAACAGCCCCACTCCCCAGGCAGCTTCATGTGCCCTGGGTTTGCAGCAGAGCCACCATGCAGTCCCCAGGGTGCTGAGGGATGGCAGGCTTGGATTTTGTTTGTTTTTAGAAGGAGACTGAGATTCCTTGTGCACTTCGGCTTTGTGCCCTCAAGCCCAGCAGGGCTGGTGCCAACGACTGAAGAATCCACCCCTGAGCCTGTCTCAGTCTCTGAACTCCGATTCTCCTACAGCATTTGCAGTGTAATGCTTTTCTTCCTCCAAACACTCAAAACAGAGGCTTTTCTCTAGCTACAAATGCATACATGACCAGAGTAAAATGAGCTATAACAAAAAATACAGATAAAGCCCTTGGAAAACTCCTGACAGCACAGGACTTCTGCCAGCTGGGAGAGGAGGCAGCCTGGCCTCCCCACAATGCCACTGTCACCTCTGCCACCCCTCACAGGTAGGAAATGGACCATCCAAAACCTGGCCCCAAAATGTGCTGCTCAGGATGCAGCCACGTTTCTGAGAAAGCTCAGAAGAGGCAGGCCAAGGTGAGAGCAATTTCTGCCAGAACTGTATCAATGGCTTCCCATTAGAAAGAAGGGAGCTAAGGGCTTCCCAAAATCCCCACAGGGCAGAAGGGCTCCTCTGAGGAGAGAGCTGTGCTCAGCACCCACTGACATCAGGGACAGAGCATGCATTGGCATCCTGTTCCTTCAGAGCTGCTGCACTGCCCCTTGGACACAGGAGAGGGAACAGAGGAACCTGTTCCAGACAGCTCCAGCCTCTCCCAAGGGCAGCAGGACATTGCTCAGCCCAGGCTAGACTGGTCACAGTCTGATTTACAGAGCCAGGCATCACACCAGGCACACGGGGAAGGCTTTCAGCTCAGCTTCTGAATCACCCCAGCAAGCAGCAGCTGCAAGGGAAGAAACCAGCATCACAGCAAGGTGGGAGAAATCTAATTCCAAACCACCCTCTAGCCTCATCCTGTGGGTAAAAAAAGTCCTCGGGGCTTTGGCTGAAGCAAAAAGAATCTGCAAACAAAGACATTCCCACCCTTTCCACTGTCACTGCTACAACATTCTAGGTTTGGCCTAGGAGTAACCTTCTCATTAGCTAATTAAAGTGCTTTTAATGTTCTGTCTCCCCTGCAAGGAGTAAGAAAAGTCTTCTCCCTCAGAGGTCACTGGAGTGACATGAAAGTTGCAGCAGGAGTTGTTCCTGTTGTTCCATGTCAGATTAAGCACTTTTCTGACCCAGAGATGGGGCAACTGAGAGGTGTTTTAAAAACTTTTATTCCTTTTTCAGTCTCAACGAGAAGGGTGAGACAATACAGGTGTTACAATTCACACCATCACAATCAGAAGCCAATAATTCTTAATTACAATACACTATAAGCATTTCTTGGCCTGTCAGTTTTTGCTGTAGATGCCTTAAAGCCAATCACCTAAAATTACCCCTTGTAAGTCCTACTACAATGCATCTTTCATAGTTCTATTTCTCCAAAATATCCAGTCCTATTTACCAAACCATCCTTTGAAACTTGTTTCTAGTTCCATTTCTCTCTCAATGTCTGTGCTGTTCCATGGCACACGCACTATGCGAACCTTCTGTCAAGCTTTAAGAATTCTCTACAAATCCATTCCCCACAGTCACCTGTGGTCTCCCAGCTCCCTGGGAGCTTGGCACAGACATTTCTCTCTCGTGCCAAAGGCAGCTCCCAGCTCTCTGTGTGCAGGGACAGGCACAGGCAGCATCTCCCAGCTCCCCGCCCTGGTTTGGGGTGTGCGTGAGTGAGCTGCTCTCTGAGCAAGGGAAAGGTTGCAGACCTCTCCCCTAAACCCAACAGCCTCTGCAGCATTCAGAACGAATCTTCAGAGCTGTCAGGGGGAAGAACCTGCAACTGAGCTTAAAAAGGTCAGCTGGGAAAAGTCAGGATGGGAAGGATGCTCACTTAATTGACAGACGCAGAGTGGAAGGGGCCAGGCTGGGAGTACCTGCAGCTGGTGTGGGCAGCACACTCTGGACCCCATCTCTGAGCTCTGCTGGCTGCAGCTGGTGACAAATCCTCTGTGGATCACTCCCAGACAGCAGAATCTGTCCGGGAGTGATCCACAGAGGATTTGTGGAATCTAAGCCTGAAACTGAGACTGGGGCTGAGCACCAAGCAGGGATCTTGTGCTGCATTCCTTCATCCCAAGGGGTGAAAGCAGGCTGGCAGGCTTTTAGAGAAGAAGATCATTTTCTCTCTCTCCTTTACTTACTGCCCAACACAGGTTGGTTTTGATTCCCAGAGTTCAGAACTTATGTAAAGCTTACTTTGCATCTGGCTGGATCAGTTCCACTGATATATAGGAATCAGGCAGTGTGCCTGCTGATGCTAATTAAACTTGATATTTATATGGATATGTGACATATTTACTAATAAAGCAGTAAGAGAGGTAGCTGCTTTATATTTCATGTGACTTGGAAAATGTGTAAAGGCAAGTAAATACATTCCTTTTGGTCAGAATATTGATACACACGTATTCCAAAAAGCTCATATGCAGCAGAGGTGGTGAAACACATTGAATCAAGTCAAAACCCAAAGCAGGTTCAAAGGGATCTGAAATTAATTAGGCCATTAAGAGAGTTTTCCAGTGGAATTCTCTCTCTGTCCCTCTGTACATACACACACATATTTAATATATTTGGTAGAATCAATATTTATCTAAGGAGAGGTTCAGTTTTTAGTGAACCATCACTTTGTTAAAAGTATTATTCTCATGGAAAACTCTTGACTAGCTCTATGAGTAACTGCCACCTGAGCTTTTTTTACCCTTTATGAGCCAGAACTCCTTTAGTATAAGCCATCAATAAACACAGTATCCCCCTCCACACCCTGAAAACTTTCTTTTCCTCTGCTGTAGAAGGAAAACACAGACTCACAGGTCTGGAAGAAACAGAGATGAACAAAAGCTCAGCTTGCCCATCTCCCTGTCCCAAATCAGAGACCTTCAGGGACAGAGCTGCCACCTCCACCATTCCTGTTAAATAGCTTTTCCCAGGGTCTGGACTCTGCAGCACAGTGTTATGAGGGTTTCTTCCCAAACCCTGCACCCAAATTCAAGTCCCACATCCAGGCTCTGCCCAGCTGGCACTGCTGGCCAAAGGAGCAGCACGCCCAGGAGGCTGGGCACAGCTCTTGGCAAGGCTCTCAGTGGTGTCCCCTGAGCCTCCCAGCCCACAGCTGAGCCCGGGGTCAGGGCAGGACTTACAGAAGTGAGGGAAGGATCCTGTCTCCAGGGAATAGGGAGCCTGCATGCCCGGCTGCATTTCCAACCTGTGTCCTGGCTCCTCAGCAGTCTCAACCATGAAGGGAGGTTTGGGATCAGCTCCCTCAGCAGCCCTGGGCTGGTGGAGGAAGAAAGGAGTATTTACATATTACAGAGCAGCATCTTCCCAATCTGTCCAAAGTTACAGATTTACCTCCCAGACCTTGACCAGGCTGGTGTTTCCTGTGTTTGCTCTCCGGGCTGCTGTCCCTTTGGAAAGCAGGAGATGTTGCAATGCCAGGGGGAGGGATGGGGAGGGCTGGGCTGCCTGGGAAGGGCCCTGCCACGCCAAGCAGCCGGTCCAGAGCAGCTCTGCTGACAAAGTGTCTCCTGGAAGCCACTTCTTTCTAATCCCAGCTCCTAAAGGAACGAAACCGAGCCAACAGCCTCCATCCATACAGTCTGAGCATCTGCCTCAGTTCTGCCTTCCTCCTTCTCCCTGCCAGCTGACTGCTTTTTCTTCATCTGCACCAACTCTATCTGCTAACAAGCATCAAGAAGGTGGCAGTGTCAGCCCCATCACCACTGGAATCCCATGGAGACCAAGCAGAGCTGGTTTTGCCTCACCAAAGCTGTCTGAGGACAATGAAGGCAGCAGTGTTCTGTACACATTCCTGGGCAGTGTCCCCAGCTCTTGCAGGTGACCTGGACAGACCCTTGTCTCCAGGAGGCTTTCAGAAAACAACCAGCCTGTGCTGTGACCGGTTTTTCTGGTGCTGAATTTAGAGCCCCCCGGCTTTGTTCCTGTGCTCGCTTATCTCTGTTACATTCTCTAACCCGTGCGTAGACGTCTTCATGTTTGGATTTTGCCAGTCCTGATGGAGAAGAGCTACAGGCAAACAACATTCCTCTCCCTTGTCTGAACTGATAATCTTGGTATCTCATCTCCTTGTGCTCCCCCCTCGGGCTGTGTCAACACCTGAGATTGCTCTGGCCCCGCTGCCCCATCCTGTGCACTGTGTGCTGCCCAGCCCAGCCCAAAGCTCCACCAAAAATTCCTCTTGGTGCCAGCCAGACCTGCTGGGGGGTTGTGATGGTGCTCACAGGGGTCTGAGGATGAGGGAAGACAGGAGGATCTGACTCCGTGTTTCAGAAGGCTGATTTATTATTTTATGATATATATTATATTAAAACTATACTAAAAGAATAGAAGAAAGGATTTTATCAGAAGGCTGGCTAAGAATAGAATAGGAAAGAATGATAACAAAGGTTTGTGGCTTGCATCTCTGTCCAAGCCAGCTGGGCTGTGATTGGCCATTAATTACAAACAACCAATCACAGATGCACCTGATGCACTCCACAGCAGCAGATAACCATTGTTTACATTTTGTTCCTGAGGCCTCTCAGCTTCTCAGGAGGAAAAAATCCTAAGGAAAGGAATTTCCATAAAAGATGTCTGAGACACTGGGGGTTTTAACCACCTCCCTCTTCTAGATTTCTCCGCCTTTGCAGCCACAAAACATGCAGGTTCCAAAGCGCAGAGTGGTCTCAAGATATTGTCCCCCCAGAGACTTTGAGCCTCTGCAGGGCTGGGATCAGCAACCAGGGCACTGCCAAAGCCAAGTGAGCTACACCAGTGCCAGGTACCAGGACAATCTCCTGCAGGGGAGGCAGCCACAGGAGTCCAGGCATGCAGAGCTACCAATCGCTGCTTTGGTTTTGCTTTGCGTTTTCAGGAAATTCTTAATCTGAAAGTGCAAGGAATTCCTCAAATTCAAGTTCTCGTGGAGCTGAAACCCTGCAGGGCAGTCTGGATTGAAGCCAGGAGGTGAGAAAAGAAACTCCTCTTTAGGAATTCAGTGTGCACCATCAGCCACAAGCATTGCCCCTCTTATGTCCTTGCCCTGCTGTGGATAAGATGGATCCAAACTCCTCCTTTTCTTTCTTTATTTTGTTTTTAGCCAGGAAGGGCTGCCCAGCAGTCAGATCACTGCTCAGGGCCTCCAGATCCCCTAAAATCTGCCAGTGGCCTTTCAGATCCACTCTGGTTTTCCTCCCCAGAGCCCACAAGCAGAGAGATTTGCTGAGCCCTGAGCTGTGGTGCTCAGCTCCCTCTTGCCACCCCTTTCCCTTTCTCAGACCCAACACTTTACAGCAGCTGCCAGGGCATGGAGCTGCTCCAGAAATGAATCTCCAGTGTGCCATGGCACAGCTTTGATTCCATGACAGGGGCCATAAGAAAAGCTGCAAAACATGGTTCTCTCAATAAAAAAAAATCATCACTTGAGGCACTTTGTGTGGCTGTGAGCAGAAATAGCAGGACATGAACTCTCCAAGAGCTGAATCTATGTCCTGTTGGTGCAGTCCAGCCAAACAAACCGGTGATGGGCTCTCATGTGCCAGGGAAGGGTTCACAGTGATACCAAAGGAATTATTTCAGCCCCACGGTGACAATACCCACCTGCTTCCTTGTTCTGTTTTATTGATCTTGCCCTAAATCCATGTGGCTGGAGGAAATGATGCATAAATTACTAACAAGTTAATTTCTTGCTCCGACACAGACTCACAGCAGCCCTTTGAAGGGGAACCAGGAAAGACAATGTGTGAAAGGATAAAGGCAATGAGACAAGCTTGGATGTAATAATCCCATGTGAATGATTATTGCTGCAACTAATGTAATCTAATAAAGAAGAATTTACACCAGATGTCCCCCAGAACATGCTGGGCAGACTCAGGATTCAGCAGTGGATCCATTTCTAAGGAAACCTTGTTAGGAGGGGAAAAAAAATGCTGTTGCCTGTTCATCAAATGAGAGGCTGTAGACCTTTACAATCAGAGTGGGAACAAAAGCCTGCCCTGCAAAGCTTCCTGGAAGTGCTCAGCAGATCTGATTGTGCATTTGTTTTCAGGTGAAATTGGAGGGGTTGGGTTTGGCCTAGAAAGCTTCTAAACAGTCCAGGAGCAGCCTGTTTGAGGGCTGACACCAGGATCTCCCCTGCCTCTCCCTGAGTCTCACAGTCCAGGATAGATGAATAAAGAATGAAAATAAATAATTATAAATAATTTTTTTTTTAATTTTGAACTTGAATCCCTTCAGCTCTCTCAAGTACATCCTTGAAAGAGTGCTCCACCCCTGTCAGCTACCAACTGGGCATGGATTCCCCTGGCACCTCTGGCAATCAGCCAGACCAGAGACCCAACATCCACATGTCCTCTTCATTCAAAAACCACTCTGAGCTAAGTGTAAAAACAGGCACAAAGCACATTTTTTACTCTCCCTCCTTGCCTCTGTTGCTTACTCATCACCTCTTTGAAGGTATTTTGTACAGGTATTCCAGACACCTCTTCCAGCTGCACTTTGAGGTTCATAACTCCTATTTAAGTAGCTCTGTGGGATGAGAGGGGAAGGGAAGCTTTAGCAAGATCCACTTCCACTAAAACACAAACCACTACATTCAACTTGAAAGATTGGTTTAAGCCCCATTAACTTAATTGGGACTTAACATCTCGTTCATTGAGATCTCTGCAGTGGACAGGTGTGACAGCAGCACTGAGTGGTGTGTGATGTGTCCAAATTGCATCTTCTGTGATCCCCCTGTGTCAGGTAGCTGGATAGGGGAGGCTGCACCTGCAAACAGGGACACAAACACAGCTGCACCTGCAAACAGGGACACAAACATAGCTGGCTGCACTTAGGACTTACAAACCCTGATTTTGGCCAGTTTGTGTGTCAGGCATTGCCGTGCCTGGAAATGAATTGCAAACAGGACCAAAGATCAGGTCTAATTTTAGTAAGCCCTTAGGCTCTGCATCCCCTGACTGGGCTGGCTTTGATGAAACACAATCATAGGATGAAAGAAGGCAAAAAAAACCCAGCTGGCACCTGCTGGGAGGGCAGGGAGAGCGAATCTGGCAGGCAGGAGGTTCCTACAGAGATTGCCAACACTACTACACGTCTGATTTGCTTTTTTGGGCAGCACGGTGAATGCAGAGGTGATCAACATTTGGCTTGGCTGGCCAGACAAGATGTGCCTGCATCAGACTCTCCTCTCTCTGCCCCTCTCAAGGCAGCTCCTTCTGCTGTGCTTCACATGCCCAGCGCTGAGTTTCAGCAGTTCTGAGGCTCTGCTGGAGTGCAGCACATCAGTGGGAATTGCTGCTCCCCTTGCACAGAGCCGTCTGTCTGTCTGGGCTGCTCCCTGCCAGACAGCTGGACAGCCAATTGCACATTTCAGCTTGCAGCACAGCACAGGGATTGTTGTTGGAGGATATCTCTGAGCCTCAGGAAACTTAGTTATCTGTAGGATTTTTAGGACAACAGATTTATTTACAACTCAGTGTCACGGAAAGACAAATGTTTAACCAAACTAGCAATGATTTTGTTCTCCAAATACTTTCGGTGAGGAAGAGTGACTCTGAAGTGAGAAAAACCTTTGCTGTTGTCTGAGCAACAAAAGAGGTTAGTAAAGATTCTTGCCTAGCCTTTCTCTAGCTCTGAAGTCGTGAAGAAAGCGCTGCAGCCCAGCCGTGCTCTTGAACCAAAGAGCATTTTGTGTTCTTTTTGCACTTTGTTCTTTCTATAAATACCCAGTGGTTTCAGCGTGCCATGGAGGATGCAGGTGAGCTGGCTCAATACATTCATCAGCCTGAGTGAGTCAGTGCCCTGCAGCAGCAATCAGGCAGCCTCAGCCTCCTCCTCCTCTGACACAGGGCAGGCAGAGCAACCCCAGCTCTGGGTTCTGTAACCCCTGTGAGCTCCCCAAACCCCTCCTTGCCCCCAGTCTCTCTCCAGAGCAGCCCACAGCAGCTCATGGTGTGGAGAACCTGCACCCTGGGCTGGGTTTTAGGGAGATGGTCTGCCCTGCAGGGCTGTGGTGGTTCCAGTTGTGTGTTTCTCTGGGTCTGGATTGAAGGCACTTGAGATGTTAGTTCATGTTTGGACTGAGCTGTTTATTATTTCCTATCAGTGAAACAGTCTCACTACTGTGAGCTCAGCAGCAAGGCACAAAATGGCCAACAATCTCTTGTTACAAGGTCTTTTAAGACTAAACTATCCAATGAAGAACTGACACCTAGATTATTGTCACTTTCATATTTTCTGGAAAAATCTCTTTGCCCAGGATTGTTCTCCTGGGAAGCTAAGAAGCCTCAGAGAAAAAGGAAAACAATAATTATCTGATTTGCTTCTCCTGTGCTTTGCTGCTTTGGAATGTGTTTGGACATTGTTTATCCAACAGATGATTGTTTCATTGGTTTAATCTGAATTGTTTTTACTTAATGACCAATCAGGGTCAGGCTGTGTCAGGACTCTGGAAGGAGTAATGAGTTTTTCATTATTATCTTTTTAGCCTTCTGTCTGCATCCTGTCTGTATTCTTTAGTATAGTTTAATATTCTTTAATATAATATAGTATCATAAAATAATAAATTAGCCTTCTAAGAACATGGAGTCAGATTCATCATTCCTTCCAGCCATGGGGCACCTCACAAATACAACAGATTATTTTCCCTTTTAACCCAATAACTGATCCCACAGAGCCCACAATGGGGGCTTTCCTGCCCAATTACAAAATGCCACCCAAACCCATGGAGAAGGAGAAGGAAGAAGAAGCCCAGGACAACACCCTGTGCCCTCCATCTTGCTTCCATCCACAACACACTAAAAATCCCAAACCCTCAATTTCTCACCCAGTGATACACCTGCACTGCTCTCTATAATCTATTTCACACTTTTGTGGGTTCCAGTCTATCTTGAAGTCTGGGAAACTTTCTCCATGAATGAGGGTCAGAGTCAGTGCTGCCCTGGGGGTCAGGGCACCCCAGAGCAGACACAGAAATATTCCCTGTGGTGCCCTGGGTTTGCACACAGGGCCCCTGTGGGATGAAGGAAATGCCCTTGAGGGCATTTCTGTGTCTGCTCTCTGTCACAGGGATTGGAGCTGGCCTGCACAGGAAACCACCCTAGGAAAACATGCAGCCCTTGGTGGAAGCTACAGCAATTAGGTTAATTAAGGGCTGGGGCAGGCCCATATGTTTTCTGATCTGTTGTTTTTTAGGTCTCCCCATTGCACCTGTTCCCACAGCATCCAAACACCCTGAAGGCTTAGGGGTTTGCAGCAGACGACTTCTCTGGGCTCTTCAAATCCTGGTTTCCAGCATCCTCTGGCAAGATCTCTCTCTCCTCAGGTGTAAGCTCAAGGGGAAATCTGCTCTTCAGAGTTTGTGACCGTGCTCACAGGGATTTTTGGGTTGGGGAAGAGACGAGGATCTGACTCCATGTTTCAGAAGGCTGATTTATTATTTTATGATATATATTACATTAAAACTATACTAAAGGAATAGAAGAAAAGGTTTCATCAGAAAGCTGGCTAAGAATAGAATAGCAAAGAATGATAACAAAGGCTTCTGTCTCAGAGAGTCCAAGCCAGCTGACTGTGATTGGCCATTAATTAGAAACAACCACATGAGACCAATCACAGATGCACCTGTTGCATTCCACAGCAGCAGATAATCATTGTTTTTACATTTTGTTCCTGAGGCCTGTCAGCTTCTCAGGAGGAAAAATCCTAAGGAAAGGATTTTCCATAAAAGATGTCTGCGACAAGAGTTAGTTTTGCTCATTGAAAAATGTGGGGGAGCCCATGTTCCTAAAACCTCTCCAGATGATTCATCCTTGCACAGTGCATTTCCCTAAGGCAGAATCACTTTCTGGAGCTTCATAGAAGCAGGGTACCTGCTGTTTGCAACCATCTCCATCTCCCCTGCTCATGCAGGAACATGAATGAAGTGCTTTTAAAGTCTGTGCAGCCTCCATCACTCATTTCTGCCACAAAAAGGATGACCTGAAGGACTTTCCTCCACTTAGGAGGCAGGGAAGGATGTTGTGAGGGTTCATTCACCATTCAATGGGCCGACAAGCAAAATGTGCCCTGTGTGCATGCAAAGAAACAGGAAACAAAAGTGACAAAACAAAAGCTTTGACTGATCATCGTGGGTGTGCGTGTGTGTTATTGGCTTTGTCTGGCAGCATTTGAAACGCTTCTGTCAGCCACTAAAGGAACCACTTCTGAATTTAATGCAGCCAAACTGGACAAACAGCAGTCTGGAGAAAATGAGGATCTGTGTCTGGTTTCTTTTCAGCAGAGCCCAACACTTGTAAGCAGTTGCAGTTACTTTACAAGACACTTTGTAAGCCTGGTAAGTTTTAAAAATGCAGATTTTAAACCCAGTTGTAGGATTAGAAGACAGAACAGAAGAACCTCTGCTGCATCTGGTTGTTTCCAGGGGTTGCACTGACCAAAAGTGATTTGCTGTAGAATAACAGAGATCTTCTGCATGCTCTGGCAGTGACCCAGCAGTTCCCACCTCACCTGCAGAGCTTTTCTCTGCTGCCTTCAGCAGAAATGCAGAGAGGGCTGGAGAGAGCCCTTGCTCTCAGCCTTAGACAGGACTTTCCAGGACAGCCCCCAGTGCCTTTCTGCTCAAACTGTGCCATTTCCCCATGGATATCTTGGTTGTTTGTGCAATGACAGCATTCCTCCATGTCTGATTTTCCTGTTATCTGGGCTGTTTGCACTGACACAACATGGGGTAAAGCAGGGACATTGCTTTTTCCTGCTGTGTTTTCACCTTGGTTTGGGCCAGGCTGAGCTTGGTTTCCCAAGATCCTGAAGTGAATTCACCCTGCATGATTACAGCCCCTCCTTTCCCAGAAATCATCCTATGGAATAAGCCCAAAGTGTTTCCCATCTCCCCTTTAACCCTTTTCCTTCCCCCCAAGTGCTCCATGGCCCAAGGCCTGCTCCAGAAGGCAGGAATTCAGTGTGATCCCCTCATCCTGCCCACTCAGAGGCTGTCAGAAGCCCAAAATGACAGCACTGGAGTGCCAGGAGCAAGCAAGTCACCTGCAATTTCACACCTGCCATGGCTGCCTTCATGGCAGCTGGCAAGGTGAGAAGCTGATGAAGGTCCCACTTGGCCCAGGCTGAAAGTCAGAGCAACTGTTGGGCTTTTCAGGGAATGTCCTTCCCTGAAGTAGGAAGGCAGGTAGAAAAGCTGCTGGCAGCTGCCCCGGGGCATCTGCTGCCTTGCTTAGGAGGAATTTGTGCTTTTTGCAGCTGTTCTTGGCAGCTCTCAGGTTGGCTGTTGATAACTGCTGCCCTGAGATGTGCAGGATGTCTCTGCTTCAGCCCATGCAACTGAAGAACAACTCTTCACTTTTCAGTCTTGAGGTTGTTTATTAATTCTTATCTATAAAATTTTCTTTCTGCCCAGCTGAGATCTGCTCAGCAGGGCAGCCACAGGCACTCTGTGTTGTCCTTTTATACTACAAACTACGTATAACATATTTACACTTAATTCCCAATACCTATCACCTATGTTAGACAGTGCACTTCTACTCCAAACCAATCCCAAAGTGCCAACATCGCAGCAGAAAATGGAGAACAAGAAGAAGAAGGAGAAAGGCTGGACACACCCAGATTCCTCCATCTTGTCCCCATAACCCCCGCACCAAAAATCCTAAAATCTACATTTTCACCCTGTGATCATTTTGTTATTACACTATTCAAACCTGTGTGACTTTCAGGTCCTCATACAAAGCTGGTAACTTGCTCCAAGGGTCAAAATCAAATCCCCAGGTGTTCAAGGTCTCCAAGCCCCCCAACGTGGTCCTTGGCAACTCTGGACACCTGGAGGGATGCGCTGAGTTCTGACAGGCAGCAGCTTCCCTGAGCTGGAAAAAGCACTGGACACCATCAGCTGTGGAAACACTTTCTGGGCTGCAGATTTCTGTCTATGGAGCCACGGCTGAACTGTACTGGCCAAGTCTGTGTCCCTTCTAAGTGAGGTTTAATAGTTCCAGGTGAGTAGCAAAAAACATCCAGCAGGTTTTGGCTCCACTGGTCAAATCTAACCTGCAGTTTTGATTGTTTCTTCCTACAGATGTGCAGGAGAGAGGCCTTAAACCAGGCTAAGGAGCTCCAGAGGACAGCTGTGCAAATGCTGTGACAGCCTGGGCTCTGGCAGCTGCTTTCCTGCTTTTCACCAAGTTCCTGTTGCCCAGTACCAGCAGGAACCTGTCCTGCCCATGGCTGGGCAAGCCCAGACTGTATTTATTTCTCATTTGCTGTGAGTTTTGGCTCCCAGGGAGCAGCAAACTTGTGGGCTTCTCTGTCCCTGACCAAGAGCTCATCACACAAATTTGCTCCTCTAGGTCAGTGTGGGCTGAAGAGCCCTGAGCAAACACCCAGCAGCAGCCACACAAGGGCAGGGATGAGCCAGCCCCTGCCAGAACCAGAGGAATCCAAACAGCAGCAAGGCTCAGCACAGAAAGCAGACTCAGAGAGGCCCAGGAATGTTGCATTGCACAGACAGCCTGGTCTCCTGGCCCTGATATCCTCTGGAAGCTCCCAGAGCAGGTTATGGCCACTGGATCACAGCACCAATTCCTGTGGGAGCTGCTGCTCCTGCCAGGCCTCAGCACAGCACGCGAGGAACTGCAGAGCCTGGAGCATCACTCATCTTCACAAGAGAAACACTGGCCAAATGCTGCCTCCAGCCCTTAAAAATTGGAATTTTGGAAGGCAGCTTCAGCCAGGCCCAGGTACATGACTGCTTGTATGAAAACAGAGGGCACAAACCCAATCTTGTGCCTTACACTGTGTCACCAAAGCCCACAGAAACACTCACCCCAAATCAAACTGCCTGTCTGAGACATAAATTTTTTTTCCAACCCCCCAAGTCTGCCAGCCTGCAGGAGTGAACAAGCTGAAGCCACCCTGGGTACCTGGGTTCATCAGGGATGTGTTAAATTACACCACAAACTCCATCCCCGTGCCAAGGGCCTATTCCATCCCCTGCACCAATTCCTGTGGGAGCTGCTGCTCCTGCCAGGCCTCAGCACAGCACAGGAGCTGCAGGGATGTGCAGCCCCCAGAGCCTGGAGCATCACTCATCTTTACAAGAGAAACACTGGCCAAATGCTGCCTCCAGCCCTTAAAAGTTGGAATTTTGGAAGGCAGCTTCAGCCAGGCCCAGGTACATGGGCTTGTTTGGTGGGTAATGCCTTATAAAAACAGAGGGCACAAACCCAATCTTGTGTCTTACACTGTGTCACCAAAGCCCACAGAAACACTCACACTGCCTGTCTGAGACTTGAATTTTGTTTCTAACTCCCCCAGTCTGCCAGCCTGCTCTGTGAACAAGCTGAAGCCACCCTGGGTAGCTGGGTTCATCAGGGATGTGTTGAGTTACACCACAAACTCCATCCCCGTGCCAAGCAGCACACACACAAAGCTGTGAAAGGACACGAGTGCCTCCCAGTTAATGTCACCTTCACAGCTTCCATAGGTCACAGCACAAGCAGACACCACTACAAGATGCCAGGCAGAACACTCTGAACAATGCCACGGGCCCGGGGAGAGATGAGGAATTTAAGGGATGCAGAACAACAGGAAATAAGGAAAGTCCCTCCAGCAAAGGTCCTGTGGCCCATCAGTGGCTGCTCAGCACTGCAGTGACACAATGGAGTGACTGAATGAATGGCCAGCATTCCCAAGGCCATTGTTGGCAGCACGGGAAGGACACAGATACAAACAAGAGCTGTGTTCCCAGGCAAATGAAATGACATCCACTGCAAATGAAATTACTTCCTGGAGCTCCCTGCGTGCACCATGCCATCCTAGCTGGGAAATCATATCCTGAGGCAGGAAAAGCTGTGCCAGGAGGGGATAAAGAGTCAAGCAACCTGCATGAGCACAGGCTGGGTTTTTGCCTGTGGTGGCAAAAGTGGATCAACATTAATTATGTTGCCTATGTGCTGGACCAACATTAATTATGAAGATAGATGGAACTTGAGCATCACTGCAAGGAAGGAGTTCCCCTTCAGAGAGTCTTTGTCTGGCCAAGGGGATATATGGGAGAAGTAGAGGATGAATCCCAACCAAATGTGATCTCAGCAGAAGAGCATTGAGTCACAAGTCGCAACAGAAGAGATTCTAGAAGTCACAAGGCCTGGAGAAAGAAGAGGGATAATTTTATAGTCTCTTTGCTGGCAATAAAGCCCCTGTAAGATCCCAGGGGAAACTGCTAGAAGCACCAGCTCTGGTGAGGAAAGGAGAAGCTGAACTGCCCTGGGCAGCAGGGTGGGATCCATGCTGGATAAAGGATGGCCATGCAGTAGAGGACACCAACAAGGGCAGCCCAGGAGATCCATGTGGTGCTTTAGCTCTCAAAACAGCTCCTCAGGGATTCAGAGCAGGGCGTTCCGGGCTAATCCCTGCGTCCCTCAGGGAACCTGAGGATTACTGCTCTACATCTGCTCCCAGGGCTGGGCCCCACCTTGGCCAGGCAGTGGAAGTGCTGACAGCCACTCTCAGCTCTTTAATCGCTTTGGGACAAGCAGCAATGGGCTCTGTCCCCTGTGGGGCAGCACCTTGGGGCATTCACATTCTCTGAAAAATCCCTTCGCCCAGGGTTTTCCTCCTGGGAAGCTGAGAAGCCTCAGAGAAAAAGAAAACAATTCTTATCTCAATTGTTTCTCCTGTGTTGTGCTCACGTGGAATGTGTTTGGAGATTGTTTACCCACAGGTGATTGTTCCATTGGATTCTGGTGTGAGTTGTTTTGACTCATTGGCCAATCCATGCTAAGCTGTGTCGGGACTCTGGAAAGAGTCACAATTTTTCATTATTATCTTTTTAGCATTCAGCAAGTATCCTTTCTGTATTCTTTAGTATAGTATAGTATTCTTTAATATAATATATTATTATAAAATAATAAATTAGCCTTCTGAGAACATGGAGTCAGATGCATCATTCCTCCCTGCCATGGGGAACCCTCCAAATACAACAGCACCTATAAGCCTCTAATGGCTTTTCTTGACTTTTGGTTGGGGCAGGAATGGCCCTCAGATTTTGTCTGGCAGCAGCTTCAGAGCTACAGTGCATCTTCCCTGCTGTAGTGGTTTTGGTTTGTTAATTTGAGATTTTGTTAATTTTGAGATTTCTTGGTTAAGGTACTAAAGAGAGTGGTGGGTTCGGTGTTGGGTAATTATTAATGTGGGGTTTTTTTGTTGTGAGATGGGATTAGGAGAAAGGTAAAGTAGGTTTCAAACTTTAAAAGGGTATAAAGAAAAATGTATTAATTATCTCAGACCTGTGATAACTCCGTCAACATCCCAGCATAAAGAGCTGCAAAAACCTGGGGTTTGTGCTGTTAGCTATGCACCAAGATCACCTGCTCGCACTGGTCCTTCCTCCTCCCTTTCAGACTAGGGATGCTGGTTTGGGATCAGCCCTGGTTGTCCCAGTCCCGGGCAGTCAGCCCCATCTGCTGGCTGCTAGGGAAATACGGGAAGCTCCAGGCGAAATTTAGGTTGGATTTTAGGAAAAAGTTTTTTGTTGAAAGAGTGATAAATACTGGAATGGTCTGCGCTGGGAGGTGGTGGAGTCACCATCCATGGATGTGTTTAAAAAAGGATTGGTTGTGGCATTCAGTGCCATGGTTTAATTGAGGTGGTGTTAGGGCATGGGTCAGACTCAATGATCTAAAGGTCTCTTCCAAGCCAGTGATTCTGTGATTCTCCAGTAATGGACAGCCCTGCTTTTAACCAGTCTTCTCCCTACCCTCTGTTGAAGCCACAAGTTACAGGGCCGACCCAAATATGATGAATCTGACTCCATTCTTCTGTTGAAGCCACAAGTCACAGAGCTGACCCAAATAATTTAAATTATTCGCATTTACAAATAGGGAGTGTTAAATTGAAAAACATTTTATTAAAAAATGTTACAAATAGGACAATACATATCAGGTTAAATGAGAGATTTTTAATTTATAATCATAACTTAAACATAAATTAAAAGAGTCTCATTTGAAGACTTTTAACAGCTAACAAAAATCATATCTTCAATACATAAACATACAAATCTCAATCTTCCATTTCATTCGTAAACATTATGCAGTCATGCAATCCTTACAAACACTTCCCATTTAGTTTCAAATAAATTCTGATCAACAGCCACAGACCTACTCAAGAACAAGTATTTTACAATACATGTACAGTTAAGAGCACAGAAATATCCACAATAAAAACTGCTCAAATAAATACATATGTATATACACATATTACAGTACAGAATCCCACAGGGATGAGATAATTTCAGATCTACCTGCTGTGTTCAGAAACCAGAGTACCTTGTGTAAGCACCATGGTTCCTAGTGCTGTTATATTAAAAAAAAAAAAAGGCATCTAAGTTTTCTGGGATATATAGCAAAAATCCAAATAATTTCCCATGTCACTGCAGGCATATCTATTGACTGGGATATAAAAATATAAACTGACTTTCACAAACCAGATCAATAGTTTCAAAGTTGTTCAGTGAATATTTTTCCATCCTGATTCTTCTGTTTCTGCAGGCATAACCCCTGTGACTCCAGAGGAGACACCTGCAGCAGAGTAGTAAGTGATGTGAAATAATGCATTTCTTCACCTCACCTTGGTACCTTTGAGTGGAGCAGAGGAGGAACCAGCCTCCTCTTTGGGCAGCAGTTCTCTGCTTACTCACCACCTGCACAGGAGATGGCAAGCTCCCAGTTCAGGATAAATACATGGCTGAATGGAGGCAGGATTTGGCCTCAAGGCCAGAGTTCTCTGTTTGTCTTCAATGGAAATACCAGACAGCTTGAGCTCAAGATTTCTGAATCACACACAAGGTCAATCTTCTTGTTGGCAAAAGGTAAAAGCATCTGGACAGCTGCTGATTTGCAAGGCAGTTTCATTCTCCAGAAATCTGAGATGTAAGTGAAGGTGGCTGCAATTCCTGTGGAGAGAACAAAATTCCTCCATAAATCAGAAAACTGGCAGAGATTTGTATTTGCTCTCATCTCAGAGGAATTTTGTATGCAGCAGGTAGCAGAGCTGCACAGAAGTGTTCCTAATACCATTTGCAGCTGGACAGAATGCTGAGCACAATCATCCTTCAGGAGCTGAACAACCATTTTTACAGCAATAAATCCATCAGTCTTGTTAGGAACTGCCATGCAATGCCAAGATGCATATTAGGTGTCCCAAAGCACACATTGCTGTGTCAGCAACTGTACAGCAATTAGCAGCTCTGATTGATTGCTTGTGTGATTAAAAGGAGGAGAATTTGTGAGTGAAGCCATCACATGTGCTTACCTGAAGCACCTGGGTTAGACATTCTCGCCAGCACTTTGGAAGCTACCCTCACTGGCTGTTTCCTGCCAGTCCCTATAAAACAAAAAAGTGAAAAGTACTTTAGTGACAACAGGTTTTTATCAAATGGATTTTAGCAAGGTGATGGCAGGGGTTTTTTTCATGTTGCTTTTTTGAGACACAACTTACCTGAAAGGAATAAACTTCTTTGCTGCAAGAAGAATAAGAAAATATATTAGTATTTCAAGACAAAAGCCCTAATTTTTATTGTCTAAATATTTGGGGTTTGCTATTTTTTTTCCTTTTCCAGATGTCCATCCAAAAGCCAAACATGGCATACACAGCAGGTTCTTGAAAATAATTTTGGAATTTATATCTAGGTATGGGAATTGCTACTTTTTCAAGAAGAAAGGTATAGAGCTTTTGTGGTTTGGAACTGGGTTTTTTTCCTCCACAGAAAACTTTTCAGGAGGATAAATAAAGCAGAGCAGGTGCTCACCTTTTCTCCGGAAGCGCCTTGCGAGCCAAAGGAGGAATGATGCTGTGGACAGCAGAGAGGCAGAGGTGGCTGCTATGCCCACAGAGATGTAGCTGGCTTGGTCAGAAGCTGAAAGGATGAAAAGATTTCAGTGAGATCAAGGTGGTCTTTGAAGCCCTCTCTCCTTCCCTTTCCTCATGCTCTTCAAGAGGAACCAGAAGTGCAACTGGTAAACGCTTGAATTTTTGCTTGCTGAAACAGGATTGTTCCTGTACACAAGGTAAAAAGCTGAATACTAAAAATTACCCCATCCATTGCCAAAGTAATGGCAAGGCAAGAAGCTCCCTACTCCAGGGTCTGTCTCTAACCTCCAGCCTTGCATAGCAATTTGTGCTCCCCTTATTTTTCCTGTTGCACTGCATATTTTAACTCCCTCTGTGCTAGCTTCCTCTTTGAGCAATCCTGCTGAGATCAATGAAATTCTTCAAGGATCTAAATTCTGCTCAAGCAAATGAAAGTGGGATTGAGCTTTTAGGACCTCCAGCAAAAGCATTCCAGGCAGGCCAGGGGTGTTCCAGCTGAGGGCAGTGACAGAGCTCTTACTGCCTTGAATGAGAGGGCAAGGCTGAGCTTCTGTCCTTTGAAATTGCAGCCTCTGAGAGAAAAGCTCTGGGAGGTCTTTAGGCTGAGGAGTCCATCCAAGAAACTATCACACCAAATCAAAAAACCTATAAAATTTTCCTACTGAGAACCAGACTTAGGAGTGCAGGTTTCCCCACAAGGTTCTGCTTGTCTAGAAAAGCTTTTGTCTCTATTCACATGGAAAAAATTCATGGTGAGAAATGTTTTGTTTAAAAACCGAACAGAAAGAACTGAAATCTGGTTGCAGGGGGTTTTTATATTTAAGAAATCAATATTTTCCACAAAGATCTTTTAGGATTTTTCCCCTCTTCTATTTTCAAGCATGAGTGATTTTGTTGGGCTTTTGAATTAATGGAGTTTTCTACATGTTCTAACTCACTGGTTGCTATTGCCACCACTACCACCCTTCCAGGCCTCATCTGACTAAAAATACAGTGCCACCTCCCTGTGGCTGCTCACAGGCAAAATACCTTCACATGTGGGCAGGCTGGCACTCCAGTTTCCTGAGGGGCTGCACTCCAGAACACGAGAGCCATTGAGACTCCATCCTTCCAGGCAGCTGAAGTGGCAGGAGGTGTTGTAGGTGAACATCCCAGCCCCGTGGGAGCAGTCCATGGAGCCTTTCTCAGGAGAGCTCAGTGCTTCACACTGGATGACTGAAACACAAAAAGATTTGGTTATTCCTGCTGTTTGTCACCCTGCACTGCTGTTTCCTCACAAGGATAAATGACCCCACCTTGGGATCTGCTTAGGAAAAGGGCTGGGGATGAATGCCACTCTTGGATTACATCTGACTGAGAAAGGAAATTACCTGCACACTGTGGCTGCTGCCTGTCCCAGGCCCCTGCAGAGCCACACTGCAGGGTAGCTGCTCCTGTCAGGGTAAATCCTTGCTCACAGCTGAACTCACAGGTGCTTCCCCAGGTGAGCTGCTCTGAGGGGTGGGAGCAGTTCACAGCCCCGTGGGCAGGCACGTCCAGGGCAGGACAGGTCACAGCTGAAAGGGACAAGAGCACAGAGCTTAGTTTGGGTAGGTCAGGATGAGCAAACACCCTTCTAGGAGCTGGCAAGAAGGCATTCCTTGCTTGGAGCTGTTCCTACAGAGCCAGCATAGCTCCCTTCCAGTGTCTCAGAAACAGATTTCAACAGGTTGTACAAGACAGACAGAACCCTTAAATCTGCACCCAAAGCACCCAAGTCATCCTGGGAATGGCTCCAAATTACTCTCCACCCTGGACTGCATAAACTGACACTTGCTCCATTTGGGGAATAAAGAATCCCTGCCAGAACACTCCACTGTTAAAGTGTGTTACTGTGTGTGTTGGGGACACTGCCCCAGAGTGCTGTTTGTCACCCTGCACTGCTGTTTCCTCACTAAAACACAAGGCTAAATGATCCCACCTTGGGATCTGCTTAGGAAAAGGGCTGGGGATGAATGCCACTCTTGAGTTACATCTGACTGAGAAAGTCTCTCCAGATTCTTCCGACTTTAATCAATGATTTCCAACCCAGCATTTGAGCAGGGAGAAGGGAATTAGGAAATTACCTGCACACTGTGGCTGCTGCCTGTCCCAGGCCCCTGCAGAGCCACACTGCAAGGTAGCTGCTCCTGTCAGGGTAAATCCTTGCTCACAGCTGAACTCACAGGTGCTTCCCCAGGTGAGCTGCTCTGAGGGGTGGGAGCAGTTCACAGCCCCGTGGGCAGGCACGTCCAGGGCAGGACAGGTCACAGCTGAAAGGGACAAGAGCACAGAGCTTAGTTTGGGGTAGGTCAGGATAAAGAAATACCCTTCTAGGAGCTGGCAACAAGACATGCCCTGCCTGGAGCTGTCTACAGAGCCATCATTCTCCCTTCCAGTGTCTCAGAAACAGATTTCAGCAGGTTGTACAAGACAGACAGAACCCTTAAATCTACACCCAAAGCACACAAATCACCCTGGGAATGGCTCCAGATTACTCTCCACCCTGGACTGCATAAACTGACACTTGCTCCATTTGGGGAATAAAGAATCCCTGCCAGAACACTCCACTGTTAAAATGTGTTACTGTGTGTGTTGGGGACACTGCCCCAGAGTGTGTCACCCTGCACGGCTGTTTCCTCACTAAAACACAAGGCTAAATGATCCCACCTTGGGATCTGCTTAGGAAAAGGGCTGGGGATGAATGCCACTCTTGGATTACATCTGACTGAGAAAGGAAATTACCTGCACACTGTGGCTGCTGCCTGTCCCAGGCCCCTGCAGAGCCACACTGCAGGGTAGCTGCTCCTGTCAGGGTAAATCCTTGCTCACAGCTGAACTCACAGGTGCTTCCCCAGGTGAGCTGCTCTGAGGGGTGGGAGCAGTTCACAGCCCCGTGGGCAGGCACGTCCAGGGCAGGACAGGTCACAGCTGAAAGGGACAAGAGCACAGAGCTTAGCTTGGGGTAGGTCAGGATAAAGGAATACCCTTCTAGGAGCTGGCAACAAGACATGCCCTGCCTGGAGCTGCTCCTACAGAGCCAGCATAGCTCCCTTCCAGTGTCTCAGAAACAGATTTCAGCAGGTTGTACAAGACAGCCAGAACCCTTAAATCTGCACCCAAAGCACACAAATCACCCTGGGAAGGGCTCCAGATTACTCTCCACCCTGGACTGCATAAACTGACATTTACTCCCATTTGGGATTTAGGGAATAAAGAATCCCTGCCAGAACACTCCACTGTTAAAGTGTGTTACTGTGTGTGTTGGGGACACTGCCCCAGAGTGCTGTTTGTCACCCTGCACTGCTGTTTCCTCACTAAAACACAAGGCTAAATGATCCCACCTTGGGATCTGCTTAGGAAAAGGGCTGGGGATGAATGCCACTCTTGGATTACATCTGACTGAGAAAGGAAATTACCTGCACACTGTGGCTGCTGCCTGTCCCAGGCCCCTGCAGAGCCACACTGCAGGGTAGCTGCTCCTGTCAGGGTAAATCCTTGCTCACAGCTGAACTCACAGGTGCTTCCCCAGGTGAGCTGCTCTGAGGGGTGGGAGCAGTTCACAGCCCCGTGGGCAGGCACGTCCAGGGCAGGACAGGTCACAGCTGAAAGGGACAAGAGCACAGAGCTTAGCTTGCAACAAACCATTTTAAGTCTTTTTCTTTTCTGAAACTTAGCAACACATCCACTAAACAGGAGCAGGTTTAGAAAAGCTACTACTATGGCATACTACTATGCCACCATCCTACAAAGCAGACAGAAGGGGAAATATTTTAAAATGGGAAACTGGCTCTTCAGGCAAGACTGTTAATTTATCCTTAGCTCATGACAGCAACTATTTACAATCCAAAATTTCCCTATTTTGATTGTTGCTGGGTGACCTTTGATTCTTTCATTTGCTTAGAAAAGTATCTTATTCTAAGTCAAACACCTCAGAAAATTATTCCTATAGTCAGGAGTAATTTAGAGCAGTCTCACATCTAGGTCATCTCAATTCCCTGTTTCCACCTAAGAGTTGGAAAATTCTTTCCCTGCAAGGAACAAGGCCAGAACATTCACCCTACTCATCTCACCTCCTCAGGAACAGAGACCTGAGTGCTGGAATAAAATAGCACCCACATCACATAATGTGTTACAAAGGAATTGGCCAAACTTCCATTTGTACCTACTGCCTGAGGTGTCCAGGGCCATGTGCAATGCAGCAAACTCACCTTTGCACGCTGCAAGGGGGGCAGACCAGAGCCCAGCAGAGGTACAGTGCACAGACTCCAGTGCAGTCAGCTCATAGCCCTCCTCACACTGAACTGTGCAGGACGAGTTGTAGCTGAAATCCCCCAATGGATGGTGGCACTCAAGGCTCCCATGGTCAGGTTTCTCCAGTGGATCACAACTCTCAACTTCAAAGAAACACAAGAAGGTACACAGTCACTCTCTTTGGCTGAGCAGGTAAACCAAGAAGCCAAACTGAGCACTAGGCAGCATGAGTTGGTCAAAAAGCAGGATGAAATAATCTTACCAAACTCGCATTCAGGCCCATAGAAGCCAGGGTTGCAATGGCAGGTGTGGTTGTTGATGGTCTCTATGCATTCTCCATGGCCACTGCAGAGAGATGGGTTGCAAGAAGCTGGAAAAGAAAAATAAAGCAAATTATGAACAACAAGAATCAATAACAGCCACTAAGAAAACCTGGCTAGCACTTTGTTTATCTTTCTGACACTAAACAAGCTCTTTGTATAGCAAAAGAAAATCAGGGGGTTTGCTATTTAGGGTTATCCTGTCATTTCACAGAAGAATTTCTGAAATGCACACGTTTTACAGACTAGCTCACAGTAAAAGGATTCTGCTGGCTGGAAACTCCAAGACCACTTTTTCTGAGGTAAATATTAAATGAAGTTAAGCAACTAACTCATCCCAGCCACCACCTGAGCTCCCCAGGGTCACACTGGAGTGACCTTTATCAGGCCATACCTGTGTAGCACAAGGCAACCTTCTTCTTCTCACACTGCTCATCATTCCATTTGCCATCATCCCTCCCTCTTTTGATGTAGATCTCCACGCAGTCCTCGTTGTTCCCTTTGCCATTTGGCTCCCCTGAAGCCCAGTTTCTTGCTTCTTCTGTCAGTTCTTTGTTAGTTCCAGTCCAGGTCCACACACCATTAATTTTTCTGATTCCAATCCAGTAGTAACCCGGATTGAAGGGTAAGAAGGTATTGAGGTGATTGATTTCCTCCTTGTTCTGGATGGCAACCAGGTTGGTATACTTCTTTCTGCACCACAGCTCTGCTTCCCTGTAGGTCATGTTTGTGTCTGAATAATGGTATGTCCACCCATTCACCCCCTGAAGCACTGTAAGTCCTAGAATGAGAAAATATCCAGAAGTTGGTGTGTGACTTTTCCCCTCCTCTCTCTCTAGAAGAGGACATTTAAGCTCTATAAACACTGCAAACTTGTCAATATCTGAAAAATGCATAAAAACTAGTGGTGATTATTTTATAAACTATCACCTGGCAAGCTTCAAACCAAGCAAGTCAGCTTCAAGTCCAGGACTTCAGCCTGTGAAACTACATCTGATCACACAAAGCTTTGAGACTTACAGAAGCCAATTATGGCTTTGATAGGCAAGCAGGGAAAACGCGCCATTGCATCCGAGGTTTTTCTGTGTGAGCACAGCCTCAGGTTAATTAGGGCAGGTTCAAAAATTCTCTTTGATGCTGAGCTCAAAGAGAGCACTCACACTAATATTGCCATCCCACTAGTTTTCTACACAGAGAAATACACACTTACCATAGGTAAGAAGAGATAGGAGCTGCAAGCAAATCATGTTTCTGAGAGTTTTCTCTGTCTTTCAAGCAGATGGCTATGAGAAATCAAAGAAACACATTGGTAAAAAACAAATAAGTCAAAAGTCCATATAAAGTACTGGTCATGCAATTTTTGCTATGTACTTTTAAACAAGTAGGATTTCCACAAATTATTCATTTAAAAACTGGTTTTAATATCAAGATACTTTAAAATGTAAGCAGCTTTTAAAGAAAATAGACAGAGATTTCCAGCTGTCCAGTTTTCCTTTAGCTGGGCAGTGAAGCAGAATATCAGAGTCCATTTCTACTCACATTTTGTAGCTGCAGTGTCCAGGTGACAGAATTCCTCTGCGCTGCTTCCCAGAGACTGTGGCTAAGTGGATGAACTCAGCCTTGAAAATCAAGTTCAGCTCCAAGTGTCTGGACTGTGAAATGCTCTGCCTTTTATTCCCTCAAGTAGCCTGCCCTCCACGAGACGGGAAATTCCGCATGGAAAACAAATTTCTTGGAAAATCCCAGGATCTGGCCCTCCCACACGTCAGGACGGATGTTTCCCCTTGCCAGAGAGACACACTGTGGTGACAGAGTGCCAAGAGCCACATGACCAACTTTTACTGACAGAAACACACAATTCCAGGATATCAAAGAGGAGGAGGAGGACAATTAGATGGAATTAAATGCATGAATAAGCAGATTGCAATTTTTTCACCTGGCATCATGATCTGCAGTAAGGAGGCATCAGTTCTTCCGGTATCTCTGTAGGAAAGGCACCAACACTCAAAGCTGGAGCAAAAATGGGAACTGCAGCAAAGCACAAGCCCTTCCTATGGATCTCAGCTGTGCCCTTCCTATGGATCTCTCATTTGTGTCAGGTTTGTCAGCTCCAGGATTGCTGGAACTCTTCACAATACAGTCAGGCTGGAAACGCGGACCTTGCTTTGAAGAGTCCCTTGAACCAAATTCTTCAATGTCCTGATCTCAGTAGAGTTACAGCACCTGAACATATAATAATTTCAGTGGACAAGATATAATATTTCGGTGGACAAGGCAATACACTAGGGATTCATGCACATTTATTGTGTATACTTTGATTAATGATACTGCTTATGGATGGGATTTAATGAGGCTGAACATGCAAAGGACTCAACAAGTGCCAGCAACAATAGGAGGCCACAGGGTAGCACCCACTTCACATCTGTAAAGCATTGTTTGAGTTTATACAGTGCATGCTGGAGCTCTGATTTTGGAGCCTCAGCCTGTTCTTACAGAATAAAAATCAGTGGCTTCTGGATTCCAAGCTAACATCAACTGGTATCGCCCAATTTTTTTCACAAAAAAAAAGAAAGAACTGTTAAGTGGCCAAAGATCTCTGCCCATCAAAGAAATTATCTCAGAAAAGAGCATGGAATAAAGAATATATTCTAAAACAGCCTCAGTTACCAGAAAATCAGGAGAGTTGACTAGAAATTGCAAGAAAGTCTTAGAAAGCAAGGCAGTTACTGAAGAGAGTGAGGATTAAAAACAGCAATAACAACTGAATACTTGTAGGCAGATGAGCATTTTCTAGCAGGTGAGAACTAGAAACACAAATCAAGAAACACTGGAAAGCTGAGGTCAGTTTTTGGCTGGCCTGGGCAAGCCTGGCTTAGAGGCACCAGAAATCCTGAGGCTTGCAGGCAGCATCAGATCAGGGCTGCTGTTTATTTAGCCTCAAATTGGAAATGAAAACTTTTCCTGTTTGCCAGCCCTTCTCTGTTAGGAGGCTTTACCACCTGAAGGACACAGACAGAAGCTGGTATTTTAATGCACTTATACAGCAGTAATAATTTCAACATTATTCTACAGCAAACTAATGTTAATCAATCTTGATAGGGCAGGGTTGTTGTTGGGTTTTTTTTTTTGTTTGTTTTCTAAAACATTGATCATCTGTTACAACTGTAAGCACAGAAAATTTATAGACAACTTCAGGAGAGTTTTTATCCTCCCAGGCACCAAAAGGCAGAAAGTGCTACGCCTTTTCCTGGAGATTCCCTTTTCCAAGTCATTTCATGAGCTTCCTACTGGTAAGCACTCACCCTTGTCATGGCAGAAACTGTGAAGAAAGCTCTGAGGAAACTTCATCAGAGCTCATTTGCCAGTGGAATCTCCGGAGGAAGGAAGAGTTTATTTCACAGTTTACAGTAGTCTTCCTTTGCAGGGGCTGTCTGAGACCTCTTGTCTGCAGCAGATAAAGAAAGCCCCACGAAAAAATAACGGAACACCAAAGCCCACAAGCAATGTGCTTGTAAAAACTCCGGCCTAAAAAAAGACTTGTTTCTTTTTGTTGGCTGCATTCCCTTGTGCATCATTGCCATGGGGCTCTTTTTGGTTTTTCCCAGGGAATTCTGCTGTCCACCGATTGTGTTCTTATTTCCCTCTAACGTACTGGAAGATGAAGGCAAAATTTTCAGGGAAAAAGAAAGCCTGAAAATCATTCTCAAAAGCCCACAATAGAGGTTAAAACCTCACTATTAAAAGTCAAAGGCCCTTAAAAACTTCAGGGGGACTGGCATTCCTACGAGCTAAAGCTCATCTTGGATGCTAAACTACATCTATATTTCAGGGAAAATACCAGTGATACATTTTCTTAGGTTGAACTGAAGATAATCAAACTAAAAATGCCATTTTTGATTCTGTGTTACTTATTTATTGTCTTAAAGTTATTTCACATTCATGCTTTTTTACTCTTTTGCCAGTTGATTTGGGAATGTAAGATCCTCGTTTGTTGTGCTGTACACAGTTAAAGTTGTTACTCTCTTATATTACATGAGCACAGACATAGTTCCTTCAAATTAATACAATTCCTCTCTGCCAGAATAACAGGAGATTCCAAAGAAAAGTTTTTTAGAAATGCTGAACACTTCTTGTTCCTATACACTCCAGAATTTTATTTGCACAAGTGAAGGCCCAGCTTTTTATAGGGAACACTCCAGATCCCTCTTTTCCCTTACAAACAGAGGTGAATTAACCATTATGTTGCCACAACTAATTTTCCAGTTGAAAGGTTCACTTAGGAGGCCACTATGAGACATAAAGGGTAAGAAAGGACTTTATAAACATATTAGGAATTAAACAAATAAAATCTAGCCAGGTCTGCCATTTAAAGGACAGCAATTGAAAGAGGACATGTCAAATGTCATTTCTTTCTATATAAAGGAAAGTTAATATTCACTGCAATAGTGTAGGAAAAGAGAACAGGTCAGATTATGGAGTGAAGAATATTAAAGTTGGTTATAACCAATCAAGCTACAGTTAAAAGATCCAAACCCTCAGTAATTAACTTTGAGAATATGAGCAAAAAGCTGTAAAAAGGTGGACAAAAAGCAAATATTGCCTCTCTGTATCTCAGAAAAGAAGATCAAGGTAATTAGAGGCCAGACCTTCCGTGTGAGCACCTAGAAAAGACATTAGAATATTGAAAAATGTTAAAGAAAACCACTAAAAAATCAGCAGAAGGCAGCTAGGCTGTCAAGAACAGCTGACATTGAGGCCTTTGATCTGTTCCTGGTAGATCAACCTGGCTTGTGCCTCAAGGCTGTGTCAGTAATAAAGAAACAATGGTGCACTGGCGTTTGTAATAATTAAGATTTTTAATATCGTCCCATGAGACATTCCTATGAGGAAACAAGTGAAACAATGCTTTGCTGAAATCGCCATTAAATGAGCACACAAGGGAAGGAATCAGAACTCAAAGGGCAGATTTTCAAACAGATCTGTCCAAGAGAACTGTTTTATTCCCACCCCATTGTAAAAAAGGGTGCTGGAGGAAAGAAATCTTTATATTCTACTTACAAACAAAGAGAGAAATCTTTACAATCTTCTAAAACCCAAAAGGTGTTTTAGAGAATTTAGGAGGCAAGTGATCAACAATGCTTCACATCCACTTGGTGCATAACAAGTAGTGGTGGATTGATTTATAGGGACAAAGTTGTAATTGATTTTTTTTCAAAGGGGCCATGAATTACTAAAACATGGGTTTTGTAGAGTCTGCCTTTCTGCTGGAAATTTGTAAATTTTGGTTTGAGAACCATTTTTTCAGTATCTCCAGAAAATTTAATGCAGTGAAAAATTATTTTACTTTATCCAAAGCTCTGTTGGACTTGAAGAAATCACAAATTCAAGACAAACAGAGAATGTGGTGGGATCCCAGGTAAACAGAGTATGTAGATGTACATTTGTACATGTAAAAATAGACAGAGATTAATTTCCCATGTGTTTTTTAAAGACTGGTTCTTTATCTACAAGATTGCATCTGCATTTACCTATCAACAGACAAAAATATACCTTTAAGTGTCTCTGAGCACTCCAGTTCCATCTCTCCTAGAAGATATTTTTGTCATTCCTAAATTAAAACACTTGATAGGTATTTATTTCAAAGTGTATAATGGACATTGATCCCATGGCAAAGAGTCATAGAACCATTTGAAATTTTGAAATAGTGGAAAAACCTCCAGCTTCACCCACAGTAATACTAGGAGAGGCAAAGTAAGAGATTTAGCCAGCCTGGAGGGGGAAAAAGGAGTTCTAGTGCCAGTAGTGAAGGTGTTTCCTGTTTGGAGAGGAGCTTGCAATGCTTAATTCTTTAGAAATTAAGAGACAAAGGGTTTAAATCACAAGTTTTCCCTGAGGTCCAGATGGGAAGAAAAGATAATTTCTGAAAACATACTCATCCCTCAGCCTCTGTGTGCGATTAAGTGTGAATAAGGTAGGCAATGCAAGCGCTCCAAAGGCGCTGGAATTTCTCAAGGCTGCCTGAGGCAGTCTCCACTCTGTCTGGAGTGGAATCCCAGGAGTCAGAAAATCTTATCTCCGCTTCTCATTTCGGGAATTCTGATGTGACTCATAGCGCTCAATTTCCTCCAAACAGGCAAAAATACACATTGAAGAATCTAACCTGGGGCTGGGGGGTCACTTGCACTGGCCAGGTGTGATTCAGAGCATTGAGACATGAAACAAGAACCAAAAAGCAGAGGAAACAACAACTCACACCTCGAGTTAAGATAAAAGCAGGGATGGCCTTAACACCACACACCGGCTGCCTGCAAGTGGAACTGATCCCATGCAGAAGTTGGTTCTTTCTAATTCCACTGCTGGAAATTGTGGCACAGAAGCTCTTGGAGCCTTGTCACCCTTCATGTACAGATAGAAAGAATAGAGATAGAAAAATATACAGATAGAGATAGAATAGAATATATATATAATATGATATACTATAATAATAATATACTAATATAATAATAATAATATACTACAACATATAATAATATATTGATATAATCTAATCGAATCTAATATAATACAATGTAATATAATATAATATAATATAATATAATATACATAACATAATATAATATAAAATAATATAATATAATATTATGTTATGTTATATTATATACATTATATATAATAATATATATAATATGACAATAGCATTATGTATAGAATGATATATATAATAACAACATATATAATAATATATTATATAATATATAAGAATATAATAATGTATATAATATAATTCTATTTTTTATATCTATATATAATAGAAACACATAGAAAGAATACAGATAGAAACAATAAGTGCATAAAAGTGGTCATCATGAGATACAGGTTTTGTTTTGCAGATCTTTGCAGAGCTTCTGCCTAGCTCTGTTCCATTAAATATTGTGTTGATTATCAGAGAGCATGTGAGCTTATCAGCAGCACTGGATGGCTGACATGACCCACCAGTCCTCATTTGCTGTATCAGAAGGAAGAGGCTGCAAAAAAAGGGAAGAAAATGCAGCAGCTTCACTTCCTTACTAATTTCACCATGGGCTTATGGATTCCAAGCTTCAGGTCTGTTCTCTTCAGTGCTCAAGTTCAACATCATTTTTATACATCAATGGACACAATATTTAACATGTTTGAGTCCTTAACTACAGCAGTATTCAAGAGCAAACATTAAATCATTAAACACAGCATTCATTATAACAAATATAACAGTCATGAAAGGTCCATCACCAAAATTAATGGAATTCTGTGGAATGAGAACTTGCCATGGGGTATCTGAAATCTTCAAGGCAGAAGACCAAAGCACAAGGAACAGCACTGAGAAGTAAAACCTGACCCAAGAACAGCCATCAACGTGTACCATTCATATCACTTTTGAATTTTCTCAGTCAACAGACCATGAGAGAACAGAAGTTGAATTCTGTTCTTCTTGAATTCAAGAGTCCTTAATTCAAGGATTTCTTTTTTGCCACAACCATACCATCTATGAATTATTCAGAGAAAGAAATTTATTTCCATCAGCAGAATAAGTAATTACTTTTTAGGACAGGCATTTTTAACACAGAATTATTGGTGAAGTCTACTTTAATTGCTGAATATAATTGTTGTTTCAAGAACAAAGAACTCATCACTAACATTGAAAGCAATGGTGTTAAATTACTTAATTTTATCACTTCCCACAAAAAAACCCCAAACAAACTGGCGCCACAAATCCTTTTAAAGTTCCAGTTAACTGCTACCAAAAAAATTAGGACTTCCCTTACTTCCAGGGCTTGAAAACAATACTTTAACTTTTCCAACAAAGATTTTGCACTTCCAACACTTTTAGATTTCTTGACTCATCAGGAAGGATGACCTGTCACCTATCCTGAAATTGTTGCACTTTTATATTTGAGCCGAAGAAGAGATGCACAACGTGGATTTTCTTAAGTGCTGAGCACGTACCCCACCCAACAGACCCTGTTAATAATCCTTAAATGTTAATTAAGGGTTGTCAAACACTGGAAGAGCCTACCCAGGATACTGGTGGAGATATTTGGGTGCTTAGGCACATGGTTTAGTGGTCAATTTGGAAGTGTTAGGTTTCTATTTGGATTCTGGTCTTACAAGGCTTTTCCAAACAAATGATTGATTCTGTGATTCTGTATTTATCCTCCCTGGTGCATACTCATTTTGGTTTTTTCCTCTCCTTATCAACAGGCATTTACCCATCATTTGCAGCCACATGATGGCAATCAGTAGCAGAGTCTGGTTATTTGGCCCACAGAAATAATATCACTTGCACAACAGATACTGTATCAGCAGGAAGAGAAGGAATTGCCATTTAGCAGCTATAAAATAATACTGGGATGGCATAAAACATTCTTTAATCAGGCAGTTAATCTAAACCCCCACAATGGGGGTACACAAATACAGAGGGGAAGCTACCTTAGTCTCAAAATAAAGTGAAAGATCCAGATTTATGGATCTTTCCATAAATCCCACCTGAAGATAAGTAAATCAGGAGTGCAGATGCTCTCTATCCTCTAGAGTCAAAGACAGACAAAGGTATATCTAAAGGTTAAGTCAAAGGACATAACTTCAATTTATATCCAGAATTATGCTAGTAAGACTTCATACCTTTACACTCCCCATCCATCTTCTTCATTCTGATTTTTTCTTAGGAGCTGCCATCCCAATACCATGACAAAAGAAGGGCATGATTTCCCTGCTGAATGCCTCCAGCCCTAAATCTACCAATCAAAAAACCCCTCCTAACACCAAGAATGCAAATGTGTGAGCTTATCTTGAAGAAAGGCAGCTGAAAGGCCCATCCTGGTATTCAGCATGTCACATATCCCACATAAATGAACTGTGATCAGTTCAACAGCTCATTCACACTGTTTGTCTCTGCAGAGCACAAAGGAACAGCTGGGCCTCAGGAACCATCACCTGCTCACTGCTTCCATCGTGCCCCCAGCATATGGAGAGCAGGGAAGGACAACCAAAGGACAGCAGAGCCCTGGAAACAAACCTAGAAAGTTGTTTCATTGAACAAGGCGATTCTGGGCATGTCCTGTGTTCTCTCACTTCAAACATTAACAACCCTCTGACAGGCTGATGATATTTATGGTCACTCAGAAGGAGAGCCAGGAGAAGGACACCTCCTGGTAGGAAAGTCCAGGTTTTCAAGGAATAGATAAATGGCATGAGACCCCTTCTGAAGAAATACCTCTCCAGAAGCCTATTAGAAATTTGTGTTTGGGGAAGAGGAAGCAGCAAGGAAGGCTCAGAAAAGTAAAGAAGGTGCTCAGAAGTTTTCTGTATATAGACAGATAGAGGTGGTACAAAAAAACCCAAATGGATAAAAAACCCTTTTGTGAGTAAACATAGACCAGAAATTAGAGGGGTATGTCACAGACATCTTTTATGAAAAATCCTTTCCTTAGGATTTTTCCTCCTGAGAAGCTGACAGGCCTCAGGAACAAAATGTAAACAATGGTTATCTGCTGCTGTGGAATGCAACAGGTGCATCTGTGATTGGTCTCATGTGGTTGTTTGTAATTAATGGCCAATCACAGTCAGCTGGCTTGGACACAGAGCCGAGCCACAAACCTTTGTTATCATTCTTTCCTGTTCTATTCTTAGCCAGCCTTCTGATGAAATCCTTTCTTCTATTCTTTTAGTATAGTTTAAATATAATATATATAATAAAATAATAAATCAAGCCTTCTGAAATACGGAGTCAGATCCTTGGGTCTTCCCTCATCCTCAGACCCCTGTGAACACGGTCACAGGGGTTTTTAGCCAGCAGAACAATGGGGTTATAAAACTGCCTTCTATGAGGAGCAAAACAAAACTTGGGTTTCCCCAGATCTTGTTCAGTTTCTCAAAGGGATCACTATTTATGTCAGCAAGATATGAGGGGTCCACAAAAAGCCCTTCACAGATGCCAAAGATGTTAATCCCAAGAGAGAGAATGTTATTAACCTGCATTTGTTCTGGCCTCTTTGCTAATCTGAGGAGCTGCTAATCAACAGCTGTAGAAGAAGAATCTTTATTAAATCCTATTAAATTGAATGGGCCAAACAGCAGAGAAGACTTGTGATCTTTGATGTCCATGGCAGAATTTAGAACAGTGCATTTCCTTTGTACAAGTGTATTATGATCAATCTAATCAATCCCAGGGTTACTCATACTCTGGAATAAAAAATAAATTTGCAAGTACAGCTAAACATCAGCCTTCATTTTCCTTTCTCTGTTGTGTGAGGGTTACATGGGATGGAAAGCACCTACTTCAAAAGCCGTTCCTTAATATTTTCCTGTAATACAAGCATGGGCTAAATGTATCCTTACATCTTGTGCTCTATGTCAGAGAGCTCAATAAAGGAGAAATTTATACACCTGGAATTCAAAGTGATTGCTTCCCTTTTCCTGATTTTAGTAGCCTGGATTGACCCAATGGCTTGAGAGAATCTCATGTTGAGTTTCACTGCAGCACAGTGTATAGTTAAGAGCTTTGCAAAATAATAATATAGTTTTTCTAGTCGCTTGCCATTTAGAGTTTAAATTGCTAAAAAAATGAAGATGTTTTGGCATTAGGATATTCCTGGTTTACAGGATCTGATGATAGGAAGGACATGAACAGAGCAATTTTATTCACTTGGGTGAAATCCAAATCCTGCAAACTGCAACGCAAAACAAGACCCAAACAATTGTTTTTAGGACTCCTCTGCAAAGAGACAAGATGTGCCTTGACCAAATAAATAAAAAAACCCTAATTTTTTTCAGAAAACAGTGCCAAGCCCAGGACAAAAGGAAAGTCCCTGTGAGCAGTTTTGCTGGAGCCAGGCTGTGTCTGGCTGAGGACCCCTGTCACCCCGTGCCATCCTCTCTGCCCCCCTGAGGCCCACAGAGTGACGCACCAACAATTCCCACCAGCAGCGGGGAATTTTCCTCCAAAAATGGCCTAAAAGCCAAGAGGAAGCTCCTGTACCTGGGCATGGCATAGGAAACTACTCTTGGACAAGATGGGTGCTTGGGAAGGGTGAAGCATTCAAGAGAAATGGACAAAGCTCTGTTGGGGTTGTTACTAAATCCCAAAATTATCATGTAGGGTGAAGCCTGATGCCTGTTCTCTATGTTGAGAGCAAATTCCTTTCAAGTTTAGCTTCTGAGGTATGCCACAAGTATTTCCTTTGCCATCCTCACCACTATTGTTTGTTGCTAGTTCCTTTCGTGCATCATAACTGAAATGGGGCAATAAAAGTTTTCACAGCCACGCAACAGATTTCTGTGCTGGAGGAAACGAAGGAAATCATTCCAGTGAAAAAGAAAAAAAAAAGAGATTTTGTGCAAACAAACAAGTTCCATAAGCTGTGTTAGTACAGGATAAATCAGAACATGAGATATTAGGGGTGATTTGTAAACAAAGTAAGCAACCACAACCAAACCAGACCTTCCAAGATGACTGGAAACAAACTTAAAACACTAATCCTACAGGCCTTTAGGGCCAGATAAAGAAAGCTTAAACAACCACTTCAACTCCACGAGACTCTCTAAGCCTCATCATCCTAACTAGGCACTGAATTTATCACTTTCCCTGCCTGTCTTGAAAATCCCAAACAGCTGAGGCAGGAGCTTGGTTTCTACTTAAAGCCCTTCACACCTTTTCATCCCTCTAAAATTTAGTTAGTAAGGGTTCAACTCCCTAGGGCTCTGGGCATTTTTTTCTTTTTTCCCTTTCCAGATTTGCTGTTGCTCTGTGCACAAACAAGGTAGCTAACAACAGTTTCTGAAATAACCAAATGCTTGAATTTTTTAAATTAAGGTTTATTGCAGTGAATAAATTAGCTCAGGAAGCAGCTATAATTGTAAAGTAACCAATAATAGTCTAACTAACCACTAGTCTAATAACAAAATAGTCTAACTAGCCACCAATTTAAATTTACCTTTGCAGTGTCTCTAAATACTATATTTAGATGATATGTGCTTCTCTGTTTTACTGATGTTTTTCAGTCTCTTAATTTATGTAGCATTTTGTTTGTGTATTTAGAGGAAGTACTCAAGCACTAGTTTTAGAATTTAAAGCTATTGTTGATGGAGAAATTAATTTCAACAATAACTTAACTATTTGTATGCATGAAAAGAATAAAATCATTTAGTTAGAAGTGATCTACAATGTAACAAAATGTAGTTATGTGGAAGTGCCTGATAGTCTTTAAAATCTGAAATTTGCCTGATTTTGGAGTAACCACTTTGCGAAAAATGCGTATTTTATGATTGGCTTTTTGCAAATATTAAAATGAATATTATATGTGTTGTGTTAGAAAGCTATGCTGTGTTAATTCTCTTAAGTAGTGTGTTAAATATAGTTTTAACAAAATGTTAAAATACAAACTATGCTATGTAGGGTACTTTTTTTTTCTAAAGAAAGGACTCGCACTGAGATAGCAGCCACTGGACACCTGAATCTTTCAGAGAAAGAGAATTTATTGCTCCATTATCAGAAGAAATGAACTTCTTCCTGCCTCGCTTAGCCCTGAAGATGCCGTCAGGATTCAGAGGAAGAAGCTGACACTGCCCAGACAGAATCCTGTGTTTGAATGGAATTTATGCATCATGGATGAGGTGTATGAATATGCAACAGGCTGTTGTTTTTAAGGGTTAATCCTCTGTTAACGTGGGTCCTTTTTCAGGCTTATTTTGCCCAGAAAAAGGTACCTGGACATCCATAATGCTTTGTTTCTATTGTCTCATATTGTCCTAATTCAAATTGTCCAAATTATTACTACTCTAACTGTATTACTATTTTTATAACCATGTTATTACTATTAAACTTCTAAAATTTTAAAAACAAGTGATTGGCGTTTTTCACAAGTCTATGCAAAATACTTCATTTCTCTGCTTTTTGGTGCCTTGATGATCACAGAGGAGCTCAGGTAAAAGCAGAGTTTTATTGCCATGAGGGGTTTTGTCAGGTGGAGACCCCGAGGTCAGATGACCTCAGTCCCAGGTCAGAAGTTAAAATATTAATTATATTGGTTTAGTGCTTCTCTTGACTTGGGGATTTGTTGTCAGACTCTGTAACAGAACCACCTTAGTGTTTTACTGAAACCAGAGAAATGGTCATTTACTTCTTCTTAAGCAGATGCTGTGCTGCTATTTTTAAAGCTGGATGTGGTGTGAAAAACACCAATCACTTGCTTTTAAAATTTTAATAGTTTAATAGTAATAAAATGGTTATAAAAATAGTAATACAATTAGAGTCGTAATAATTTGGACAATTTGAATTAGGACAATATGAGACAATAAAAAGTTATAGAAGTCTGGGTACCTCTTTCTGGGCAAAATAAGCCTGAAAAAGGACCCACGTTAACAGAGGATTAACCCTTAAAAACAATAACCTGCTGCATATTCATACACCTCATACATGATGTATAAATTCCATTCAAACACAGGATTCTGTCTGGTCATCGTCAACTTCTTCCTCTGAATCCTAACATCACCTTCGAGGCAGGAAGAAGTTCATTTCTTCTGATAATGGAGCAATAAATTCTTTTTCTCTAAGATTTAGGTGTCCTGTGGCTGCTATCTCACTGCGAGTCTTTTCTTTAAAGAAAGTATCCTACATAGCATAGTTTCTATTTTAACATTTTGTCATAACCTAAAACTATATTTAACACACTACTTAAGAGAATTAATACAGCATTACTTCCTAACATAACGCATATAATATTCATTTTAATATTTGCGAAAAGCCAATCATAAAATATGCATTTTTCACAAGGAGCATCAAGTAAAAGCAGAGTTTTATTGCCATGAGGGGTTTTGTCAGGTGGAGACCCTGAGGCTCAGATGACCTCAGTCTCACGTCAGAAGTTAAAGTATTAATTATATAGATTTAATGCTTCTCTTGACGTGGGGATTTGTTGTCAGACCGTAATAGAACCACCTTGGCGTTTCATTGAAACCAGAGAAATAGCAATTTATTTCTTTTTAGGCAGATGCTGTGCTGCTATTTTTAAGTTTGTATGTGGCTACACAAAAGTGACCTGCAGAAGTGCAGCTTTGCAATTTGACATAACGACAGAACTCGGCTCGTTTTTACCGGCGGGCACCTGAAGGCGCCCACAGCCGCTGCCGCCCGTCCCCTCAGGGTGGGCCGCCCCCAGCCCGTCCCGCCTCACGGCCGCCATGGCGCCCGCCCCGCCCCGCGCCTTCCCGCCCTCACGGCGGCAGCGCCATGGCGGCCGTGCGGGACGTGGAGATCGACCCTGAGGGCACCTTCAAGTACATCCTGGTGCGCCTGCAGCGCCCGGGCGGCGGCGAGCAGCGCGACATCGTCCGCGGCACCAAGGCGGCCGAGTTCCACAGTGCGTGACAGCCCGCGGGGCCGGGCGGGCAGCGGGGCCCCGCCGGCGGTGGGACGCGGCCGCCGGACCCCGGCGGATCTGAGGCGGAGCGGGAGCCCTGCCCTAAACAGCTCAAAAATCCCCTTTTCTCCACTTCCTGCGTCCCCCGGGTGATAGGAAAATTTGGGGCTATATATGTCATGTGCTGTTGCGGAGCCCATTTGAAGGGAATGAGGAGGTGTCTTTGCAAACCGCGGGCCTGAGGGTAAATAAGGGCAAATATTGAGAGGTGCAAGAAGCAATGGAGGGGGAACCATAAATTCCTATGGAATTCCACTCATTGACACAGACTTGCTCAACACTGTGTTAAATCCCTGGATGTGCAGAAAAAGAACAGAGACGAAAGGAGAAAGAAAAAAGGTGGGAGGTACACATTAGAAACGGAGTCTGTTAGGTGGCTGGGGAAGGCTGTACCTTTCAAGGGAAAGAGAGAAGAGAAAAAAATGATAATAAAAAGGAGATTGTGTCTTCTAACAATTTGAGAGACCCCCACGGGAAGTACCCATGACCTCTTCCTTCATTCGAATAAAGTTACAGGACTCCTCTGTATCCTTTGTGAACATAAACCTCTGGTATTAGTGGATTAATTTTCCTGACAAAATCACCTTAATTTTGGAGAACAATATACTAAATAACAAACTAAACGGCTTTAACTGCAGCTTTTCTGTGCCTCTGAAGAGAAACCTCCCTGCCTCATAGGTGAAATAAGAAAGTAGCCAAAAATGAGTTCTAGACTATGTAATGCCTAGTTCCTGTTCTAATGTCTCTCACCATTCTTCTTGTGCAGATCATATATTTGAAAAAGTAAATCCTGAGATGGAAAAGTTGGGATATGAGTGCAAGTGCCTTGGAGGAGGGAAAATTGAACATAACAGCAAAGACAAGAAAATCAGGGTATTTGGGCTCTCAACAGTAAGTGCATCTTTCATTTCCCTTTAAATGCTTCTGTCTCTGATGCTGTGGGATTTTTAGTTAATAGCATGGTGGCTTTTGGCAATTTACATCACATTTTAAACATTAACTGGCAAACTTGCCTGGCTCACTTGTGAAATAGGTTAGAAAAACAATCTTTTTAGGGCAGGAGAGCTGTGTTATTAATCTAGCTGCCAAATTAAGTGTTAGAGGCAGTGGTCAACTCGTGCAGTCTGAGAAACAGACTTTATCCTCTGCTTTTGGTGCCTTGATGCTCACAGAGGAGCATCAGGTAAAAGCAGAATTTTATTGCCATCAGGGCTTCTGTCAGGTGGAGACCCTGAGGCTCAGATCACCTCAGTCCCAGGTCAGAAGTTAAAATATGAATTATATTGGTTTAATGCTTCTTTTGACTTGAAGGTTTGGTGTCAGCCTCTAAAACAGAACTACCTTGGTGTTTTATTGAAACCAGAGGAATAGGCATTAACTTTTTCTGGAGCTGTGCTGCTATTTTTAAGGCTGGATGAGGTCTTCAAAGTGGTTGCCAAGGCAAGAGTGAGCCGTGGATCTGTTGCTTTCCAGCTGACATAACTGTATTATCTGTTATTTTTGAAAAGCTTGCATTTCATAATGCATCAACTTTGACCTTTTCAGTTTAAATGCTTGTTTATTTAAGCTGTTCCTCTTTGGGGCTGTCACTGATGAATAAGAGTATGTTTTGTTTGATAATACAACCTTGGACTCTTTTTTTTCAGTGTTCTAAGTAAACTTTCATGTGAAATGTTATGGGGGAAAAATAACCTGTAAATCAGAGATTTCTATCTGTGTACTGCACTGTTGTTATGTGTAGTTCTGAAATAAGAAATCAAGATAACTCTGATCATGTAAGACAATAATGGAGAGGCCACTTGGACCACGACTGCCTTAAATTTCAGTGAAACAGTAACACTGTGACCAGTGATTTTTAAATCTTAAATTTTAGATTTTTAAATCTAAAATCTAAAGGGCTAAAAACCACATGGGCCATCTGACCTTACCTGGGAGCTGCAATGGCTGAAGAGCACAGATACTTAAAATTGTGCTATTATCAGCTGAGGCAGGATGGGAAATAAATAAAACATGAAGGCTGATTTCTTTAGTGGCCAGAGTAGTGCTCAAATGCTCACACTTGTTTGCTTATTCCCTTTCCCTTCAGCTGAGCCAAATCAGCTGTTTGTATGCTCACACATTAAAGTGGGTCAATGCAATCTCTGTGGTTTAAAGCAACATTCCATAAATACAGTGCCTGATGGGTTGGGAATATTTTAAAGCAAACTTTCTGCTGGAGAAATTGTGTAAAAAATGCATTTTATATGTGACTCTATCTCATTTATTTTCTGGAACTTCAGTTTGGGGAGGAGGGAAGTGGAGAGGATAATAGAAAAATAAAACATAATACTACAAGAGTATCTATTTTAGAACTTTTGATTTGCATGTGAACAATTTTGTGCTGATAAGAACTGAATGGTTCTGAAGACTCAATGTCCACGTGCAATTTGTTCTGTCTTGCAGGGCTATGGAAAAGCAGATCACTCAGTCACTGTAGAGATACTGAAGAAAGAATATACAGATTATGAAATTACATGGTCAGATGACAAGAAATAATCTTGTGAGCACAATGAGCAGTTCCAACCTGGTAACTGTGAGCTGCACTTTGATAAATAAAATTGAATGTGTGTTCTATGTGTGCAACCATCAATCTGGAGTGAGTGGACTCTGCCATAGTTTGTAATATAATCCTCAGATATATCTTATTTTTTAGATCATTGTGCAGAATCTGGAGTTCTAACCCTTTTTCCTTTCCTTTTCATGTGCCCTTTAGTTAAACACCCCCACACCACCTTACCTCTAATTTGTTTTCATCCAGTCCCATTTCACTGATCTATTGTAGGATACTTCAAACACCACTGGGTCAAACCTGTTCACTGGTCTTCAGTGTTTTCAATTTGTTTTTCTATTACTTTTTAGGCTTTTCATCTTTCTTACCCACATTTAAAAAAAAAAAAATTGCTGTGGAGGGTGCAGTTGACTGTTACAGTTCTTCAATGATCCAAATCTTTGATTTACTCAATGATTTTAAAATCTAGTATTCTGCAGAAGTAATGATCAAAATATTTGATTTTCCTGTAAGAACCTTCCCTAGAACAGATTGGTGGCAATGTAAAAATTCTGCTTCTTTCATTCTGATTCCCCTGGACTGCTTTGATTTGTGTGAATTTAATAATGCTTTTTTCTTTTTATTTTCTTAGCAGTAATTATTTTAAACTACCTCCTCAGTACACCTAGAAAAATGCCTGAATTGGCAAACATCACCCTCTTGTTGTGACAGGATGTTGCCTTTTGTTTGTTGCAAATTTACTTGTTCGTTTTCATGCTTTTTGTTTCATGAGACTTTTCATTTCATTCATTTGTGAATTTATTGACTTGCTGTCTTGAAGGCTTGCTGACTTCCAGAGGTAATTCTGGATGATGATATATTCTGGATGATGATATATTCTGGATGATGATATATTCTGGATGATGATATATTCTGGATGATGATATATTCTGGATGATTGATATATTTTTCCCTTTTCTGTGGTTCCTACTGCACTTACCCAGCAGTATCTGGTGGCAGAGGGAAGCCTTTTCAGCATGCAGGTGATTCCAACAGTACAAACCAGGAAATCTGAGACACTTTAGGCCAGTTTCTATCACCAAAAATCCTGCTGTTACTCCCCTCTTACCGTTGTGATCCTTCTGTGCTTTTGTTTCAGTTGTGGAGAGGAATTTTCTGTTCTCATCCTCAAACCTTTCACTCCAGTCCTCACCAGAGGAGTTCCAGGGTCTCCACCCCAATAATCTCCTCAGAGCAGAAATTTCTAAACCTGGTGCTCCACATTCCCTCACCTGCAGCCTGAATTTTCCCCTCCAGCATCCTTGCCTGCTTTTCCATCTGCTCTTTGTGCTTCTCTTGGAGTTCCTGGTTGTCTGGCTGCACTTCAAATACTGTGGTAATGATGACAGGATTGATTTTACTTAACAAGATTTTGATTTCAGTGCCTTAGAACCAAGAATAGCACACAAATCAGTAACCTGCAAATTGGGCACTTCCCAGTTCCATGATCAAGGGCTTTTTTTCCCCTAAGCTTTAGTAAAATAACTGTAGCTGCCAGTACACAGAGCTGAGTTTTAAATAGCCTCATTTCCCAAAACTGGCAAATAGTCTTCAAATGGAAGTCATCAGTTAGGGATAATTGTGTTAAAACAAACAAGCCTTTCAATTTAGTTTCCTGAGGTATTTAATGACTGATTTTAATCTTTGTTTCTACAATAGTTACAGGAAAGACATAACTTACACTGGATTTATTATTGTAATGACGTGTTCAAAATGTGAGGGGAGGAAAAACAGTGATGATTTGGAGTGAGCTGATCAAAATTGAGTTACCAGCTGATCTTTACCTTTTATTTCTTCATAGAAGAAAGATTTTAATGTGTCATAAAAAAAAAAAAAACTTTGAGGGACCTCCCAGTTCACTTATTTTTTTTAGTGCAATGTCATTTGAGGCAATTTGATTTCCTGGTCATTAAGGAATATGTACAAGTGTTACAAAGGAATGAAAAGTTTATTTTCTTCAATTCCAGTTTGTGAAGAGGAGCAGGACACTGGTTACTAGGGTGGTGAGGATTTCTCAGATAGTGGCAGCCTTAACATAAATAAGGGAAATCAGTATTATTTGAAGTTAAAACATCAACAACCTACAAAACTAAGTGTTGAATTCTGTTTCCTCTCAGCATGTACCTGCTGAATTCTAACAACACAACTCATCTCAGATATGGAAATCCCAATGCTAATTGTGCTGATTTTACCTGAGAAAAAGCATCTTCCATTTTCTAATCAGATTCTGAAATTGGAAGCTCATTACATTGTGTGGGGGTTATTTGTTTTGCAGGTGTGCAGTCACAATAAGATTGTGGCTCTGCCATTCTTCCCTTGCAGTCCTAAAAATTCTGATTCTGTATTTGCACAAAACCAGCTGTGTTTGAGCCAAATACTGAGTGAAGGCACAGAAATTAAACCAAAGATGGTGAGTTTGATAGTGGAATATTATCAAGAGGAGATATTATACAAGATTTTAAGTACCTTCTTCATTTATTCATCCAAAATTACATGATATTCTTGTTCTAACCATGTTCTTTGTCACAGAGGTCAATATTTTTTATTACTTGAGGTATGGTTCTCTGGAACTGCACTAGACTAGCAGGTGTAGAACAACCTATTCAGTGCAAGCCATGATTTATCTAAGAATTGAGTTTTAAAAATGACAAATAGTAACCCATTTGTTTCCAGCATCTGTTTTGGCAGAAAAAAGAATAAAAAGAGCTGTTAACAGCACCTCCTTGACTTGCCAAAGCTAAAACTTTTTTTGTTCCTCAGTCTGTAGTCAGCAGTTATCATTACTAAGTTTCAGAGTTGGTGCAGAAAAATTCCAAAGCACTGTGGCAGTCATGGCAAAACTGACTTTTTTCCTCTCTCTCCTATCCTGAGAGGCTAAATTCAGTAGTTTCCAAAGCATCCCTTCAAAACAGCCTGAAACAGTAGTGAAGGCTCTTCTGTGAAGTACAGGAAATCCTTTACAACTCTCTCTTAAAAGCAGCAGGTTCAAAATAGGAACCTTGGGATTGACTTTGGGCCCCTTCAGTGATGGAAACGTGATGGCATAATTAAAGTGATTTATTTCACTGCTGTACTAAGTTCCTTTCCATCCTCTCAGACTGTTTCCTTCTGCTCTACACTGAAGATCCTTGCATCCAGTTCACAGCAGTGGTCACTGCCTCCAAATTTATATTTCTGCAAGGGCACATGATAAAGCAGCTAAGAGCTTTCTGTCTGGTTTTGGCCAGGACAAAACATGCAGTGGATTTCCTCTTTTTGTTTGAATTGCCAGTGAGTGCTCAAGGGTTTGTCTGCAGTCATTTCTTCAGCAACATCACAGTCTTCAGCCTAGGGAAGTGCCTTGTATTTGAGGCTTTTCTGAGTGCTTCTGTCCTGCCAAACTGTGAAAATATTGAAGAGGTGTGGATGGATGTTCAGTAGTACCCCCAGCAAGTTTAGACAAAGGGGAAATTCATTTCTAGAAAAATCATGTTTAAAACAGTACAGCAATCTATTAAACTCCTGTAATAGCTTAGTTTATCTCCTTTTCCAATTATCTCTAAAGCTCAGTTCATCATCCTCCAGTATTTCATTTGTAGGCTTGTTGGTTGGTAGAAGGAACTTATCTTTCAAGTCAGCTTCTAAACCAGCATGGCTTTTCCTAATTCCTTGCTGAAATTTTCTTAGCCTGTGACAGAATCTAAATATAAAAATTTACAGACTACACTGGTTAACATTGTTACACCCTTTAAATGGCTTGAATAAGTTATGTGTGCATTATACATGGAAATATTACATGGATTTCTGAGATCCCCACGAGTGATAAATACAATCACAACTCCCTCTGCTGGCAAAGCAGCAGAGCTCAGAGGAGTGTGGTCCCTGCCTGAATCTGGCTGCAGATTGAGAAAAGCCTCTTGCACTAATTTTGGATGTTAATTTACCTCATTCAGCCACAATATGTCATGTATGTCATTCCTGTGATGTACAGTTCTGCTGCTGACAGAGAATGTGAAAGCCTGGCTGGAGACAATGACTTGCTCAATCTTAGGTATAAATTAATTATCATAAAAGATGCTGCTTTAAACAGAACTCTATGCAGAGTTAATGTGAGAAAAGTCTCTCCCTTCTAGTCAAACACTAGAATTTGTCAAACATTTCCACAACCACCATCCTTAATTTGTTAAACCAGAAAAAGAGAGGAAAAAGCAAAGAGAGACATGAGGGTTAAAACATTTTTGAGTTATTTTTTGGAAGATCATTAGTTTAATTTTAACAGGAATTTTTAAAGGCAATTTCCATAATGCATCGCTGCAGGCCCTGATCAATTGTTTTAACCAAACTGGTTCTAAACACGTTTTTATCTTCAATGAACTTCTCAAAGAGAGAGACACCACCACCAACCCCAAAATAATGCACTTTGCTTGCCAAATACACACGGCCATTTGCATCCAGGAGCTGAGCCAGTGTGTCATGCAAAGCACTGTAGTAGTCAGGGTTATAGATGGTCTCAGAGGTGAGAATTATGTCATACTTCAGACAGGGTTTGCTGTTTGACAGGAGCTGGCTGACTTGAGACCAGTCTCCAGAAAAAAATCTGCATCTGCTGAGCACATCAGGTGAGCTCTCTGCTTTCCTGGGCCTCTTTGAAGGAGGCTTGCTGGCTTTTCTGTCCTTCCCACCCCTGCCTTCACTGATACAGTTGGCCACCACGTTAGGCAAGGTTATTTCATCAATCACTGTGCTGTTGTAGTCCTGAAAATGGACTCTGGCAGCTTCACCCTGCAAAGCAACAATTCCCAACAATCCAGCCCCACAGCCAAGATCCAGTACAGTCTTGTTGGTAAATTCTATCTCAGCCTCAGTCAGGTAGTCCATGAGATCAAAGGTGCATTCCCAGATTTTCAGCCCTCCTTCATAGACTCCTGGGATGAGATCAGAGTGAGAAGAAACGCTTTTGGACACGATGCCTTCGCTGTCAGCATCACCTGAACACGTCCTTTCCACCACAGACAGCTTTACATGAGACAGGCCCAATACTGTTTCCATGACTTTATTTTCCAATACTTTGTTGAGATCTTGGGGAATGCTGTGCTCCTTGGCAGCTTTCACACAGAGGTTTTTCTTCAAAGCTGCCTCATCCTGGTGCTTGGCAGCAGCCAGCTTCAGGCTGGGCTTTGCTGCAAGATCAGCACTTTCCCTGCTCTTTTCTGTAGATTCCTGCTTGTGTTCTGGAGAGCACAGCAATAAGAAGTGAGCGTCAGCCTCGCTGTTCTCATTTTCATCAACAGCAAAATTAAACTGAAAATCCATTTTCAGGAATTACGATTTTTAAAAGCTTAATTTATTACAGCCAAGCTTTTATGTAGGTATTGTTGCAGGACCGAGTATTTCACTGGTGCAGTATCAGAGGTGCAGTATCAGATGTCTTGCCAAGAGCCAGGTGAACTGCTGCAGGAAATAAGAGTAAATAGTTTTATGTGTCATTAATATCAGCACAAATCTAGTTTGTCTAGTTGTAGCATCCTGATTTTCATTACCAGGCTTCCCTGGAAAGCCGTGGAGTCTCCCTCTCTGCAAACATTCCAAATCCACCCGGATGCATCAGGGACGCTGCCTTGGCAGTGGGGTTGGACCGGCTGATCTCCAGAGCTCCCTTCCAACCCTAACTATTCTGGAATTTTATAAACGGCTCTCTAACCCTTAATTTTGTTAAAACACAGCGTCACAGCTGACCCCATCCCACATACCAAGCAAGGGAATTAGGACAGCTGCCAGCTCGCGTTTCAGACTCCGCGTTTCAAGGGGCGCAAAGCACCGAAAGCTCGGTGCTGCCGCGTAGGCGGAGTTCGGGGCTCCGGGAGCGTTTCCCACGCCGCTTTCCCCGCGCCGTGCCCGCACCCACCCGCGGCCGCCGCTCTCTCCGGGCCACGCTCCGCCATCCCCGCCGCTCCCTCACGGAGCCGCTTCCGCTTCCTCGGGCGGGCGCGGGGCGTTGTGGGAGCGCGGGCGCCGCTGCCCCGCGCTGAGGGGAGCGCGGCCGCCGCCATGTCCCAGGCGGACCCCGAGCAGCTCCTGCGGGAGCTGGACGGCTGGGACTGGGAGCTGTGCCGCCGGGAGCTGCCCGCCGTGCTGCCCCGGCTCCTGATATCCTTCCCAGCGGGGCTCAGGGTGGCTGTGGGAAAGGCACACGAGTGGTGTTGGAGGGGGGGTTTGCTTCCTTCGGAGTTGTACGGTTCGAGAATGTGTGTGAGGGAGAGCGGTGAGACCTTTGTGAGGGGCCGGGTACCGGGAGTTTCGCTGGAGACGGGTACAGCCTTTCCCTGGAATAAAAGATTTAGAGAATCTAGAACATCGCGTGTGGTTCATTTAGCACTTTAGGTAATTCCCCCACACACCTCTCATCTACCCCTCAGAAAACAAAAGTCCAACTCCCTAAAAAAACCCAAACCACACACCACCGGAAAAATATCCCAAAAAACCAATCCCTCAAGGCTTACTCTCTAATACATTTTGGAAATACTTTGTTGATCCTGTGGATACTCCAGGCTATCAGCCTACGTTGGTTGTGGAGCATCCCCACCAATTTCAATAGAAATCACTGTGGCTTCTGCAGATGCTTTAAAGATAGCCTTTATAGCAGAATAAGTTTGATTTTCTTTAACGTTTTTACTCAATGTATGCAGAGTCTGAGGACTGGACTGAGCATATTCGTAAGTAAAGGCTAAGAAATGCCTCTTCCTTTGGAGCCCTGTATTGCAATTGCATTAAAATTAAGATCACTGCAGTGCTTAAAATGCTTCTGCTACAACTTTTCGGAGCCTTCAGCAATCCTGCTGGACCTTGTATATTCCACTAACTGCACATTGAATAAGCTTTATAAATGCCCTTATAGAAACTCTGCATCTAAGGCTGCTTTTTCCTTTCTGCTACTTCTGATCTTTAAATACACAAAAAAAGTGTTTCTTATCTAGTGTTTTATTGTCTTTTGGGCTGTTATCTTCCCGGTGACAAAGCTAATAGTTTAAAGAAAATTAGGCTGATTTGTAACTGTTTATGAGTGTTGCCAAAATTGTTACATTGCATATTATGTTGCATTATAAAACTTGCTACTGTTTGCAGTTTGGAATGTGGCAAATTGTGGATCTGCGGGCTTGGCAGTTGTGCTCAGCCTTCAGCTGAGTTTAGTCAGATGTGCTGCTATTTTTGATGGGTTTGTGCATGTTGGAGCTATTACAGTTCCTTGATTTTTCAGATCATGTCTGTGTGTTTTCCTGCATTTCAGATAAGGCAAACGTTCTGTTGCCTGTCTCAAAATCAAGTACCTGATTTGTTTTTGCTTTCTGCAGTTCTTTATTTCCTCTGGTAGGTTGCTGTATTTTTCTGAGAGTTACACATTGGAAATGTTTTTCTTTGCAGGTATTTTGAGGATCCTGACCGAAATGTTTTTGCCACATATCAGCCTTGAAGATGTGGAACAAAGTTTTTTCTCAAAAGTATTACCTAAGGTAGGACAACTCCAGTTAACTGTGGAATTTTCTGTCAGTTCAATGTTAGAACCTGCTTAGATTGCAATGATTCTTCTTTGGGGTTGCAAAATATCTATGGGCTACAAAAATTGAAATTTACTCATTAAGAGTTTTCACAGTGTTGTGTTGAATTGTTTCTGTGATTGTTCTTGTTCTTTACAGTAGGGAGAAAATCAAATATGCAATGTTCTGCTTTCTATATTCAGCAATAGACTTGGGTTTTATTTCTTTCTGAAAAAATTGGGCTTTTTGTAAAATGACCAAGGTGGAGAATTTTTAAGTGAGGGAGCTTCTCAGGACAAGTAAACTGAAGAGCTCAACACCCCCATATCACAAATGAATGTTGTGAAATTTGTGAATTAATATAGTGAATAATCTTTTAGACCACACTGACCTCACAATATGTGTTCTTTTTTGATTAATTTTTTTGAGAATTTTGTGCCATAGGTGTGTTAAAATCAGTGCTTGCATTTTAAGTGAAGTAAAGAGGTGCCAAATTACTGATTTAAGTTTCAAGACTCAGCTTGTCCATTTTAAGAAGCCAGTAAAAAGCACTTGATTTTCCTTTCTCATATTTTCTCTCAAGTAACAAGTTTTTGAAGATTACAAGAAAATTGTCTCATAATAGGCATATCCTGAAAAAGGATCACTGTTTATCCTGCATGTGCCTCACTGTCTTTGTAGTCTCAAAAGTAACACTCATCCAAAAACCTCAATTAAAGTAGAAATAAATGTTGTCTGTATGTCACAGACATTTTTTAATGTGTTCAAAATGTTAATAATCATTTTCAACAAGCAAATATTTTTTCTGAGACAAAATGAATTTTTTTTTTTAAATTATGTGGTTTTAACTAAGTAAAAATCTTTGGTAGAATAATATAATATATTTAACATATCATATGAAATAATATATGATATTATTTATTATACATTATCTGTATAAATTAAATATATTATTAATGAATAATATATAAGACAGCTAAAATGTCTTCTGTCTATAATATATGCATAAAAATGGTTTTTGCTTCTTGTTATATCATGCTTTATGACTGAAATGCTGCAAAGTGTTTTCTGCTGTGAGTTCTCTCTGTGCCTCCATGCCAACGCAGCAAGCAGGTATACAATGGTGTTATTATTTGTTATTAATTGTTTAATCTTATTATTTATTATTATGTGTACCTTTGGAAGTAAAATGTTTCATTTTTTGTTGTGTTTTGCCAGACTCTGCAGTTCTTTGATAACTTGATGTGTGAATTATGCAGCAAGGCCAAAGGACTGAGCAGCCAGAGCACAGAGCTGTGCAGCACTGTGAGGAATCTGCTCCAGGCAAGTCCCATCTCATCAACTGTCAAATTAATATTTACATCACTCTTTGCTTTAACCTAAACTGCTAAATTACTAATTAGGTTTTAAGATTTAAAATGTGATTTAATCTTCCGTTGTAGTAGAAGTTCAGTTAACATTTTGTGAATGATTTGATTACATCTGGCATGTGATGCTAATAATAATTTTAAAAAATCATCTGAAATTCTGCTCCAAGTCCCTCCTGCAGACAGAATGTGCCTCCCCATATTTAAAGAGTGAACCTGGCCCCTGTTTATACATATGTCACTTTATTCTGAATTTTAACATTGAGAACCATAGTGAAAGAAACAGGAGTTTTCATGAAGGGGATGGTACGGAGAAAAGGCTATGGAGAAAAACTCTGGAGCTTCATTCATCTTTAACAAACTCATTTATACAAATAGCAGGCTGCCATAAACCCCAGGTGTATTTCAGCTGAGCAAAGCTGCTTTTGGAGGCATTGCAGGAGTGCTGATGTTGCTGTGCTGATCCCAGGCGGTGGTGCAGCTGCTGGAGACGCTGACGGGCTGCGTGCGCTGCCTGTGCTCGGCGCGGGAGCTGTCCCTGCGCAGCATCCGCTCGCTGCCCCCCTCCCTGCTCCGCGTGCTCAAAAGCACCTTCACTCACTGCAAGGTAGGGCTCTGCTGGCAGCACACAAACCCTGCTGCTCCTTGCCTTTTGGGAATGGAGGAATGTGAGAATCCATGGCTGGGCAGGCTGGTTGGGTCCAGTCCAACTAGCACATCTTACATGGACAAAGGTGAAAGGCCAGAAACTTTTCTGCACGTGGGGACAAATGGCCTCAGTTTGTTCCCAGGAGAAGCACCAGATGGAAAGGACCACGTGAAAAAAAGAGGCCAGGCCAGCTGCCCTCTAAGGGGTTTTAAGGGCTGGAGGAGAGGGACTACAGCCAATGTGAGGGTTGCATGTGTAAAATGCAACCCTCACATTTTACTGTCTTATATATTATTCATTAATAATATATTTAATTTATACAGATAATGTATAATAAATAATTATATATTATTTCATATGATATGTTAAATATAATATATTATTCTACCAAAGATTTTTACTTAGTTAAAACCACATAATTAAAAACAGATATTTTCATTTTGTCTCAGAAAAAATATTTGCTTGTTGAAAATGATTATTAACATTTTGAATACATTAAAAAAATGTCTGTGACATACAGACAACATTTATTTCTACTTTAATTGAGGTTTTTGGATGAGTGTTACTTTTGAGACTGCAAAGACAGTGAGGCACATGCAGAATAAACAGTGATCCTTTTTCAGGATATGCCTATTATGAGACAATTTTCTTGTAATCTTCAATGACCACAACAAGTGAGGAGGGGTGACAGGATGGGGAAACCAGGAGAGACCACACTGACACTTGGGGTCCATGGAAGACCATGTGGTGATAGGATACAAACAGCCAGTGCAAACAACTTAATAACTATTTAGTGCAATACAACAGGGAAACACTTCAGAAGAAGATCTTAGTTTGAAATGATGCTGTTGTTGAAGGTGACTCCAATGTGGAGAATAATGTGCTCTGGCCCCATGATTCAGAAGGCTGAACAAGGTTTTATTAAGGTATACTATATTATCCTAATACTATGCTATATTTCATATTAAAGAAATACTATACTAAGGAATATAATTATGATAGTTTTGATATAGTTATCAAAAGAGATACTAAAGAAAAACCTGGGACTGTCTGCAGACAGCCAGGACACAGCTTTGACCCAATTGGCCAAGGAATCAAAACAACCCTCACTGGTGTCCAATGAACAAATCACTTTGTGTAAATCTCCATAACACATTCTACATGTGCAAAGCAACAGGAGTAGTGAATACAGATGAGAATTGTTTTCTCTTCTTCTCTGAGGTTCTTCATGCCTTTCCCAGGAAAAATCCTGGGAGAGAGAATTATGTCTCTCTCTGTTCAGAGAATGTGAATACCATATTAAAGTATTATTCTTTAATTTTAGTTGCTAAGTAATTTTCAGAGTGCACTGAGTGCACAGCTACAAAGATGATTTTTCATCTGTCTGCCCTGCTGGTGAGAAGCTCACACTGGGCTGTTTCCATCCTTTGCATCAGTGTTAACTGAACATTCTGCTCAGGAGCAGAGTGCTCTGAGGCATCTGTGCAGTGCTGGCTACAGCAGTTACAGAGCTACAAATGGCAAATTCCAGAGTGGATTGAAAGCTGAGATTAGCAGGTTGATGTTGGTTACAGTGAGCACTGTGTATCAGTTTCTGATATGGACTGATCTGGATTTTCAGGTGCAACAGTAATTCCCTCCAAGCATTGAAAATAAAACAAGATTAGCACACACTAACTTTTGGTTGCCTTTCATTTTAATATTTTTAATACTTCTTTCTTATGGGAACATTTACCTCAGTTTTCCATGTCAGGACACAAACTCAGGTGCCATATCTTTATATGGTAATTCTAATATGAAAGTATTGGGAAATCTTTGGAATGCTACTTCCTTTGCTGCTGACATTGTCCTGTTTGGTTCAAAAATATGGATCCTGATCCAGCCAGACCTCATTAGTTTCCCACAAGCTGCAGGTGAACATATTTTATATTGAGTGCTCAAGGGCTGTGTATTGAGTTAAAGTAGGTACATCTGTGCCTTGTTCTTTTTCTCCAGAGAAATGTATGGCAAAGCTCTTGGTGTTTTCTGCATGTGAAAAATCAGGCTGTGAGTCCTGAGCTGTTTTACAAACCTCTTCCTCCCCATTTCAGGACAGTGAATCAGTGTACTATGGGCACCTGCACTTAATTTCTGACCTCCTCCAATCCATGTTCAAGGAAACTTACTCCCTTCAGAAACAGCTGATGGAACTGATTGATCTGATTTCCATAGACTCTGCTTCCACTGAAGATGACATCACATATATGGTGTCAGGTATGCATGGATTTGATACTTTTTTAATCTTGCTCAGTCTTTTTTTCTTTGGAGAGTAGGTTTGAAATTTGAAAACAGGTTTCTGAGTGTGCTCACTTCCTGCTGTCCTGACCAGCTTTTCAGAAAGCAGCATTTTGAACCTGAAATATTTCCATTTTTCTCCTGAGGCTGTAGGAATGTTGTGTAGATTTTAGAACAGGGGCAGCACCTAAACACTGAGCCATTTTCCTCATTCATGTCAGTGTGCTGGTATTCTCTCAGTATTCTTTTGGGGTTGCTGTGAGCTCATAAATCTGATTTAAGTCTGGTGCTGTTATTTCCTTAGTAATCCACACTGTGCTGGAGATCTGCTCTGTCATTTCCAATATGGACCATGCTCTTCATGCCAATACATGGAAGTTCATCATCAAGTATGTAGCTAAACTCTTTGGGTTTTATTGTGGTGTAGTTTTAAATAATGAATGAATCAATTGCTTTGTGCTCAGAGGTTCTAATAAAATTAAAATGAGAGAATTCAATGTACTAGAAAGGAAATTTAGCTAGGAGCAGTGCCAGTGAAAGTAGGTAGGAATTGGTATGAAAAGTTATAGAAACTTGATTTTCTGGAATTAAATGCAGAAGAAAATTTGCAGCACTGTTGTCTGAGTGATGACATGAAGAGGTCTGACCTGCAGTTCTGTTGATGTTTTTACCTTGATTTGGCTCTTTCAGACTTCCATCCTGCCTCTGCCCTGGGTTTCAGTCATGGCCATGGACAGGGTTGTTCTCTCTGAGTTGCTGCTTTCAGTGCTCACAGATACTGCACCAATCACTGCTGTATAAAAGGCTAAATTGAATCATTGCTCATTTGGATTTGTTAGAACTCATTGTGTCATCACTTCTGACAGTTAAATACCTGTTTCTATGTATTCCTGTCATTCAGGCAAAGCCTGAAGCATCACTCCCTGCTGCAGGGCCACCTGAAGCACAGTGACATCCTCAGTGGCCTGTGCAAGGACATTCTTCTGTCTTTTGACTCCTGTTTGCAGCTGGCTGAGCAAATGAAGGTGTCAGAAGTACAGGTGAGTTAAAAAGCTCCCAAAGCTGCCAGTGAACCTGAGGAGGAGAAATTCTTTGTGCTGTGTTATTGCTTGGAGTAAATTGGGTTGGGTTTTTTGGGATTTTATTTGTTTCATGACAGAATACCTTTGAAACCACATGAAAATGAGGCCCACAGCTTTGTGGAGATTGAGGATGTTTTAGTGAGACACTAAATTTTCACCATACTATGTGAGAATTTTTCTTTATTTCCTAAACTGACAATATCCCAAGGTCAGGCAAATCCTTAATATTGCTCTGAAAGTGCTGAAGCATACATACTAAATATTTTTAAAGTTTTCTCCCCTTAGCTGTAAAGTCTTTGGAGAATGAAATGTGAAATAGGGTTTGAACACTGTTAGCAAGCTAACTTTTATTTTACTCTCTATTAATTACTCTAAATGAACTTTTAGCACTGCTTCTTTTGGGCAGGAGGGCACTGACTTCAGGCTGTTCCAGAAGACAGTGAAACTGTGCAGGTTCTTTGCTAACTCCCTTGTACACTACACCAAGGTAGGTTTTAATACTTCAATTCTATGTTAGTATTAAATTTAAGCCTCTGGTCTGCAGATGGGATCATTTTCTTCTATAATTATATAATATCTTAATGATTTACAGCTTATCCCATATGGGCAGTATAATTAACATCCAGGCATAACCTGCTTTAGTTCTTCCACCTGTAAATGCTCACAAGCCTGTGCAGGGTTAATGTTGGGATTTCCCAGAAAAATAAACTGGAACAGGTTTTTTCATAATTCATGTAATTAATAATGGATTTTATTTTAAAAATATCACTCAATATTGATGGTTTTTGCAGGAATTTCGTGTCTGCCTCTCTGATTCCTGTTCTCAGTTACATCAGCTCTTTCTTCAGATCTACAGGTATGTGAAGTAGAAAGAATTGATTCTTGATAGTATCTTAATAACATTTCAGTATTACCTTCTTAAATTACAAATATTTTGATGTGTAAAAATGCACTTCTCATTCCAGAGTTGTTGCCATCTTTTTTCATGTACTGAAAGCTAAAATATTTTTAATAAATTTGGTGATTTAGTGTTTTATAGTTACCCTAAACCCCATTCTTGATCAATACTGTGCATGTCCCATAATGACAAACAATTAACTTCATAGCAATTATTTATGCAAGATTTATTAACAAATTATGTGTTGGATATGCAGAAAAAAGCCTCTACAACTAAATGCAGGTGTCAGCAGTGCCTTTTGACAGATTGTTTCTACTTTAAGACAAAGTTTGGAAAAATTTGTCCTGGGGAAAGAGGGGATCAGAAATAGTGTCCTGAAATTTTTCAGAACTTTATTGTTGTGTTAATAATTTTGTGGAATCTCACAGAAGGACTCTGGTTCTCCTGGAAACAGATGCTCTTTTCATACTACACTTATAAATGTCTGCAAGAGTTTTATCACTTTCCTTTCCAAAAGTTTGGTTGCTGCAGTGGTTGAGAATATAAGAGAAGCCAGACTTTATATTAATAATTGTTTAATCTGTGAAATCAGAGGGCTGATTTCTGCCCTTTGTTGGGATTCACACCAGGCCCTGTGGTGAGATGTGCACCTGAGTTCACTGCAAGATGGGCTGGATTTTTTTTTTATGAGTTTCTTCTTCTAAGTTTACTCCCCTTGTAGGTTTTTCCCAAGTGGAAAATTGTAAACTTTTATTCACTCAGGGAATAATGAGCAGGATTTTTGAGTAGGAAAGCAGCATTTTTACAGTTCACTTTATAAGCTGCAAGATTATAAGGTTATTTCATTATATTTTCCTTTATTCTCCTATTGGTAATTTTTTTCTTTTATTGCTCAAGGTGTTTTTTTTCCTCTTCAGAGAAGCTGTGATACCCTTTTAGAGTCATGTGTTAAGTTGGTGCTGTGATGTTTATGGCTGTAAAATCATGTATAAAAGTGTTTTCTTGGCTTTTCCCTTTCACTTGACTCTTTGTGATCTGTTTCTTCTGAGAGATGTTATGTATTTTACACACATTTTTCTGTGAGCTTGTAAGGTTTTCATTAAATGTTAAGTAAACTATTGGATTGTGATGCTTGTTTTAAAGGCTGGATGCAGAGTTGTTACTCTTGAGCTATAACATTCTAAAATGGGGAGCCTTTTCTGCTTTTATTTCACAGGAACAAGGAAATAATGAATTTGCCTAAAAATGCTACTGAGAATATTTAACTTCTTTTTTTTTTTTTTTCCATTTCCCCTCAGCAAATTTCCTCCCAGTCTTTATGCTCCAGAGATGTTGGAAGTTCATCAAGATGAAATATCCCAGGTTTTTCTTGTGGCTCTGGACCCTCTCATCACCCAGCTCCTTCCCTTTAGTCCTTTCATGGAACAAGTGTTAAGTGAAAATTTAGGTGGGTTGAAAGTACAATCCCAGCATTGACATTTTGACTTTCTGGACCATAATATTCTGTACTCACTTACTTGTTTCTGGTTTTTTGTAAGTGCTGTGATAGAGCTGATGGCCTGCTGATTTGGGTGGATTTTATAACAGATCATTTATGTTGTTGCTGGATTCATCTTTTCCAAAGTACTCATTTGTAATCAGATTAACAGGGCAGTACTCACATTCACTGCACTGTTAATCTGATTAGCAGAAATCCTGTCAATTCTGCTCTTTTACATCATTTCAATCCACATTTGCCACAAACTTTCAAAGATGGATTTTAAGATGGATTTTTTCTGCTGTTCTGTTGGTAGGGGAAGACAGCTTTATTTTTTTCATAAATATTTTCTGTGAAAAGTAGCATGCCTGGGGGAAAATATCAGCTTTTTGTTTCAACAAGCTCTTCTTGATTTCTGCCCTCACCAACATCTCACAATTCTGAGATAGCTCATCAATTTGCCTCTACACTTGCTTACAAGCCAGTTTGCACATTTTTCACACCTGAAACCCAAATTTCTACAGGTCTCCCTCCTGAGCAGCAGCTGCCCCAGTGTCTCCTCCTGCTTACCATAATGGACAAGCTGTCCTCTCAGCCAGAAGAAGTGCAAACTCTCTGGAACACAGGAAAAAGGTACAAAAAAAGGTTTTTATTGTAGTTCTATCACCACAGCAGTCAAACAAAGGGCTCAGCTGCTGCAGCTTCCTTTGCAACTGAACTTGGAAAATTGTCACTATGGATTTCCATCCTTCTGCCAAGACTAACAGGATCTGATCATTGCCTCGGGAGTGAAGGATACAGAGACAGAGATGGCTTTGTTTTTTCAGAGAAGGAGTGGTATTTAATGTACTTGGAGGGTAGGAATAAGGCTCTGAATGTAACTAAGTTAAAGTCTCACACTTTTATGCCTGAACCCCTTAATAATCACCTGAATTGATAAAAGGGGAAGGCAATCAGCAGCATGAATCTGGTGTAAATGCACTGAAGTTATTGCTGTCTTTTCTGGCTGAAGACAAAGATTTTGTAATACCAATGTTGCTTGCAGGATTTGGAACTCAATATCTGTAATTAAACTGTTCTCTTTTTCTCTTTTTTATTTTTTTTTTTTTTCCCTTGCAGCCTGTCTTTGTTGTCAGCTCTGTTCCTCAGTTTCCAGCAGTGTTGTGTGGAGCTTTCTCTCCCTGTGTGTTTGCCACAGGTGCTCAGTCCAGGACAGCCAGCAGTTCCCATCAGCCTCTACCACTATGTGTGTGTCCACCTGTGCTCCTTCATTGCTTCCACACTCCCATCACACTTCCCTCAGCTGGTAAGATTGGCTTTTGCTTATCAATTCTTCAGCTGTTGTGATGCATAGGTGCTGCTTAAAAAGAGTGGGTTCTTTCTAATGAAAAGATGCTCAGAGAGAACCATCTCAGAGATGGTTTTGTAGAAATCAGCAGTTGCATGGCTGGAGTTCAGTTACACAGCAAATATCACTTTTGGGAGAAGGGCAAAGAAAGTTTATGAGGACCTCAGTGGTCTTGCCAATTTTTATTCTCTTTCAGAGTGGGGAATGTTATAAAAGTTTAATGCTTTCTTTTCTGTTTATTCTGTTTTCTGCTATTCAGGCTGTGGTAATTTTGCTGTTTCTCCTCAGGAGCGTGCCCTGCTGGAAGCTGTGCTGGGTTCCAGTATGATCACATCTCTGCTGGCAATGGACTCCTGGTGCTTCCTTGCCAGGTAACACACTCCTAGTACAGTCAAGCAGGTTTCCCACACATCCAGTTCATTCTCTTCTTGTTGTACATAATCTGTAGTTTGCTTGAGAGAGATTTTTTTGTCCCAGACTTGGGTTATTTTCAGATACAGAACATATTTTGAAAATTAGGAGTAGAAATGGCTTAGCCATTTTTATGTTCTTGCAAGCAAGAGGAACACAGCTTCTCTCTTTAATAACTGATTTTTGAAATGGTTGTCTCAAGTAAATTGTGTCTGCAAATCAAATTTAAATGTGTTAGAGGAAATTGCAATTTCTCAGACCAGATTTATGCTATTTAGTCTGCATTTTAATAGGAAGTACAGATTCACAAGCTGCTGTCTCTCATGTTTCAGGTATGGAACAGCTGAGCTCTGTGCTCACCACGTTAATGTCATTGCCCACTTGGTAAGAACCACAGTTTTAAGTTTCTTGAGTTTCTTGAGTGCAAAGATTCAAATAGAGATTTGAATTCTTCAAACTGGCTTAATAATTAGCAGAAGTAGTACAGTGAAAATACAAAGCAATATGCCCTGCTTATTTCATTTCCAGTGTAACTGCTATGATCCCACAAAGCAGCTCACAGAATATCCAGGACAGAATTTGTTTGCTCAGTGGTGATTTTTCCCTCAGGGTAACGAGGTGCATTTCTCTTTTACCCCAATGCAGGTAAAGGCTTGGCCCAGTGACTGCTGCCAGGCCCCTGCCCTGGCTGTGCTGCTGAGGAGAATGCTGTTCCTGATGGCTCCAGAGCATCAGGCAAGTTCAGCACCAGCAGAGATCTGAATCAGTGCCCTGTGTTCAAATATTCCTTTTCAGTTCTGGACAAGTGACAAGATCTTGAGTGCTCACTTGCTGCACTTGTTATTACTTAGTCTAAGTTATTAGGTCACTAAATTATTACCTGTTGTGTGTCCCACTTTGTGCAGGTGTGTTCTTTAAAACAAGAAAAGCACATTGACCTTTCTAAGAGTTTTGCTGGGTAGCAATAAAGTCTTTTTTTAACAAAGTATGAAAACAGCACATCTCCCCAGATTGGCTGAAACTGTGTCCTGTCATTGCATCTGTGACATCTCATGACATCAGGTGTCAAGAGGAATGTCCTGTCCTGTCCTGTCAGTGTCTCTCTGTGTACCCTGGAGGGGCTGAAGCCACTTCTACTCACTAGGGCCAATGCTTCAAGCTGAAAGAATCAGTTGCTTAATCATTCTGATGTCTTGTGTGTGTGACAAGTGGCAGTTTCTAAATGTTTTTCAAATAAAAAGATGGATTTTATATGGATGGATTTATATATGGAAATACTTTACACAAATTGTTTAGCATAATTAATCTGAAGCGAACCAGCTTTTTTGTTTTCTCATCCTTTTGGTTTGGTTCCTCATCTTCTGGGCTACCAAATTGTTTTCTGGTCTGTTTAGATTCTCTTGCCTTTTGTTTCCAGGTGGAATTTGCTCGTGAATTTCCCCCTGAAGAGGCGGAGAACCTGGCTGTGTGGCAGCACGTGTCCCTCAGAGCCCTGAGCGCTGACCTCAGGGCACGAGTGTTGTCTCAGCTGTGCTCGGCGGGGCTCCAGCGGTGCCGGCAGTGGCTGAGCAGCGGCCGAGCCTTGGGAGGGCTCCCCCCTGTGGTAAGGAGATCTGCTCCTCTCTGGAAAAATGACTGAACTCTCGTTTTTCAAAGGATTCTGTTGTTATCACCTCAGTTCTGTTAGCAGTCTGCTGCAAGAACTCTCATTTTAATGGTTTTTTTGTCGTATGTAGCACCTTAGGAGCTCTGCTGTGCTGTGGAGGTTCTGTGATTCTCTGTGTTTGCTCTCTGGCTGAGCAGATCTGTTTTTCTTCAGAATTTCTCATTTATGCTGGACCTTAGCATACAATTCCTCTTCAGTTTTCAAACCTGCTGGTTTTATGCAGCATCAAATGTGAAAGATGCTCACTGGTCTCTTTGATGAAGGAACATGAGAAACCAGAGGCTTCCACATGAAATTTCTACTGCCAGTGCAGCAAATGACCTGCAGTGTGTGTGAAACTCAGGAGCCATGGATGGTTTCCCAGCTCTGGAATCTTTGTTGGCTGCTCTCCTGCTGGATTAGCTGTTCTGAACAGCTGAGGCAGCACTTTGGGCTTCTTGCCACCTTGTAGCACTTTAGATGTTTCATATGAGCCTGGGGTTTGGGTTGGTTTGCATGACGTGTTCTGGTTGGTCTCACACATTTTTTCCTCCTAGAACACTGCCCTTTCTGCCCTGCTGGCTGCCTGCACTTCTGCTGATGCCACTCTGGAGGCAGAACTTCAGAATTCTGTCCTGGGAATGCTCACTCAGTTCTGGTCTTTTCTCCAGGCTAAGCAGGTAGGAGAGTTTGCTGCTCCAGCAGTAAAAACATGTCTTGGTGCTGTTTCCTCAGGTTGTTGTTGCTCATTTGTTTCACTTGCATTGGACTGTTTCAGTGGTTCACCAGTGCTGCTCTTAGCTGGTTTTTCTGTAGGGCAGGATGAGCTCTGGGAAGCTTGAGTTTGAATTTCCTGAATGTTATTACATATTTGGTTCCTTGTTTCTCCATCTGTTACTCAGTGTCACATTCAGACTTGCTCAAGGAGAAGCCTGAAATACCTGATTTTGTTTCATACCAGTTACAAATTCAGTGTATTTTAAATATTGATCAGAATGTGACCAAAACTCAGGGTGATTTCATTAGAGCACAGCCCAGCACATGGAGACACACAGGGACAATCACCCTCCTCCCAAAGTGCTCAAGCAGTGGCCTTGTCACCATGGACTTGTTCATGGCTGCAGCTGCATAAAGCAAAGAAAAAAAGGATTGTCAGGGTTTTCATGCTCCAGATTAAAAAATGAAGAGCCAACAATGTGCCCCTTCAGAGGTCTTTTCAAACTTCAGCCATTCTGTGAAGACATTTGGCAACTGAAAGTGAAAAGAAACAGTTCAGATAACCTTTAGGTGCTTATTTTAGTGAGTGGTGCAAGGAGAGGAGGGTTAAGAAATGTTCTTCACAAAAATCAAAGAAAATGGGCTCATAAAAATATGACCACCTAGAAATACTGATACCAATATTTCAATATTTTCTTTGCTGCTTACAATGCAATGTTTTATATCAGGCTATGAACTTTGGAAAGCTACTGTAACTTGACATTCTCTCCTAAGCAGTTACTCCATGAGCTAAAATGCAGTGTTACTGATATCTTGTGCTCTCTTCAAGGTCTCAGATGAGCCATGTCTCCAGAAGACACTGTGTTTATTGCTTCACCTTTTGGAGGTTTTCATCCAAGCATTAGATGCTCAACTGATGACCCAGGTAAAAAAAAATCCTAAAACCCCCACCCCACCACCTTATGAATAATTCACTACATGAAAACCAAGTTCTCTGTGATTTGTTGAAATCTCAAATGAGTTATTTCATGCTCTGGCCTTCTCTTAACAAGGAAATAATCTTCCTTGATTACTTTCCTGGCCTTCAAACCGAGCACATGGCATTTTGGGAATGCTTTTGAGAATCCCTTTCCTCAAGAAAGATAATTGAGATCTAAGGAAGTGCTCTAGGGATAATATTCATTTCTTCCTAAAATGCCCCCTGCAGCTTTATCCTGGCCAGTTCTATTGGAGGTGCAGCAATTCCTTCAGGTTTCTGAGCTCCCTGTGTTTGGATTTGAGGATGAGCTGCTCAGTTTCACCTGCAGTCAGTGTGATGGGCTCTGCTGGGGTTTGTGTCCTGCAGGTGTTTGCACTGCAGTCCTCCCTGCTCCAGCTGCATCCCCCTGATCATGTCCGTCTGGCCATGCTGGATTTTCTCTCTTCCATGGGAAAGGTCTTTATTCCACAAGAGGCACAGGTAAATGGAATGGTGGCCTTAGTGAAATGGCCTTGTCTTTTGATAAAAATACTTTTATTTAAATATACAGTTAAGGGATCAAGTTCATTAAATAGATACAGGAATGCCAGGATTGGATTAACAGTCTGCAGCAGGTTTATTTTTCATCAAGATGTGCTGAGTGCATGCAAGATGCTTCAAATGCCAGTCCTTTCTCACTGGTGAGAGGCAACAAGAAGTGAGAATAGAATGTCACCTCCCTCCCAGTGCTTCTTCTTCACCATGTGGTGACAGGATACAAACAGCCAGTGCAAACAACTTAACAACTATTTAGTGCAATACAACAGGGAAACACTTCAGAAGAAGATCTTATTTTGAAATGATGCTGTTGTTGAAGTATAGTTGTAAGGTGACTCCAATGTGGAGAATAATGTGCTCTGACTCCATGATTCAGAAGGTTGAACAAGGTTTTATTAAGGTATACTATATTATACCTTAATATAATATAATACTATATTATAGTATAGCCAGACAGAGCAGTAGCACTCTCACATTTCCCAAACCTGTCCCTCAGTCTGAGAGCCAGCCTTCAGTAATAACTCCTGATGATGAGATATGCTCAGCTAACTCTTGGGAGCTGCTGGCTGTTTGTTCTGTTGCAGAGGCAGGTTGTGCCCCAGCTGTCCTGTCTGTTTGCCTCTCTGCTGGCTGACCAGACCTGGCTGATTCACCAGCACGCCCTGGAGGCATTCACACGTTTTGCAGAGGTGAGCAGAGCACAACTCTGGCTGCAGGCATTTGGGTCTGTTATCTTCTCTTGTACACAAATCCTCCTGGCTCAAATGTTTGCTGCTCCTCACTGCACAATCTGGGTCTGGGTTACACACTGAAAGTGCTGGGGGCTGGTGCAGGTGGAAGAGATTTCAGGAGCTGGAAGTGAAGAAGGGTTGGGCACTGGGTTGCTTAGATTGGTTACAAAACATCTATTTTGTACCCTTGTTAGCGTGGATGTACTGAACAACCAATAACATTTTTGACAGGAAACAAGACATGAAGATGTTGTTCCTTGGTGCCTTAATTCTGAAGAAGCCAAGAACAAAGTTGTTAATTTTCTGGATAAGGTATGTGTATTGTTTAACCATTTTGCTGCTGTCTTAGTTGATGCTGTACATGTGCTATCAGCAATATACAGCATGGGTCTTGCATTATCTGCATGGCCATTAAATAACTTTAAAATAAACTGAATGGTTGAACTTCTCTACTTGCTTTCATCAGCAGAATTAGCAACTGCCATTCCTGTGTACACTGGTCCTCCAGAACTTTCAACAAAAGCAAAGCATTTATCATCCTTAATCAAAAAATACTTACTAAATTGCACTGTTGTTTTTGAAAGAAGTTGCCTATTAAAAAGACAGGATTTGATAATTTGGTTTGATTTCCTTCCCCATTTCTCTTGGATCAGTTTCTGAGATCTAAATGAGCATGTATGAAACATCTCAGTGCCTTTTGCATCTTAGGAGAAATCCTCTCAGGGCAGGTGGGTGTTCCTGCAGAACAGTGGCCTTGGGAAAGGGGGGACAGCTGCAACCTGAGACAGGGCTGTGCTTGAGCAGCTTTTGGCCAGCAGATAATTTACAGAAGAACTGGCAGTTGTGGATAACCTCAGCCTCTGATCCAGAATAGTGTGTGAGAAATAATATTCTTTGAACTGCACATTAAAACCCCTCCCTCTCCCCCTTTTGTTCTGGCCTATAAATTGTGCCTGTGAATGTTCAGTTACCTCTCCTGGGGCTTTCTCCCCAGACAAGGCAGGTGGAGGAGACAAGAGAAGCACGAACAGAACGCCTGAAGCAAGAAAGGATCACCTGGAGTGCAGCACAGGTTTTGAAAGTGGATGGAGAATTGGAGTCAACAGGAGAGGTATGTGTGATTCTGTTCATTTCTGTCACTTCTGGGGTGTCTCTGAAAAGCTGAGCTGCTCTTGCTGCCCTCCATGTTCTAAGAACAAAGGTCACGTGCACTGCTGGCCCTTTGTATGGTATTTTAATGGTCTGTAGTGCCTGCCAGGCAGCAAGAACCCTCACAGGACAAGGGACTCTTGCAGCTCTGCTCCACCTAAGGGCTTTCTTACATTTGGATGAAGACTGATCCCTCAAGCACAGTATTAAATTGATGTTTTCATGTTTGCTTAAATCTGCAGCCTGTGGCCAAAAGAGCCTGTCACCCACCCTCTGAGGAGCAGTACAAGGCAGCAGTGGGCACCATGGAGGGAGCAGTGGAGGCTGTGAAGCTGCTGCTCCAGAAAGGGCCCCCCCCAGGCTGGCTTGCAGGGAAGCTGGAGGCTCTGCATGCAGCCATGGCCACCCTCAGGGCCAGCGTGCGGTAGCTGCTCCTCAGGCCTTGGGGACAGGGACCAGCTCAGCTCCCTGGGGGAGGGAGGGAGGGAGGAGGTGCCTTTGTGCCAGGAGTGCTGCTGAAGAAAAGCTGTGCCATGGGGCAGTGCTGTGTGTGCCAGGATGGACTGAGGGGGGCAGTGCCAGCCTCTCCTGCACGGCCTGATGGGTTTGAGTGCACTACCGGACACGGGAGCTGTGGGTTTGTGTATTGCTTGTTCTTTTACTGTGTGCAGATAAACATTCCATGACATTGCATTCTGAACACTGAAAGGTTTGAATCTGTTGTAAAAGTAGCAGTGATCTTGTTCCTGTCACATGCAGGTACTCCACACTAGGGTGATAATTTAAAAATAATCTTTATTGTTCTTTACAGTTAAGAGCAGAAAGAACATGTCCTTAAGCAGTTTCTGGTTGGTCACTGAATGGTTCCCAGCACCTCTGGTGCCATCCATTGACAGAACTATACAAACAGAAATAAATAAGTTGAATAAACTGTACATTCATCTTAAAATCATCTCTTAGCTGAAAAGTTAAAAGGAGCCATTTCTAAGGGCTTTATTTTTTTGGGAAAGGGAAAAGAAACCAAACAGGAAAACCAAAGGAAAAAGGCACATTAACCAAGAAACTCAGTGTGACTTTCATTTATTGTCAGCAGTTTTTCAGGGAAGGGGTGAGTTCTGGACCAATCTCCTCCACCCACCACTCTTGGCCTGCAGTAGCACATCAGCACCATCAGCTGTCCTGTCTCTGGGAGCAGGGGCAGCACCACAGCTGGGCATATTGCTGGAGTGCAGGCTCACCCCTGCAGCTTTTGGCACAGACTGGGAAGGAGCAGCCCTGGCACGAGCTCAGGCCCCACAGGATGGTGTGGCTGTGCAGCAAGTGCCTGCCTTGTGGCAAAAGCAGTGCTGAGGTACTTTATTATCCATTGTACTGGGGAAGCAGCAGCTCCTGTCACAGGATCCAACACACCATCTATCACCTTGGTCTCCTTCAGAACTGTTACCAGTTTGTGTCATCTTCCCAGTTCAACTCCTCTTCTTCACCCCAGCCTGTAGCTTCAGCCTGGAATCACATAAAATTATCAAGATTAAAGGATGTGGAATGTACTTGTGTGCTTAGCACAGCCCAGGAGCCAGGCAGGAGCCTGTGGGGCTTGGGATGGCAGAGCATTCATGCACAAGGCCAAAAGCCCAAAAATGAAATGTCAGTACTTGCAGCTTATGGTCTTAAAGAACTCTGCCTTTAAGGTGATTCCTCCTGTAGTTCAAAAGCAGACTTAACAGGGAGTCTTATTTTTTTTTACTCTTTGTATCAAACCCACTTCCCATTAAAAAAATGATGCCACACATTAGATGATTTCTTTCCCCTAGGAAAGAGCTGTTTTCAGGTTGTATTCTAACACTAAGTTTGATTTCCCCTTCCCACTGACACAGATCTCACTGCCTTCCCCCCACAATGGGGCTGGGGTGATGACAGTCACAGGACACTGTGCCACTTTCAAATGTCATAAACAACCTCAGTTTACAGCCCAGGCTCCTCTCCCCATGCTCCCTGCTGTCCCTGGGGTAGCTCTCTTGGGGCTGAATGAGCAAAACAACTCCAAGTCAACACCTGTTCCCTAGGGGAGTTCCATGTTCAAGTGGGAACACTGCCTTGCCCTCCTAGCAAACAGCAATGGCCTTTGGAGTCTCCCTGATTGGGCTACAGGGATTTATCTGCTTAAACAAACTCCAGTTTTGTGATTCCCCCTGATCTCTGAAATAGAGAAATGTTCCACACACCCAAAAATCTTTACTCTGTATTCTGGAGGTTCAGGTTTCCTGGGCCTTAATTTAAATGCTATTATGTTTTGCTAGAAGAGTCAGGAGAAACACTTCAGTCCTGAGCACTCTCTGTGCCTGAAAGCCCCTTCTGTCTGTGGATGGGACCATGTCTGTTCAGCAGCCAGGACCCAGCCTTGTTTTACCTGTCCTGACCAAACTCTCCTTAACAAATCACAGCATTCCAGGATACAGCAGCACAGAATAGAAGCTGGAGCTAAAACTCCTGAGTGCTTGTAGGAGTGTGCAAATGGAGCCCATTGCCTGTTTCCTAGCAGAGCTCCCTTTGCTGTACCAAGTGCCCACTGCAGTAGCTGTGCCTGCTGTGTGCTGAGGAGCCTCTCAGGCTGCAGTCACCTAAACCTGGAGCCTCTTACCTCCATCACATCAGCTGCTGCAAATTTGGATGAGAACAGCACAGTCTGGGAGGCCCCTTCTCTGCTGGACAGCCCACCCGAGTGGGTGGGAATAACTGCTTCTGTCCTTGCCTCAGGTAAAATCAAGAGGGAGGAAGAAGGTTTAATGTCTGGGATCATGTCAGCAAACCAGTCCAGCTCTGGGTCTTGCACTGGTTTCCTCTTCACTTTGATGGTGAATTCTTCTCCCAGGCCAGACTCTGATGAAGACTTCAGCCTTTCCTGAAAGGTTTTTGGCACCACAGTTTCTCCCACTTGTTCCTCATGGTCCCACTTGTCATTGCTCCAGCTGTTCCCATGGCAAGGCTTTGTGGGGGGACTCAGTCTGAGGCTTTGGAATTCTTTGCTCAGCTGCTGGGTTCCTGGCAGAGGCCTTTCAGCTGCACCAGCCTGTGTCACAGTGGGGCAGGTTCCTGAGGACAGTTTGTGACTGGGGCTCCTGGGTTCAAAGTCATCCCAAGGCTTCTCATCCACATCATGATCAGCAAAGTAAGGTCCTGTGCTGCCCTGCAGCTCCTGGGGCTGGATCTGGATGTTCACAGTTTTCTCAGTGTCTGTCTCCTCTGGCTCACTCCAGTCTGGCCACTCCTCTGCTGGCTTTTCTGAGGTAGTCAGAGAGCTCCTGCTGCTCCCCAGGGTATTCATGCTTCCAGGAATTCCATTCAGGGGGGGCTCAGTGCCTTGCTCACCTGTGCAAGACAAAGGTGTTACAAGAGCAGAAGTTCTTGGCATTACAGGCACCACCTGGCATGGGAACAAGCCAGTAATTGATTGGAAAGAAAGCTCCTTCTTGGATTAGAAAGCAGGGACACCTTCCTGCTTGCAAAGGAGGGAATTCACCTCAGAGCCCTGGGGCAACACAAGCTGATTGCTGATAAGCACGAGGTGACTGGAAAAGGCCATGGAAGGAAACAGAATCAGCTCTGTCAGAATGAGCTGCCCTGTAAATGCAGAGTATCTGCTGAGCTGGGAGGGGTGAAAGCACAGCACAGAATCTGCCATAAGAAAACAAATCCAAGCCCAGGCACTCAGTCTGTGTGTGTCAGCTTCCCAAACAGCCATTCCCTAGCAGGCTAAGGATCACAATCCCCCTCCTTCACTGTGGCCTTCTGTGGTTCACTTTCAGATCAGCACATGGGGGAACAGGCACATCTTTTCAAGCAACACTTCCTTGGTGAACACTTGATTTCTGAAAGGAAGCACTAGGGCAGGTTTTACCTGTCTGTGAAGCCAGGGGACTGTCCTGTTGCACAGGAAGCTTTTTGCCAGGTGCATTTGCAGAGCTGGGATTGCTCTTCAGGGGCTGAGAGGTTTGGTTTCTCTGATTGATCACTCCATGACTGGGGGAACCTGCCAAGATAAAAGAAAAGAAAGGACACGAGTGCACAAGGTGTGCTGTCAGTCTGAGCTGAACTGGCACAGCAATCCAACAGCTGCACCTCCTGATCCCTACAGAACACAATGCTCCTCTGTTCCTGCTGCCTGCAGCTCTTGTCACTACACAGTTATGGCAACTGTACATGGTCAGCTTTGCTGAGATGTTCTTTCAAGACACACACAATGAATAAACTGATTAAGATCAGAGCAGATGCTTTAAAAATGCTGTTTGCCAGCTGGCTGGATCCAAAATCCCAACTGCATCACAAATCCCCTGGTACCTGCCTTCCACAAAAGCACTGCACTCACTCACAGCAATTCCAAGCATAACTCATGACAGTACACAAACCCTTCTCCAGGCCTGGGCATGGGCACAGCAGCTCCCTGGAATGAGAAATGAGTCTCTACTCTGAAAGCTGCCCTGGCAGCGAGGTGAGGTGGGTGGTGGGCAGCCCAGGCCATGCTTTGGAGCTGCCCAGGGCAGGTGTATTTATTTCCCTGGCTCAGAGATGCCAGCTTGGCAAGCACATGGCTGCAGGCCATTTTTGGGAGCTGCAGGGGATGATCAGTGCTGCTGATGGGAGCCTGGGCCACCATTTCCAAATGGCACCGTTTTGTGCCTTCCTTGCACAGGGCTCATGTGTGTCCCCAGCCAGCTGTGCCTGCCTTCTGGGCATCACCAGTGCCACCAGACACACGTGGCCCACAGGAAAGGAACACAGGGAACATTCATTAAGGGCACACCCTCTGAGGGGCTGGAGCAAACAGCTCAGTAAGCATCCTAAGCTCAGCCTCTTGTGCTGCTTTCTGCAGATCATCACTCACTGTTGAGGACAAAGGTGGGGGTTTTGTTGTTTTTTTCAATAGTTAAATCAGATCGGATTTTAAGTATGTGCTGAAAAATAAACCTGTGATCCAAAGTGGTTTATTTACTACAGTCTACTACTACAAGAAATAATTAAAGAAACTAATGCAGTGAGCCATCCACAGATTTTAATGAAGGGTGGTAGCTGCCAGTACACACATTAACAGGAAGCAAGCACTTAAACTGATCTGTCATGTATTTCATTTGGTATCTCTACATCTAAAGTTGCACAGATGCTGACTTTTCCCTTGTTATAAATTCTGAGTTTCAATATCCAGAGAAGCTTTCCCTTAGCACACTTGGTTCCAAGTTATCTAGCAGGTGCAGGGGCTACTGTCTTCACTTGCATTAGCTGAAAAGCCTCCAGAGAGCTGAGAAAATAGGGAAGTTGGTATTCCTTTTCCAATCTATGAATAGAAATTGGGGGAAGAACATGAGATTTACTGGTTTTAAGAACAGAAAGGACAGAGGGAATATTAAATAACTGCCTGTGTAAGTCCTTCAGAAAGGAAATACAGTTTTTCCACAAAAGACACACTCACACACATACACTACCTGCTTTACTTACAGGGATTCTTAAATAAAGAAGAGGTTTCACTTTTTCCCAATATATTTGGTATATTTAAAATACTTTTATATAACTCTTCTTCTGATATCAATTCTGTATCTGCAAATAACCTAACTTAAAATCCAAGTTTGGCTGCAAATTAGCTTTTTTTTTAAAAATTAACCTGTCACCAGGAACAGATTAATGATCCAAAAAATTCTGCCTGAACTGCTTGGACAGAACAGGCCAGCACCCCAAGAGCACTCTGACTGTATCTTTTACCTTCTGGGGAGAGATCAGCAGTTTTCATGAAACTTGGTGCAGAGCTTTTGAAGATCTTTGTTCTTTCTCCACCCACAACCACTTCAGGCCCCAGCAGGGAGACGAGGACAGCCAGGCTGTGCAGGGTTATGGCCACGATGGAGTCACTGGTGTCCCTCAGGCCCAGCAACACCTGCACCAACAACACACTGATGGCAGCACAGCCCAAACTCTGCTTTTGCACTGCTTGCCTCCTCAAGTGCTGCTTTTGCAGCACATCTCATTTCTAATCCCCTGCAGCTCTCAGCAGAGACTGGATGTTGTTTCAGAGCATAAAATTCCACTTTGTGCTACCAGTTAAGTAGGGTGGCTGATGCTAGGGGACTCTGAGCAACCTGGTCTGGTGGAAGCTGTTCCTGCCCATGGCAGGGGGTTAGATTAGATTAGATTAGATTAGATGGTCCTTCAAGTCCCTTCCAACCCAAACCATTCAGTGATTCTGTGAAGTCCCATATGTTGGGCAAGATGAAACAGGAAAGCCTTATAAATATGATTGCCCAGCAAAAGATTTTGAGAATATAGAAACTATAAGTGAGATTGAAATGAAAGCAAGCTTTGAGATCCCTCAGTTACTGAACAACTGGAAAACAATGGTGCGGCCAGCTGAAGGTAATCCCCTTTTGATGGAACAACACCCTCTGCTTGCAGACAGGCCCAAGGGTCAGAGCAGACCCTGCAGCTTGGCAGAAGGGGCCCAAAGAGGAGTTTTTAGGGTTTAAAATGTAACACAGTATGGTAATGTAATGGATTATGTAATGGATAATGTAGGATTTTTATCTTGTATTAGACTGGTTAGTGAGAATTAGAATATTCAACACAGAAGATGTATGGTATTTTAATGGGAACTTCTCTCTCTTTTACTCTTCCTCACTTTTTCATCCTCCTTAGCAGGCTCTTGCCTTCTCTCTCTTTACCCCTCTCTCTCTCTCTCTTCTCTGGGGCCTGCTCTGAGCTGTGGCTGCAGCTCCCAGCAGGGCCCTGCACCCAGGCCCTTTGCAATAAACCACAAATTCCACGACCTGGCTGCCGAGATCTCTGGTGTCTGTCCATCCCAACCATCCCACCCCCATATTCCAGCATCCTACCCCCATATTCCAGCACACAGCACCCAATTCCAGGGTGCAGCACCCCAGGTGTGCTGTCCCTAACCTGGGGCAGGATGATGTTCTTCAGCTCCTCCCGAGAGAAGAGCTCGGCGTAGGCGTGGATGTGAGACAGCAGCACCATCCTCACGTGCTCCTCGTGCACCTCAAAGAGCTTCAGCAGCACAGGGATGACGTGGGCCTGGAACAGGGCTGGTGACAGAAGGCAGCTGGGCTGGCTCTCCCCACTTTGCTCTAGGGAACAGAGGGGAGGGTGGGCAAAGGCTGCTTCACCCAGCAGAGCCAGCTCAGGCAGCAGCTGCTGAGTGGTGACACCAGATCATTGCTAATTGTCCCCCAGCAGCAGCAGAGCAGTGCAAAGGAGGAAGCACAGGTAACTGTCCTGTTACAGCATTTGTTCTGTCAGGGAAACACCACTGTTCCCTTGATGCAATCAAACAACTGCTCTGAATTCATTTCAAACTTGTCAGGAATAATTGTGATGAGGAAGTATTTAAAGGTCACCTTTCTTTGGGCCCAGCAGATGAGGAAGAAAACTCTTGACAGCTACAGGTTCTGCAAACACGAGCTGATTGAGCAGGAGAGGCACCAGCCGTGATGCTATCAGCTCCTCTGACAATCCAGCCACCCTGTCCAGCAGGAATCTGCATTCCAGGAGACAGCAATTAGTATCAAGGCAGCCTTCCATGCATTTATGCCTGTTCCCCTTAATATCATTTTCCCCTTTTTGTGTTTGACTCATGCAGAGTCAGTGTCCCACTGCAGCCTCTCCCTCTCTCTGCATTCTGACCTACAGAGAGAATCCTCTGCTCCTGCCTGAGGCAAAGACAGCACAGAGCAGGAGCCAGAGCACATCCTGAAACACCCCACACCCGGATCACGGGCTGGCACAAGCACATCCAGCTGGCACAGGAAGCTGCTGGGGCACCAAACTGCCTCTGAGCTGCTGGCATCCCCTGTGAGCTGCACTCAAACCTGCAGCAGAGAGTCCTCCCCTCACTCCTCACCCTGGTCCATCACAAGGATTTATTTTGCTGCTGCTTTGCAAAAGGCTGTTCTGCCTGCCACACAAGGGAAGTTTCCCTTTTGAAACCACTTCCATCTAATGAGGCCAACAGATTGGGTTTATCAGAGCTTAGTTTTGTGCAACTGCTCCTGTCTGTCAGATTTTCATTTTAAAGTATTAATTATCAGTTACTGCTGTCTCTCTGTGCTTGGAGGAGAGCAAGAGAAGGGTGCACATGCTGGGAAGGCCCCTCTGCCTGATGGAAGGGCAGCACTCCCCTGTCTTGAAGCAAAGTGTTCATCCCCTCCCTCAGTAAACTCTGCTGACACAGAGATAGTGAGAAACACTCTGAATATTCCTGCTAAGCATCCCCATTCTCCTCTTACTTCACCACTTAAACCTCAAACTAATTAAAAATAACTGATGTATAAAATAGGCAGGAAAACAGCTCTGTGAGAACACCAAAGGTCTTTTATATGGAGAAGAAAAACTCAGCTTCTCCCCTTTTCAGGCCTAGATAATGCCATGATTACACAGAAAATTCCCTGACAGAAAAATTCTTGGGGACCACAACAGTGGGATTTACTGCAAGATGTTCCACTACTGCAGCTGAGACATCCATTACAGGCAACAGCTTTTCTCTTGGCACCACATGATTAATTCACCCAGCAAGTCTTACTGCAAACCCTCTCACTGGCAGCTGCATCCCTCTGGAGGCTGGGGAGCATCAGGGTGATGCAGAGCCCAGCAGGGAATGCTCCTCCCAAACACCAAACCAGTCACAAGGAGCTGGGAAATGAGAGGGGGAGAGTCTCCTCTTAGACAGGGCTCTTACTTTGGCTGGAGTACCCAGAGTGTTACAGAGTGACCAAGGTTCTGCCAAAGCCACCAAATCTGCCACCTGAGGAAGCACCTCTAGCCAGAAGCCTTCCCACAATCCATTTGCAGAAAGGTGCTTTGTCATTCTGAAATAAGAAGTTTCCACATTACAGTTCCTTCACTTACTTGAAAAATTCAGTTTTCTCCTCCTCAGACTTTAGCGTCAAGGTCTTCAGAAAATTCACAACTTCCAGAAAATCATTCCTAAGCACAAAAGCAAAAGCTGTCAAGTGTAATCCCTATTGATGCTTACACCACCCACTGTGAAGAGACTGAAACCCTCCACCACCCCTTCAGAAGAGAAAACAGAGGGACCCAAGTCAAATGCTGCTGGATCAAGAGTGCCAGCCAGGAGGTGACAGCTGAAGGCTGCCCAGCACCTCTTTGGGAGGGCTGGGAACACCTTCCTCATTCAGGGAGCCTCTTTGTCAAGGATCCCTGCAAGAGGCAGGGATAAAGTCTGCACTCCCATCCCACCTTCAAAGCAGCATCAAGACCAAGAGAGGCCTGATATTCCTGTCCTTACCTGAAGAACTCGTGAGACAACAGGCTGGACAGTGGTGGGCGACACTTTGGGTCTGGATTCAGCAGTGTACAGTGCAAGGTTTGCTGAAAGCTGGAGAGAATATCTGCTGAAACTGAAATCCAGAGCACCTACTGTTAGATTCCTCTCTCCACACTGAACAAGACACATTCAGGACTCCTCCATCCCCCACCAAACTCATTTTTAGCAAAAGTGCAAAAGGAAGGGGAAAGTAGCATTTCCATTTCCCTTCCCAACCTGCCTGGCTACTGGGCCTCCAAGGAGTGCTACTGTTGTCCCAAGACATTTCCTGCTGCCTCTCTGCTGAAGTGGCAGCCCCTGCTCAGCTGTGGCTCTCAAGACCCCCCTGCCACATCCACAACCCTTGGCAGGACCAGAGCAGGTTTGGGAGTGCTCTGTCACACAGGCTGGTGACCTCCAGCCACGCCTGACAACATCCCCACAAGAAAAGGGGAACACAGGAAAAAAGTCTGCAAACAGGGAACAACCCTGCCCACTGAGCCCACAACACTGCTGCCAGCTGCAGAGCAAGGTGGGATGTTCAACCACACCAGCAAAATAAACCAGTGCCATTCATTCTCACCCTGATCATGGAGAACTGTCAGGAGATTCTCCACTGTTGTCCCAAAGGCGTAGGCATCCCTCGCGTGCCCGTAGCTGCTGGGCAGCATTTTGAAGTCTGCAGACTGAAAACAAAACAAAACACCAAAAAAAACCAACCCAGCAAGGCAGGAGCTTATGAAATATGTGGTGTTTTCCATAAGTCTTTATTCCCACCCCCCACCATATACACTCTTTAGTTCTTTTTATAGCACCAAAGCTCCACTGTGTACCCTACAAGTAGAATATTATGCTAAAAAAACCTCCACTGGGGAATTTATAACCCAAAGGAGCAACTCCATCATGATGAAACAACCCCCTGATGAATGCAGGCAGTCAACAGCTTTCAGCATTTCTATGGAAACAGGCAGTAATTAGAGAGCAGAAGCTGCTCCTTCAGCACAGGCAGCTCCAAGGATTCTCAATGGCTGGGAAGTGACTGACAGGTAGGGAAGAGCTGTGCTGAGAGTTACACAACCATGGGACCACAGTGATCTGGGCACTCTCAGCAACTGCTCTGATTTTTGCAAAACTTTGGTGATTTAGAAGCAACACAAAGAGTTTGAAAAGTAGCATCACCTGTGCCCAACACCATTCCCAAAGCAGGGATGGGACAGAGGAGGGACAAAAGGAAACCTCAGATAATATCCCAGAGCCACTTCCATGCCATTTAGGCATGAGGAAACACAACATGAATGTAAAACTATTTCCTGCCCACCAGGTTTTCCTTTGCTGGCAGCAGGGAGCCCCTTGAGCTGGCACTCACCATCTCCTCGCAGGGGATGCACGACTGCTCTCGCACCGACCTCACGTGGCACAGGAACTGCAAGGACAGGAGGGTCCATGAGCTGATCCCTGTCCCCTCAGTGCCAAGAGGCTCCATGAGCTGATCCCTGTCCCCTCAGTGCCAAGAGGCTCCATGAGCTGATCCCTGTCCCCTCAGTGCCAAGAGGCTCCATGAGCTGATCCCTGTCCCCTCAGTGCCAAGAGGCTCCATGAGCTGATCCCTGTCCCCTCAGTGCCAAGAGGCTCCATGAGCTGATCCCTGTCCCCTCAGTGACCATGAGCTGATCCCTGTCCCCTCAGTGACCATGAGCTGATCCCTGTCCCCTCAGTGCCAAGAGGGGCCCATGAGCTGATCCCTGTCCCCTCAGTGGCCGTGAGCTGATCCCTGTCCCCTCAGTGACCATGAGCTGATCCCTGTCCCCTCAGTGGCCATGAGCTGATCCCTGTCCCCTCAGTGGCCATGAGCTGATCCCTGTCCCCTCAGTGCCAAGGGGGTCTATGAGCTGATCCCTGTCCCCTCAGTGGCCATGAGCTGATCCCTGTCCCCTCAGTGCCAAGAGGGGTCCATGAGCTGATCCCTGTCCCCTCAGTGGCCATGAGCTGATCCCTGTCCCCTCAGTGCCAAGAGGGGCCCATGAGCTGATCCCTGTCCCCTCAGTGGCCATGAGCTGATCCCTGTCCCCTCAGTGGCCATGAGCTGATCCCTGTCCCCTCAGTGGCCATGAGCTGATCCCTGTCCCCTCAGTGCCAAGAGGCTCCATGAGCTGATCCCTGTCCCCTCAGTGCCAAGAGGGGACCATTAGCTGATCCCTGTCCCCTCAGTGCCAAGAGGGGACCATGAGCTGATCCCTGTCCCCTCAGTGCCAAGAGGGGACCATGAGCTGATCCCTGTCCCCTCAGTGGCCATGAGCTGATCCCTGTCCCCTCAGTGCCAAGAGGGCCCATGAGCTGATCCCTGTCCCCTCAGTGGCCATGAGCTGATCCCTGTCCCCTCAGTGCCAAGGGGGTCCATGAGCTGATCCCTGTCCCCTCAGTGCCAAGGGGGTCCATGAGCTGATCCCTGTCCCCTCAGTGCCAAGGGGCTCCATGAGCTGATCCCTGTCCCCTCAGTGGCCATGAGCTGATCCCTGTCCCCTCAGTGCCAAGAGGGCCCATGAGCTGATCCCTGTCCCCTCAGTGGCCGTGAGCTGATCCCTGTCCCCTCAGTGCCAAGGGGGTCCATGAGCTGATCCCTGTTCCCTCAGTGGCCATGAGCTGATCCCTGTCCCCTCAGTGCCAAGGGGGTCCATGAGCTGATCCCTGTCCCCTCAGTGCCAAGAGGCTCCATGAGCTGATCCCTGTCCCCTCAGTGGCCATGAGCTGCCTCTGTGTCCCCTCAGTGCCAAGAGGGCCCATGAGCTGCCTCTGTGTCCCCTCAGCAGCTGTGCCCCTGCCCCTTCTGCAGGCACCCAGGGCAGGCTGTGCCTCACTGCACAGCAAGCAGCAGAAATCAAAACAAGAATTGTTCTCTCTGCTACCAAGCAGTGAAAATGCCACCAGCACAAGCTAAGGAGGCATTTAAATTATTTTTCTTAATGGCTTGTTTCAACCTGACTCTTCCTGCTCTTTTTTTATTTTTATATCAGTCCAGAAGGCAAAGATTTCTCACTCTCCAGCCAGCAGTGTCCCTTAGAAAAGCAGCTGTGTTTTGGCTAATGGAGAATTAATTTGTGTGGACATTTTGGTTTATAGCAATGGTGTCCTCAGAGCAAAGCTCCAGGACAGAGCTGGAAGTGAGCCAACACATTTAATAGCAAATCCAGCTCAGTGGAAGGACTTGGGCCTTCACCCCCATAGATGGCCAGATTCCACAGGCCAGGAATCCTCCCCTGGCCATCCAGGGTGCACTTGGCTTGGCTCTTACCTCTGGGGTGGCTTCACTGAATTTACAGACTGTTTCCATTCCTCCCAGCTTCCAGTGCCCGTCCTCACTCACAAACACAGATGACAAGCAGACGTTGTTATGAGTTAGGTTTCCCTAAAACATAAAAACAAAAAAAAAGGGGTTACTGACTTGGGGGATAGATGAAGATGTAGAATCTTAATCAGCACTAATTAGGTACTGCAGGGAGCTGAGGGAAAGCTGCCAAAAGACCACACAGCTCCTCTGGGACTTTGTGGGTGAGCAGCAGGTGCCAGGCAGGAGGGCCAGGGTTTTAGAGCAGACAAAGCCCCAATTGTCACAGCCCCTGCAATGCAACTGTAAATCCAACTGTGAGCACAAAACCCCAGAGCTCCAGTCTGAGCTGGGATTTACCTGGGCAAACACAAGTGCCCAGACAGGGCAGCAGTGACACCGGTCTCTGCCATGAGCTGTACACAAACACCAAGGCCTTGCAGTCCCTAAAGCAAGAAGTACTACAGGCAGATCCATGAACTGAGAACTGCTTCTTCCCTCATTTCCACAACATTTTCAATTACCTTTCCCCCTCCAAAGCAGGCAAGTTGAGCAGTTTCAGCCTACAAGCACTGTGGGGCACGTGTCTGTGCTTTGGGAGCAATCAGCAGTGAGTCACCCACACAAGGCCAGGTACAACACTGTCACACTTCCTCCATGTCCCAGCAGAGCCTGCTGGTGCTGCCAGGGGTACCTACCCTGTCGTGGAGGAAGATGAGTGCCAGCAGCACATCGTAGATGCCTGCACAGATTTCTGCAGCAGAGAGAGTCTCCAGGACCATCTCCAGGGGCTTCACGCGCTCGGTGACCAGGTGGATCCCGTTGGCCTCCACGGTGCAGGACAGGAAGCGCAGGAGGCAGGGGTGGCGCAGGGTTTTCAGGTGCTTCAGGAACAGAGACGTGTCAGACCTGCTCTGAGGCAGCTGCTCCAGGTGCACAGCTCAGCCCTGCCCCCTCAGCCATGGCTTCTCATGGAATGCACACAGCCCATCCCTGCCCCTCACCAAGCACCCTGCAAGCTTACTCACTCAGACTGCAGAACTTTTTAAAATACATTGGAAACAGAATCATAGAATGGTCTGGGTTGAAGGACCTCAAAGACCACCTTGTTCCATCTCCCTCCCATGGGCAGGGACAACTTCCACTATCCCAGGTTGCTCCAAACCCTGCCCAGCCTGGCCTTGACACTTCCAGGAATCTCTGTGGGCAACCTGTGCCAGGGCCTCACCACCCCCACAGAGAACAATTTCTTCCCCTATATCCAATCTAAACCTACTCTCTCAGTTTGAAGCCATTTCCCCTTGTCCTGTCACTACATGTTCCTGTCTCTCCATCTGTCTTGTGAGCTCCCTGCTGGCACTGGATGGAGAAAAATCTTACACAGAATAAAATCCTTACTCATAATAAATATGGCATTTTGGGTGGGATTCACCCAAGAAAGATCCTGACTTGCATCTGCAGGAGGAGACAGGACCTTGCAAAGGTCTGAACATTGCTGCCCTCAGCACAATGACTTCTGCAGCTGCCAACCCCCTTCTGCCCCATGGCCAGGCTGCCTTCCACGTTCCTCCTCCCTCACTCCCAAGGGTTTGACTGACTCCCAGCCTGCCAACAGGAGGAGGGGGAGCTGTGCAGCATGTCCCAGGCCAGGCAGTACCTTGGCAGCTTTGTCCACCTTGTCCTGGCTGTCCCTCTTGTACACGAACACGGAGGCGCGTTTGCCATCCTGCAGCACGGCCGGGTGGATGCTGTGCCCGCTGGGCAGCGTCAGCGGCGGCTCCTCCAGGCTGTAGCTCTTCAGAGCACTGCTCTCCGAGCCCATGCCTTGCACGGCTGCCCTGCTCACCACAAACACGCCCTGGCTGCACGAGGACTTGCTTTGGGCAGCTTTAGTTCCAGCAGGTGCTGTCCAGGTCACCTTCAGAGCATTTTCTGCAAAGCAAGGAACAGACATGAAGAATCTCCTCCTGCCAGAATCTGTCGGGACCCAGGACATTCCTCTGGCTGCCCTGGGTGATTCCAGACCCTGGCACAGAGTCACAAACACCTGTGCCTTTGATTTTAGCCCATGGAAACAATTACCAACTTTGTCTGAGGATTTACAAGCCACAAGAGTTTGAGTAGAATGATAGTGAATTTGTCACAGGATGAAAACATAGAATTTTGGGGATTTAGAATGGGGGTTCAAGAGGCAAGATGGAGGAATCTGGGAGTGTCCTGTCCTTCTTCTCCTTCTTTTTATCCTCCATCTTCTGCTGTGATGGTGACACTTCTAGACAGTCTAGATTCTAGACTGTCTAACATAGGTGATAGGTACTGGAAAATTATTGTAAATAAAGCACACATAGTTCTTAGTATAAAAATTTATCTACAGTCAGTAGAGACTGACTGTCTAATAGGTGATAGGTATTGGGAAATTACTGTAAATAAAGTACACATAGTATAAAAATTTAACACCAACCCAAGGGCAGGGACTGTGCCACAACCCAACCTGCTGGACAGATCTCAGCAGGGCAGAGAAAGAATGGAAGAGATCAGAGAAAATAAGCTTGAAAACCAGAGCTGAGGAATCTCAACTTCTTTGGTCATGGGGTTGGGAAAAAAAGACTCTTTAATACCTCAGGAGCCATTCCAGCAACACAAAACCCAAGAAGTATCCTCTCCTTGAGTTTTAAGGACAAGAAGGAAACCCCCAAAGTTCACTTTGTAAAGGAAACCCAGTGTCCACAAAAGGGTTTGGATCAACAGGAGCAGCTCCCAGCAGTGGGGCCTGGACTGCACTGGCACCTGTGTCAGCAGCAGCAGCAGCTCTGACACAGAGCAGCACCCACAGCCCGTCCCTGCCCTGGCTGAGACCCTCCAAAAGCAGGATCCAGACACCCACTCCAAGGGTTAAACTGACATTAAGCACAGTTAGGAAGTGTGACTGCCTCTCCACAAGCAGCCCCTGGCTGCCTTAAAAACACCATTCCTCAATTCACCAAGGCAGAGAAGAATTCAGTGAAGGAGGAAGGATTTCAGGAGGTTACCTACAGCCAGGAACCCTGCAGGAGCACGTTTTCCCCCTTGATTACCTTCTCTCCATGTGACAAATATTCCTTCTGCCTGCCAACACTTCCTTCCTCCCCCAGCCTGTCAGGAAGAGGCTGACACAGATTTCTGTGCCGTTTCCTCACACACAAAACCGGTAAAACAAACACACTGATTGCAGAGGCTTTTTTGGAAAACACTGACCCAGCACATGCTCTGTGATCACAGGCCATGGGTGAGACCTGAACCTGTCTGCACACAGAAGCCAGCAAAGCCTCCTCAGGAACCAGAGGGACAGAGAAACCCTCAGCTGTCAGGAAAAGTGGGGGAAACTGCCCACCCCAAGCTTTTTCTTTTTGGCAACTGGAGAATTGCATTGCTTCATTGTGGTTGTTCCCAGCCACGACCTGAGGCTTCAGGGAGGCAGCAACACAGGAGTCTCCCAGCTCCCCAGCAGAGCTGTTCCCCCCAAGCTGCTGCTCTGGCCCCTCACCTGTGTCTCCAGCTGGGTCTCCCAGGAGCCCTGAGCTCAGAAATGCTCAGAGCCTTTGCAAAGAGCTGGTTTGTTACAGTTCCTTGGCTCCTTTAACCCTCCAGAGGGTACAACAAGCCCTGCAGCCTGAAATGGCAGGGGAACAGGGGCTTTTAATTCATTCTGTGTCCTGATCCACCTAAAATCTGAATTAACCACAGAACTTGCAGCTCTCTCCCCTCTGGTGTCAGGCAGGGATCTGCATCTTTTCAGCACTGATTCCTTAAATGGCACCTTTAGGACATAAAGGGAAAGTTATGGAAATCTAAACTGCAGCTTCCCAGCACTACACAGAGGGGCTGACAGGTGAAAAGGAAACACAATGCAGCAATAACACACGCCTCTAAACTGGATTTTTCTTTGGTGAGCTCCCTGGCACAAAAGCATTCATGCTGTCCCCAGACAGAGCCTGGGAGCTCTGCCCTGGCTGCCCCAGCTCCTCCTCCTCACCTGTGTGCTGCTGCTCCTGGGCACAGCCAATGCACTTCTCTGCATTCTGCTCTTCCCAGCTGTGCCTCATTCAGTTGTTCACCTCAATGATTTCTGACTCAGGACACCTGAAAGTATCTGGGCTCACCTGATGCCTCAGGTTCTCCAATGCACATGGACATATTTGTCATCAGAGACACACACAGTTCAGGAACAGAGCCACAGAATGGTCTGGGTTGGAAGGGACTTTAAAAGCTCATCCCATTCCACTCCCCTGCCATGGGCAGGGCCACTTTTCACTATCCCAGGCTGCTCCAAGCCCCATCCAAGCTAGCTCTGGGCATTTCCAGGGATGGGGCAGCCACAGCTTCCCTAGGCAACCTGTGCCTCACCACCCTCACAGGGAAGAATTTCTTCCCCACACCTCACCCAATTTTCCCCAGGTTCCATTTGCAGCCATTCCCACCTTGTCCTGTCACATTTCCTGATGAAGAGCCCCTCTCCAGCTTCCCTGGAGCCCCTTCAGATACTGGAAGGCTCCTGTGAGGTCTCCAGGCCACCTCCTCCAGGCACAACAACCCCGGCCCTACCAGCCACAGGGGAGGTGCCCCAGTCCCCTTATCAACTTCATGGTCTCCTCTGGACTTGCTCCAACAGTTCGGTGTTCTTCTCATGCTGAATATTGCAACACCAGAGTCATCCTCACGCCCGTGATGTAGCTGAGCCCTGCTGTACCAACAGCCAGCCGCAAACACACCGCCCCTCTCCAGGGAAACTCCTCTGGGGATCAAACACCAGCAGCCTGCGGCACCCAGGGCTTTTTTTACGGAAATTCAAACTCCAGCTGGCAAAAACATCGGCAAAGGTCTGCGCCCAGGTGTGGCTCTCCGGAGCCAAAACAAACCATTACTCACGCAACTATGAGCTAAGAGCATTAACCCCTTTGGATCTTATTTCCAACTAATTGTAAACGTGAATGTCAGATGTAATACACAGAACACCCTGGAAGAGACAGGAGCCCGGCAGGGAAAGCCAGAGCGATTGGTAGTAAAGGACAACGTGGATTTGCTACCAGAAAGAGGTGGAATTCCCATTCAGCTTCCCTGCGGAGTGAATGACAGCCGCATACAGAGCATTCACCTGAAACACACACACCAGCTCACGGAGAGGTTGTTCCAGGCTTTCCCGGCTTTCCAGGCGCCCTCCCAGGCCAGCAGAGCCTGCGGGAAGGGCTCTCAGCGGTGCCGGGGCTGCGCTCCCCCAGGCAGCAGTGTCCCAGCGTGACACCCCCAAATGCCCGCCCGCACCCCGCACAAGGGCCCCTGGCAGGCAGGGGCACCAGCAGCAGCTCCCTGGGAAGGAAGCCCGGCTCCACCGCGCTCCCCGAGGCCGGTCCGACCCCAAGCACCGGGCAGAGCGCGGTTTGAACGCCCGGGAGCCCCGGAGCAGCACAGCCAGAGCCGCCACTGCGGGAGCTTCGCCCGCTGCCCGCGGTCACAGCCCGGCCCGGGGAGCGGCACCGGGGCTGGCAGGGCCCGGCCCGCCCGTCAGACTCCACGGCAGCCCCCACCCTCGGCCCGCCCGTCCCCGTTCACCTGTGCCCGCCGGGCCGGGGCTCCGGTGCCGCTGGGCCCCGCCGGCCGCTCCGCCCGTCTGTCCGTCTGTCTGTCTGTCCTTCCGCCCGGCCGGCCCGGCAGCGCCGCCCGCCTCGCGCGCCCCCTGGCGCCCGGCGGCCGCACCGCCCTCAGAGCGCCGGCCGCCATTTTGGGTGAGGGCGCGCCTCCCTGCGGGCCCCCTCGGCAGCGTGAGCTGTGGGACCGTCGGGGCTGGCGGAAACCTGTGAGGAGATGGAACAGTGCAGCGCCACTGTCCGGGCTCCTCCTAAACACCGCCGGGCATGGTGACTCCAGCACCCCCCTGGGCAGCCTGTTTCAATACCTGACCGCCCTGACAGTGATTTTTATTTTTTTTTCCCCTCATATCTAATCTCAGCTCCCCTCTCTCATCTGCGCCATTTCCTCTCGTTCTCCCACTGCAGCCCGGCAGAACAGACCGAGCCCCGCCGGCTGCAGCCTCCTGTCAGGAACCCCCTGAGCTCCTCCGAGCTCCACACCCCAGCTCCCACAGCCGCCCCTTATAGGCTGGTCTATAGCCCCTTCACAAGCCTTGTTGCCCCATAATATCCTCTTTAAAATAAATTTTTAAATATCCTTGCCCTCCCTGTGCCCCGCTCAAGCCCGGGCCGCAGGGTGGTCTGACACTGCGGCGTGAGGGGATCCATTTAATGCCATTAAATGTAATTGCTCTCCGCGCTGCGGCGTAAAGCGACCCCGGGGAGAGATTTCACGTGAGTGTTTTGGACGGCGGAGCGAAGGTTGAAAGGAAGGGCTCCAGGGCGGTGGGAGGTCTGAGCTGTTCACACGCTATTTTCATATCGCCGGTGTTATTCCAGTTTCCTGCAGCGCCAGGACGTGAGGATGTGGTTTGCTCGGTCGCTCTGAACAGCAGCGCAGCCCAGCCCCGTGGCCTCGTCTAGACGCGGGTTTAATGGCCAGGGCAGAGTGTTTAACACAGGTGGTCTGAGCTCTGCAAGCGCCTTGGCTTTCTGCAGTAACTCAACTCCACGAGTTTAACCTGCGCTGAGTCTTGTGCTGCCAAATCCAGCGGGAACTGTGTAGAGTGTGTTCTTTATGCTTTCCCCCTTCCATTTCTAGGGAAGCCTTCCAGGGCTTGGACAGCATGGATGATCCCAGACACACAGCTCTGTTGGACAGTGGCTCATCAATGCCAGAGTCCCTTCAGCACAGCTACAGTTCTGGATAGCAAAAGGGATTCCCTCAGATCCACAGCACAACCCTGCTCAACTGAGCCTCACCCGAGAGAGGATTTCTCCTCTGACTGTGCAGGGGAAGAGCTGTAAGGTGGCACATCAGGATATGCTGGCAGATGGATGATCTGGGGCTTTTTTAAAAAAAGAAGACATATGATGGGAGGAGCAGGGTGCAGGAAAGTGAAATGGGTCACAGTATGTAGTACATCACACATTACAGGGTAATATAATGCACACAGGAACAGAAACTAAATGAAGTTCAGGTACACCACCTCTATCTGTCAAAGGTAGGAAAGATCCAGAGTCTTTGGCCCAAATGGTACAGACACCTAAAAAGATCCTGGTCCCAAAGTACAAACTAAAAGAAACTGTGTAATGTTCATTAAGGTGTACATTAGTCACCAGTTTATTCAGGGGGCCAGGTGTGGGTTTGTATGTCCTATGTGTGTGTGGCAGGGCAAAGGCAGAAGGTCAGAAGACACGAATAACTGGAGGTAAAGATAAAAAATTCTTAATAAGCAACAACTGATTTCTACTCACAGCCCTTGGCTCCAGCTTCAGGCTGTGGTGTGATTCATGTGGCTGTCAGGAAGAAAAAGCAAACTCTGGCTGTTGTGCATCATTTCTGGTGTGTTTCCTTTGCTGGGCTGTCTCTGTGGAGCAGCATTCTTTCCTTTACCTGCTTCTCCTGAGTGATCCTGCTGTCCCACACAGGCTGAAGTGGCACTGAGGGGTGTGCCCAACCCTTTGGGAGAGGCACAGGAACAAAGGCTGCACTGGGGCTTTTGCTTCCAATGATATTTCTCAATTTCTTAATAAACAGAAGTGGGTTTCTTTTTTTTTTTTTTTTTTTAGGGGGAAGGGACCCCAGCATATTTTTTCCAGCTCTGGAAAAATTTTTATTCAAGTGGGTGTCCAGACCAAGGGGCTGCCAACACCACCTTGTATGAAACCCATGCAGGGGAGTGCAGCCCTCCTCTGCCTGTGCAGCTCCAACACCTCCCTTGGCACCTCAGAGCTCTTTCAGAAGAAAACCCCACAACCTCTACCTGAAGGAAAAAAATGAGCAGATCACAAAAGCTTCAAGGCAACACAAACTGCAGCAGAAATCAGCTCAGGGTATTCCATGGGTTCTGAGGATGGCCACAGAAGGAATGGAGGCTGTTGTTCCTCTCAGCCTCTGGCCATGGTGAGTGGACAGATGAGGGCTGCACTACAGGAATTCCAGTAAAGAACCTGCCAGAGGAGCCCAGAATCTCCTCTATCTAAACAGAGCTTGTCCTGCTTATTCCAGAGGAAGATACATCTTGTTCCTGTGTAATTTAATCCACAGTGGATACAATTAAACAGAATCAGGGCAGTCTGATTTCAGAATGAAATGCACATGTTGAACTGCAGACAGCTCCACAACCCCCTGGTATCTGCAAGCCCTTGAATCAGGTCCTCCATAAGCTCTGAGGGAGGAGAATATTTGTTTACTTTTGCTTTCCCCCACCCTGTTGCCCTGGAAAGCTCCTAAGTACTGGTGTAGCACAAATAATAATAATTTAACACAAGATCTTAGGTGGCTGCATGGAGCAGATTGCTCCTAGAAATGAGCCTGTCCATGTGCACAAAGCCTCTCTAATAGCTACCAGACACAGGAGCTTCTCAGCCATTGCTTATTTCATTGTGCTATTAACTTTACAGCCTCATTATATCGAAAACACTTGCCTAACCAAACTCATTAATTAATTAGCAGCAGGCTGGGAAAGAGGATACTCCTAGGATGGGTCAGGATTGCTGCTGTAGGGAAAGAAGAGAGGAGCTCTACAAAGCCTGGAGGAGAAAACAGGAAAAAGAGGACAAAAGTTGCAGAAATTGTTAAAAGAAAGCAGATCCCTCCTCACCCTTTTTGTGCAGTGTACAATACCCAGGGACTGAATCCATAAAATACAGATAATTAAACAGCTCAGACTCTCCCATCTTCCTCTGACACCCACAGGAAACGTGATGTGGGAAATGTGAAAAGTCTATGTGCTCCTATCTCTTTTTTTTCCCCCTTTCTGGCTCAGGAACTGTAATTAAAGGGAAAATCAGCCTCTCTCCTTGCTTGGAAGTGCAGTGGCACAGCTGGTTTTCATCTTGGCAAGCAGGCTCTGTCCTCAGGCTACCAAGTGCTGAGTAATTTTTACCAAGCTCTGTTTGCAGATAAATGATGTTCTTTTCTTAGCTGCTGCCAGGCAAAGCTACAAATACTTGATCTTTTATTCATTTCCCATAAACTCCTAACATTGAATACTAAAATTCCAGCCAGAGATTTTTTTTTCCACTGCCATTTATGCTCAGCATGGTCACAACTGTATTACAATTACAGACACCCAGCCTTCACTGGAGCTCCACTGCAGCTCCTCGTTAACCTGAAGCTTCCAATTAAAGGCTCCTTCAGTTTCATTGATAGTTTGCATATACTCCAAGGACCCACTTCATCTTGGTTTTCCCCCAAAACACATTCCATGAGCAGGGCAACTGCTTTAAATAACTTCACACTAATTTCTGGAAAAGCCTGACAAGTGAGTGCCAGGCTCAAAGAATAGCCTGAGTGTGCAGTTTGGGGGATTTCTCTCACAGCTATAAATATAAAAATATCTGAAAGCTTTTGACTGAACGTGGCACAACTTCTGGGCAAGTCCAGTGTGGACTCAGAACAAAGGAAATTATCTAGAAAGGTACAACACTGGAAATCTGTTTGTGTAGTTCAAGTTTTCTGCCATGTTTCTTAGAAACTGTGTAAGAATTAGTTAATAGTGGAGAAAATAATCTAAAAAATACTGCCTAATTTTGGCAATGCTGTTCTTCCATCTACCTCCAGTGGGTGAAGCCCTGAACAAGAGGCCAGCCCAGAGAGAAGGCTGAAAACTGCTATGAAATACCATGGCTAATTTTAGACTCATTTCCAGTCATGCAGCTTGGAACACAGGGAGTAACAGTGCTTATAAAAGTACTTGCACACGTTGGAAAGATAACACAGGGTTTCAAAACAATTTTTATTTCAAAGGTATTTTTGAAGTATAAGACTAAGAGTTTGTCAGATTCCCCAAACAATCCCATGCCTTTGAAGATCACCTTCCCAGCACAGACCTCATTTTTATGGAATTACTAGTGACTGGTTTTGTAGGATCAGCCCCTGATGAAAGTCAACTTTCTGTTTAACCCATAAAGGAGGGAGGAAGAAGGAGAAAAACAAATCTGCAAATTAACAGGCATTAACAAAAGAAAAAGGATGAGGTAGAGGTAACTTTTCTTTTAAAAAGTGAAAATTTGAACTGCTGCCTTGGTAGCTGTGGCAGAGGGGGCATTATCATCCCTTTTTCTGTCTGTTACAGTGGGCATGCAGAGCTGAAGAACAGCTTCAGCCTGAATTCTGTTTGCAGGTTGTTTCAAAGCATGACACAAAACAATCACCACAGTGCAAGTGCAGCATGAAGGGGTCCTGGCCTGACTCTGCTTAGGTCCAGCTTAAAGCCCAGAAACCAGCAGGACAGGATGGATTTGTGTTTCCAGATAGAACAGCTGGGGTAAAGGCTGTGCTCTGGATTCTGAACCAAGGTACAATGTTTCTTGCTCTTGCTGGCCCTCAGGATGGAGGTGGCTGTATTCTCTCAGCCCACAGAGCTCTGTTTAAACACTAGGGTAAGTAAAGATATTCTCTTGGGTAGTTTCTAATTTTAAGTGTTTTCAAGCATTTTCAATGGACTGTAAATGTCTGAAGCTCCAGGGGAGTGAGCCTGTGCCATCTTTCCATTATTAAAGTGGTGACCAGGACTGGACTTTGATCCAAACTCTGTGTCAGGGCAGTGCCAGGAGATGCTGGGGCTCAGTGCTGTTCTGAGAGGGAAACAGTCCATGTTAAACACGCTGCACATGGAGCACTCTTCTTAAGTGCCTTGTAAAACCCACAAAACATCTCTTAGAAACACATTCACCACTGCTGACCACACAGGTTTTTCTATTTAATAGAAATTAAATTAGTAGCTTAATATACATAACGTGACACTTTCCAGTCCGGCAGTTTCCAATTGCCGCTCTCAAGTCGCAGTCAGTGTACAAAAACAACAACAACAAAAGCAACCCAAGACTAACCACTGTCACAAACACACGGAGCCAGGGGGGCTAAGTGGAGCTAGACATGCCAAAGGATACAGTGCTGGAGGCTGGGGAGCAGCAGTGCCTGGCCCTCACCGTGCCCCGTAGCCGTACAGGAAGGGCTCCTCTGGCCGGTAGCCGTAGGCGGTCGCGGGGCGCCCGGGACCCCCCGTGCTCGGGGCAAAGCCATCCACTGCCAGGCTGCAGAAATGAGAGAGAGAGAAACTGCACAGCTCTGTGTGCCATGGGAGGAACAGCACTGCTGCTGGTGCCTGTTTGGGCTCGCCTAAAATAGATGTCACACAAAATAAACAGCAGTTTTATTTATTGAAGGGCTTTCAGGTGCATTTAGGGCACACAAAGTCCCTCAGAGGCTACACCCAAAAATGGACCACGGATCACAGATTTTCACACCTTTATAAGTTTAATTCCCAATATGGAAATGGACCAATCTGCCAATTACAGCTTCAGCTAATGAAGTCATTTACCCCAAGTTTGCTCCCCACAACTCACTTTTGTTTCCATTTCTTGTGGCCTGAGGCAGTGAGGCATCCTTGATTGCCAGGCCTGGAGAGGAATTGTGTCTGACCAAAATGTGAAGCCAGCAGCTAGGACTGTATATAGAGATAGAGCTATACACTAAAGAACTGCAGGATTGCAAATATATGAAAAATATACAAGTCAAAATCCTAAGGCATGATGGTTTTGTGAGGAAACTTTGCCAGCTGTGTTCCCCTTCTGGACACCACTACCCTGGTGGGAAATGAAATGCTGTGGAGACATCAGTGCAACTCTAATCAGGGAAAGGCTTTCAGGTCCAAGAGGAATCCCAGGAGAGACCAAAGTCTTCTCTTCCCTCCTTTCACAGCTTTACTGGCCAAGCACTTTCTTCCATGACTCAGTGTCTCCCTGTGTACATTACAGTTACCATGTCCTTCAGGCCCTGGTAAAACCCAAAACCTGCTGTAACCCTGCCCTGCACACACATCTGAGGAGTTTCTTTCCCTGCCTTCAGTCCATTTCTGAGGTGCATGGAGAACACCAGCTAGAAGAGAGAATTTCTGGTGAAAGATGGTGCTTCTGGTGGGATACAAGAGTGGCAGCCAAATGGCAGAAGGAATTAAACACATACTGAAAAGCTATGTACTAATGAGACAAAGTAATTATTTTTTCATGTAAAACAGCATTTTTTACACCTAAAAAGGCCCACAACAATGAGGTAGATACTAAAACACAAGAACTGCATAGGGAAAAGTGGCACATATTTCATACTCAACAATAATTCATGCAGGAGGTAGAGGAAAAATGAGCATTGCCTAAGACACTGGATTGCTGCCTATTCATAGCTATGTCACTTCTTAGCTTCCCCTTCAGTAGGGGACAAATGGAAAAGGATCCTGATTTATTGTCTGACTAAAGATGCATTGAAAGGAGCCGAACTTCCCCTCTGAAGACTGTCAAAACACAAAGAAGCAAAGTGCTTTAGGAGTGGGGAAAAGCTGAACCTCATTACTGCCAATTATCCATATGGAACATGGGTTATGCAAGAGGCAAGGCTGGGAAAGAACGACCCCTGCAGAAGATGTACAATGGGTGGGCCCCAGGCCCTGGCTCTGCAAGAAGCTGGCACAGCTCAATTGGTTGGGCTGAAAGGGCTCAGCTGCATGGGGGGACCATGTCCATCTTTGTCCTCACAAAGGAACTTTCCTTGGATTGTGTCTCAGTGAGGCCCTAGAAAAGGATCCCTAGTGCCTGTTTCTCAGCAAACCAGAGATATCCTGGTATCTCATGGTATATCCTGATAATCAGGTGAAGGTGGAAGGTCTGAGGCTGAGATTTGTCCTCAGAGATAGAAGGGACACAATCAACAGCCAAGCTACAGAGAAAAAAATAAATCACTGTTTTACTTGATGGATCTTGAGAAATGCTGTGAGCTGAAAGTGCTTTTCATTTGCAGTGTATCTGAACTGGCAGCACCCATCTCCTCAGCCCTACAGAGCCCTCAGCCCCACCCTGCAGGCTGAGCAGCCCTTCAGCACAGCAGAGAGCAGCAGAGTGGCCCTGCTGGATCCTGCAGTGGTGCACAGCTCTGTGAATGCATTCCTCTCACCACCCATTCCTGCCTGTGCCCACTCCAAAGCCCTCTGACCCTTTTCCAAGCCCATTAGGAAATGACCTCTGAGGCACCTTCCCCAGATGCCTCCTTTGTACCTGGCAAACAACAGCTTTCTCATTATCAGCCCTGAAGCTTTGAAAGACTTCTGAAAGAAGGAATTAAGAGAAATCCTGTTACTTTGTGTTTATCTCCCATCTCCAGAAACCCCAAACCCAGCAGTCACCTCAGCCAGCCCCTGCCTCTCCTGTGTCACTGCTTTCAGTGTGCAAAGGCACTGACAGACAGACAGACAGACCTCACCCAGGCTGCCCTGTCTCCATATCAGGCCCAAAACTCTTGTGAACAACCCAACCAGGACAAGCATGAAGCTGACCAGTTTGTTTGGCACTTCAGAAAACAAACCATTTAACAAACTTCTATAAACCAATGCCAACTCCTTCAGGGTTACTGTCAGTGCCACGAGTTAACAATGTACTAAAAGGAGGCATAGTGGGAATTGGGAGTGCAGGCTCTGGTTCTGCTGTGCTCCTACAAATTCCCAGTGACACCAGAGATGTTACACAGCAGAGAAGCAGGACCCTTTAAGGCTACCTTTAAACTTAATAATTTCGTTGTTTGATCCTTAAAATATCTACAGCTGATTTATGATGAAGAGCTGTTTTAACAGAAAATGCTTTTCTGGGTTTGTCTTTCCATGATGTTTTCTGTGACTGTAACAAGGTTAGCTTTGGGTAGGTTTCATTACAAGTGTGGTAGAATAGGGCCTATTTGCATTCCTGCAAAGCTCATTGTGGAATGATGCTCAGGTGAGTGAGGAGGCTGTGGCTGCCCAGGGCTTGCAGCAGCCATACCCAGGCTCACAGCAGTGCCACCCTCAGCTTTCCTGTGGCAAAGGGACACATCAAAAACAGGAGCCTGGCACCTGTCCCGAGCTCCTTTGTACCCCAAGCTGAACCACCACGGGCTTTGGGGTGAGGTGCAATAACGCCCTGAGCCACGCGGGGGCAATGGGCCTCCATCCCTGCAGGCTGAGCTCTTCCAGCCACTTCCAGCTCGGTAATCCTCACTCAAAGAGCTTCTAAATGTATTCAAACTGATAACGAGAGCAGGGAAAATATGGTTTCAATCACATTCTCAACAAATCAGGTTTTTAATATTTTTTTATAAATGTGTAAGTAATTAGGTAAAGATCCCGAGAGTTTAAACTTTGAGGAGTATCAGTTATTTCCAAATGGTTCAGACATATGTTAGTGTCCTGAAGAAAACTGGAAGAGATGGATCAGCTGATAACTGCTTTGGACAGTCAAAAAAAAACCCTCAAAAAACCACAGAAAATCACATTAAAACACCTTGATCAAATCACTACTCCCTCCTATCGAAATATTTCCTTGAAGTAAATGAAGTCTTGACCATGCTTGAAAAGACCTGGCTTCATTTTGCACATTAGTGCTCTTGAAGCATAGCAGCTTTGCCTGCGGGATTGTTTGCACTGGCAGCCTGCAGCAGGGAGCTGTGGGAGCTGAAGGGAAGGGTCCTGAGCCCAGGAGGTGACACAGGGTGGGACAAGCACAGAGCCAACAGGGGCCTGGAGAGAGAGCCTGGCTCGCTCCCGAGGCTGCCAGGCCAAGGGCACAACCCACCGAGTGAGGATGGATTTAAAAACAAGTCCTGATGAATCCCTGCCCCTTCTGCCAACAACAGCAGAAGGGGAGAGCCAGCAGAGATGGCAGCTCTGTGGCTGTAAACACTTGCTGGATAACGACTGGCCTGAGATCATGATCTGTGCCATGTGTGCTCAGATTTATACCAGCAATCAACCTCAAGATTTGCTCCTAGGAAAAACATTGTTGGTTTATGCTACAGCATCTACCAGGAAATTCAGTGCAAGAACCAAGCCTGTCTCTCATAATAATGATACCTTGACTCAGTCCTCACAGGAATGATTATTCTTGCTGGGAGTTTATGCAGAAGAGGAAAATCACCAAGAAAGGGACATTGGGGCAACAATATTCGTGCCTGAGTTGGTATTTTTCCTCCCAGTGCTCACTGCTATGTATCTGGGCAGGCAGAAGTGCATGCAGCCCTGCAGCTGTGGGATGATTTGGATGCCAGAGCAGCAGAGCAGGCTCAGCTGCAGCTCAGGCTGCAGGCACTGCAGGCAGCCCTGGCTCTCAGCACAGCCCTGCTCTGTGCAGAGCTCAGCCCCACGCCTGGGGCTCACAGAGTTAAACAGTGAACAGCCCAGCTAATTACTGTGTACTGCTAACCTCAGTTGCTGGTTCATTTTGAGATCCTTTAAAATATGAACTGTGTATTTTACCCCTATGCACTCTCTTAATGATTTGTTTTTTTTAGACTGAAATCACTTCCAGCCATCAGTTATACTAGAGGTCTCTACACATGCACTTCTCCAAGCACAAATATTTCTTTTTCCTATTGGTCTGCCAGCCCCTGTCAGAGCAAATTTCACTTTAAACTAAATGCTGTGATACTTAAAACCTCTTGGATTACTCAGGCTGCTAGTGTGATCTATGACCTTCCCCAAATGACAGCTGAACTTTCCAATTTGCTTGTACTGCTAGGGAACTGAGGAACACATGCTGAAGAGCAAAACGTTCCTGATGTGCATGAGTGAGGAGAGATTTCTGAGCAGCCCTGCTTATTGATGCTTCAGAGCATCCAAATTCACAGACCCATGCAGGATGTTAGGTGCCCTGACAGAATTCAAGGTGTAAAGAGCAGTTGTGTGCTGTCTCCCAGCAGGAAATGGCAGCCAGCATCCTGCTGCATCCACAGAACCCTCCTGAACTAGGCAGAACTCATGGATGTGTGGAAGGCCCAGCAGGCTCCCACAGGGAGCACTCCATGGGGAATCCTCTGCTGGGGTTTCCTTCCAAGTGTCTGTGCTCCTCCCCAGTATCAGGAGAGCTGGGTAATTAACAGCTGGGTAATTAACACCAGGGTGCAGAGTGACCCTGGCACTGCACACCCCCACCCTGTCCACAGCAGAGCTCACACTGGGAGCAGTGCTGCTGCTGACAGGAGCTCAAACCACAGCCTAATTCCCAGGTACTAATTCCTCAGAAAGAAAAGTCCAGCATCACTGGGGAGATTCTTGGTCAAAAGTAAACACCTGAAATCCAGCTGAAAGCCCCCAGTAGGATCCTGGATTTGGAGTGGTCCCAGCAGGAAGCACTGCCTGGGAAGCAGGTCTGAAGCAGTTTGGCACACACTGTACCAGACTGTCACTGCCTCTGTGACAGTGGCTCTGGAAAAGCCTTTGAGGGTGAAATATCAGTTTAGGAATTCACACTTTAGGGACAAAATTTCATTTTTTTCTGCCCAAAATTAAGGCATCCTGGAATCACTGCTCCCTGAAAATGAACTGCAAGCTAAACACAGAGTGCTTCCACCAGAGCCAAGATTTCATCCCTAATTTTTTCATTCTAAACTACTTCTAAAACCCTGTCAGTCCTCCTGCCTTACTCTGCATCAACAAGCCCTCATGTCTCAGAGGCTCTCAGCTACTCAGTGGAGATACAAGATTTATAAGCTTATTAAAAATAAAATCTAATTTTTTTAAATCTGTAGATTTTTAATTATGTAGATGCTCAGACCAGCCAAACACTACCTGCAACTGTCAGCTCATCAGCAGCCCTACCAATAATCCCAGTGAAGGACTCACCCCCAAAGCTCTCCAGTGAGCTGCCAGGAGGTTTCCATGCAGGTGCAAACAGGCAGCCTCTGCTGACACATCACACCTGCAGCTCTCCAAAACTCCTCTTGAGGATCAGAGAAAGGGGTTAGAACCAGAGGGGTTCTGAGCATCTTTCAGAAGCCTGGTATCAGTACAGTTCACAGCAGTCCCACTGTTTCCTCTGTACCTTCTCCATCTATACCCTGGCTATTACTGTTCCTAAAAATCACTCTTCACTCCCAAGCCATCCCCACCTCAGAATTTCAGCAGCACATCACTGAAATTCTACATTTTCTGTTCCAGGAACCCACTCATGTGTGACAGCACAGTTCCCATCCCATTCCCTTATAAACTCTGCTGCCATGAACCCCTGGATTGCACAATGCTGGATTGATTCCTGTGTGTAGCAGACAAAACAAACCATGTTCTGATGAGCACTGGAGGCTGTGCTTCCCCTCAGGAGGTGCCAGAGCCATGGCAGTGGCACAGCAGTCTCTAATCTCCAGACAAGCACAGCATTACAACCTGCACAAATGAGATGCAGCTCACAGATCAGAACTCTTGCCAGCAGCAAAGGCTGTATTTTTTCCCTCATCTCAGTGTTTTTGTTTGTTGCTGAAGTGTTGATGAGAGCTGGTGTGAGACAAGGACTGCAGTGCAGGGCAGTGTAATCACAAAGGGGATGCTCAGCCCTGCCAGCCCCATCAGCAGAATGGCTGGTGAATGCTGCAGCTCCCTCCCTCCCTCTCTCCTGAGGTTTCCTCTGCATGGAGAGGCAGGGGAGCTGGGGCACCCAGCCCTGCCCCAGTGCACAAGCAGGGATTAAGGCACTGTGTGCAGGTGGGAAATGGTTTTGAATCCCCCAGAACACACACAGACTCCAGTTTCTAAAGCTGCCTGCAGGTCTGACACATTCAGCCAACCCTCTGCAGGTACCAAGGAACCTTCACAGGTGAGCCAAGGCTCAGAGCTCCTGAAGCCATGGGCTCTGTGGCCTTTCTGCTGACAGCCCCTGGCAGCTGAGTGCTGGGTGGGACCCCATTCTGCCACCAGCAGCCGTGGCAGGTGAAGGGCATCACAAAGGGACACAGGCCTGTTCCTTCTGCCCTTGCTTTAAATCCAGGGATTGAGATGATGATCCCATTTCCTCCTACAAGCCAGTTACCTCTGGTTTCCCTTCACTGACCATAAATTTTCTGTCCTTCAGAGCAAGAGCACAGACCATGGGTTATGGAGAAACTCCATACAAATGAGAAGCCTGAGGAAAAAACAATGTTTCTTTATATAATGTCTTGTAACTGTAGATTGTCCCACTGCTGGTAATGACGTTAAACTATAAACCACAAATCTCCTAAATTCTGCCTCTCATGACCCCAAGTTGTTCTCCCCTATCTGTGAAGCTTTTTGTTTTCATGCTTTTTATTCTTCAAGCTCAAATGGCAGGGGAGTTTTGTGGCAGTGTCTGTGACTGTGCCCACTGCATCAATCACCCAAGTCCATCCCTACATTAGCATTAGTATCCCTTAAACAGTAATATTGTACCTGCTCATAAGACAGAAAATATCCAAATGAACCTGTGCAGTAATATTTTAGCTCCCTCATGCATCATAACACAGCTTTTATGGATATGATCATGTCTGTCCTTCCATGTGATCCAGCTTTCTTCAGTCTGCTTAATGACTTCAAGTTTCCAATTGCTTCTGGACTTGTTGCCCAGTTGTATCTCAGCACAATACTGCTGTTTCTGCCATTTAATTACAAACAAATGGAAAGCTGACAATGGTGGAGAAATGAGCACTGTGTCTTCTGTGTCAGGCTCCAGCTATGCACCAAGCAATAACCATGCCAAAATTCACTGGGGGGGAGGCAGCATTAAAAAAAATTATTTCCCAACTGAATAGTAAGAAAGCACTGAAGCAAAACCAAATGACCTTGCTTAGCCAAATTCAGTGTGAGCCTTGCTTGAAAGCTGTAGCTCTGAAAACACAGCCTGGGATTTGGCCTCAGTTCTTGCTCTGTCAGTTACCTGCTGTGTGATCCTGGACAAGCTGCTCCTTTTCTCCATGACCTCAGTTTCCCACTGGAGTATTGCAAGAGAAAACACCCCAGACATTAAAGACAGCCAAATGCCAAACTACACTAATGAGAAGACTCAAATTAGACTGACATAGACAGAGAAGGCTTTAGTAAAAAAGATTATCTGTGCTCTGCTAGAAAGGCAACCAATCCCCAGCAGAGCCAGGGGGCAGAAGAGCAGCTCAAAGGCTGCAGTTGTGTCCTGCAGCCAGGCAGTTCCTGTGAAGGGCAATCCTGCAGCCAGGCTCACAGCTCTGCCACACACACAGGGAGCTGCTCAGCCATTCTCTACAGCATTTCTTAAAAGGTCAAGTGCACAGACAGAGCTGGAACGGAAATCAAGAGCTCTGGCTTTCCATTCCAAGCCTGACAGAAACATCTCCTGTGCTCTTGGCTCACCAACTGTCCAAACCCACTGATTAGATACATCCATTTCTTAAGAATTAATTAAGAACTAAAACAAATTAAAAAATCCCAAGGAACAGGCAGTAAAAAGCAAGATGTCCTTTCCTCCCCCTCTCTGCCTGCACAGTCCAAAGTGTCAACTCCATAAACTGAAGAGAATATTGCCTTAATCTGAACGAGGTACAGGCCTGGCTTAGGGAGCTTTCACACCTCTCTTTCAATTGTCTCCAGCAAGCTCAGTGCCAGGATGGGCACAGAAAGCTTCAGGAAAATGCCTGAGCAGAATAAGATGAAGGTTCACAGAGATGACTGGTGTTACTGCCCACATCAGGATCTGCTCCAGCTTCCATCAGCCTTCCCATTTCCACACATGAACTGTTCCTTGCTTCCTTGCAGAGCAGCTCACTGAAAATGTGCTCAGAGACAAGCAGCTGAAGCAAAAATGCAGCTTTTTGGTGGAGAATTTTCCCTTTAAATGTTTACACCAACTCCTCTAGCCCAAGCACAGCCACTCAGTTCTGTCCACGAACACAAATGGTGACAAAAGTCCCCTGTTGTGCACCAAAGCAAGGCCACAGGGCACTGGTGACACCGAGCTGTCTGCAGGGCAGCCCAGTGGGGATGAGGATCCAGATGCTGGAGGGAAGGAGGGAGGGAGAGTCAAGAAATCTGTTGTGCTCTGCCTTCCAGCTGCAGCCAATAAAAGCTTTCAAAGCCTTTCTGCAAGTGAACATTGCTGGGGGATTTGCAGCGCTCGCTCCAGCACACGCAGCAAATGCAGTTGCAGTGTTACTGCTGATGAAGAAACTTTAAATATTATTTTACCACCACAGAGGATTGTCCTGATTTCAAGCACTTTTATGTATCAGCACAGGGCCCTAGTGAAATCTTGTTGAGGTCTATCACAATCAGCAAAGATTTTAGTGAAAATCATGAAGAAAATAAATCTCTGTCTCTTATTGATTTTTTTTTTCCTTAGGAATAACATTGGATATATCAGGAAACAAGGCAGATACAAATACAGACAAGGAATGTGTTTTTGGAGATCTATATCTTGGAGTAGCATTATTATATAAAAAACTCAACTTAAACAAATGAAAAATAAAACGTTACCAGACCAAAAAGGTTGATCGGGGAGTACTGGAAAAAAAATTTAAAAGTTCAAAATCCCAAAGGCAAATAAAATTTGTAAGCCCATTTATTAATTTTTAAATCTCAGAGTTAAAAAACCATCATTGGTTTTCCAGAGGGAAAAGGGTGGGTCAGTCTTCGGAGTTGGATGGTTGAGACTGATAAACACAGAATCAGAATAAAATTTTAGAATCAAAACAATTCTAAGTATTTGACAAAGAAATTAATTTGATATATTAATTTTTATGCTAGAGACTTGCTCAGAGCACATGTTCAGTTCAGATAATAACCACAAGAAATATCCCACTGATATATGGGCCTTTTTAAAACTCCTCATTTTAAGTTTAATTTTGAATCCTGTGAGCATGCTTAAACCCAGCACACAAAACACCCCTCACTTTATTACAGTTTTAAATCTTTCTTCCAGATCTGGCCTTGCAACCACTTGTCTTGATAAAATAGGTCACTTGAAAAAGGAAAGCTCAATAAAATGAATTACAAAACCAACAAGATTAAACTGATTGTGCTGTTTTTGTACAGTGCAGCCGAATTCTGCAAATATGCTGCTGGCTGTGGTTTGGCATTTAACAGCATGTGATCAGTGAGAAGGAGGAAATTTTATTCTCATTAACTGTTGCAGATTTACTGCAGTGAAAAAGGGCTATGTAACCTGAGAAGTGACAGAATGGAAAGATCAAAGCAGCAGTCTGGAAACTAAATAAACCTTCTGGCTACTTCCTGCAAGGAAAATTCACTCTGGCAATGTAAAACAGAGTCCAGTTAAAAACTACTCTCAGTTTTATGAGCTGTCACAGCAGCTTGAGTGGTTTGGACCAGTCAAGTTTAGAACATTATATTTCCTTGTTTTTGTCTCAGATACTTCTGTAAGCAGTTTTATAGTTTCTTTTTCTTTTTTTTTTTTTTTTATTTTTAAAGAGAAAAATAAAATTCTTTTCTTTTGGTTGAAATCGAGAAGGTCACAACCAAACTCATTAAAAACAAGCAGGTCTTCATTTGCACATTCCATTCCCCTTTACTGCATTTTAATATTTTACTTTGAGATTTATAAGCAATGTACATTTGCTTTAATAACTCTTCCTCATTCTGTTCACTTATTGTTTAATATAAGTGCAAATCAGTTTACAGAGCCCAGATGGCTTGTAAGCAGGGAGCCAGTCTATTCCTAGTAGCACATCTGGAGGGACTGAGCAGCAGACAGAACGTGGGAATTAATTAATGTTACATTTCAGAAGAGACAGGCCCAGGTTTGGGGGGATTTTTTGGTAAAACATTCCAAAGGACTTGAGCTCACTGCTACAGCATTTGGGTATTCTTTTAAAATTCTTAATAGCCACCTAAACTATGATGGTTAAATGAGGCCAACTGCAGGTGGAATATAATAAAATAAAAAGCAACTAAAAAAATGTAAAAAAAAGTGACTGCAAGTAAAAGAGGCCCAAGTATCCTGTATTCCAAAAGAGCTGAAGTGCATTAAAACCTCAATACTTATTCTCTTCCCAAACAGCATCTGCAACTTGCTGAAAAAACTCTGCTATTTTAACACTGTTAAAATATTCCCCAGCAAGCTATTTCATCTCTCCCATACTGCTGCAATTGTTGGAGCAATTAAACCTCTCTTACAGTAAATGAAACAAGGGCAACCTGATCCTTCCCAGCTCCAGACCACACACCTTGGTGAGATGGTGTGGTCTGGTCACTGTGGGAGGAATCAGGAGAGCCCTGCCCTGCTCCATCCCTGGCACCTGAATCTGCAGGAGGAGCTGCCCTTCTCCTGCTCCATCCCTGGCACCTGAATCTCCAGGAGGAGCTGCCCTTCTCCTGCTCCATCCCTGGCACCTGAATCTCCAGGAGGAGCTGCCCTTCTCCTGCTCCAGCCCTGGTATTTGATCTCCAGGAGGAGCTGCCCTTCTCCTGCTCCAGCCTTGGCACCTGACTTCAGGAGGAACTGCCCTTCTCCTGCTCCATCCCTGGTATTTGATCTCCAGGAGGAGCTGCCCTTCTCCTGCTCCATCCCTGGCACCTGAATCTCCAGGAGGAGCTGCCCTTCTCCTGCTCCATCCCTGGCACCTGAATCTCCAGGAGGAGCTGCCCTTCTCCTGCTCCAGATGTGGCACCTGACTGCAGGAGGAGCTGCCCTTCTGCTCCATCCCTGGGTCCTGACCCTGCAGGAGGAACTGCCCTTCTCCTGCTCCAGATGTGACACCTGAACCTCCAGGAGGAGCTGCCCTTCTCCTGCTCCAGCCCTGGCACCTGAATCTGCAGGAGGAGCTGCCCTTCTCCTGCTCCAGCCCTGGCACCTGAATCTGCAGGAGGAGCTGCCCTTCTCCAGCCCTGGTATCTGAATCTCCAGGAGAAACTGCCCTTGTTCTGCTCCATCCCTGGTATCTGATCTCCAGGAGGAGCTGCCCTTGTCCTGCTCCAGCTGTGGCACCTGACTCTGCAGGAGGAGCTGCCCTTCTCCTGCTCCATCCCTGGCCCCTGAATCTCCAGGAGGAGCTGCCCTTCTGCTCCAGCTGTGACACCTGGTCTCAATCTCCAGGAGGAGCTGCCCTTCTCCTGCTCCAGATGTGGCACCTGAATCTCCAGGAGGAGCTGCCCTTCTGCTCCATCCCTGGTCTCTGAATCTGCAGGAGGAGCTGCCCTTCTCCTGCTCCATCCCTGGCACCTGAATCTCCAGGAGGAGCTGCCCTTCTCCTGCTCCATCCCTGGCACCTGAATCTCCAGGAGGAGCTGCCCTTCTCCTGCTCCAGCCCTGGCACCTCAGTCTCAAGGAGGAGCTGCCCTTCTCCCTTCCCTTCCCTTCCCTTCCCTTCCCTTCCCTTCCCTTCCCTTCCCTTCCCTTCCCTTCCCTTCCCTTCCCTTCCCTTCCCTTCCCTTCCCTCTCCCTTCCCCTCCTTTCTCCCTCCCTTCCCTCACCTGTGCTTCCCTGCCCACCTTGGCTATCAGCTCCCAAGGACTGTGAGCACTGTCTTTGTGTGGGGGATACATGGAGAGCTCTTGGGAGCTCCTCCTCATGCTAAGAACACATTGACAACAAATGGAACACACAAGTACATTCAAAAGTTGTTTTAGATCAAATATTGGATGTGAATAATATTGTCCTTTTATGGATATTCTTTAATTACAGCCCTAATCTTTCAGTGGTGCAGAACTTCTCCAAACTCTGGGAAAATCACATTGATGAATTGCCACAGGGTAAAATCTTCACTCTGGAATAATCAGACTCCTGTCTTCAAAAATGCTCCAGAAAGTGCCCACAGCATAACAGCAGAATTTGGTCAGACACTTATTAGTGACACCTAAACTGGATTATATGATCAGGCTGCAGCACTTCTATAAACAAGGCTTTGAGCAGACAGTGTGAAAAAATAATGAAGTAACAGCCAGCAGGAATATGACCACTACCCCAAAAAACCCCAAACCAAACCCCCAAAAACAAAACCCCAAAACCAAACCAAAAAACTCCTAACAACAAAAAAACACACACAAAAAAATCCCAAAAAACCCACCAAACCAGAAAGAGAGAGAGCTCTAGTTTAGTACTGCTGGAGAAATAAATTACTGTAAGACACAAAGAAATTGAAGCTCTCATTCAAAAGCTGTCAGCAATGAAGCCTTGCTGTTCTGGAAGCACCACTGCCACATGTCAGTGCTGAAGGGGAATAACTACACAGTGAATTTTGGGTCATTTTAGCTACCTGGAGCAGACAAGTGAAGTCTTGCAATAAACTTGTCCCAGACTGTGACCAAAACCCTCCAAAAGGCAGCAGTTCCCACCTGCTTCTCACATTTTTTAGATGTAAAATCTCAATTCTTGTATGTAGGAATATGTAGCACCTGCAAAGACACTGAGGAACAAAACATCTCTGCCAGGTCCCCAGGAATAGTCAGTGCCTTTAACTTTATAAAACTAAACTTGTAGGCACAGTTAGGATAACAGAATATGATAAAAAAGGTGACTCTGCTGCCACTAACAGATTTTTGTGGGATTAAAAGAAAAATACATGAGCCAACCAAAATAAACTCCCTTATTTGTGTCCAGGAACTTCATTGGTTCTGGTCTTTTCTTTAAGGCCTTTTCAAATTCCTTTCAGTGGGATTTACAATTTGCTAATACTGATGTGTGATAAACTAATAAAACCTGCCTGCAAGGTTATAGGCCCAATTTACTAATAAAACCTAATTTAATTCTCCTGGGAAATGCAAATTAAATAGTGTCCAAATGGCAGAAGCTGAGTACAACTCTGCTGAACATATTGCAATAGCAACTAAGTTGGGTTTTGTTTTTTAAAATAAGGTTTAACTATGGAAAAGAAGAAATTCTGCCCAGAGCTGTAAGAAACAGCATTATGGTAAAATGGTTCAAAGTAGAATCATCTTGTAATAGTAATTTATACACTTTCAGGTTTTCTTTCCATTAATTAAAAGATTTTATACTCATTGTATGTCCACCTCTAAGACAGGGAAGCATCACTGACTCTTCAAATGGGGAGGAAAGAGATGTGGGGACTCTCAGCACAGACCCTGCATGAGAACATTTTTTGTTTAAAGGAACAGTTTGTTCTGTCACTGATCCCTGCTAACAGAGGGGTTCTCACCCTCACAGACAGCCTGCAAGATGGTTCTTACCTCCTGAAAGGCTGGGAAGGGAATGTTCCAACTTCTAAATAAACTGTGCTGAACTTTACTGAAAACAGAGGGTGGATGAGACACACTCGCTGGCAGGGTCACCAGGATCACCAATTCCTTCAGCAAATCTAATTGAAGATGAGGATCTATATGGAAGACAGCTCCAGATGTCCAAGTAGGATGCAAGTTACAGGTACAATAATTTAAAAGCATTTTGATAATCATCACAAAGTGCACATCTGCAGTTCCTGTAGCTGCCCCAGCTGGGAATTCACACCACAGTGCAGCAATCAATGGCAGTGAAAGGCTGCAGCTCTGGGTTGTTCCACCATGAAAGCTCCCAGGTTTCCAAGTGAAAAAAGGCCATGGACAGGAGCACTCTTGTCACTCAGTGTGGCCTTGCAGCACATGCAGACATCACACATGCTTAGCTCAGCTCCAGAAGAGCCAAGTTCCAGTGAGAGTGCTGCAGCACCAGGAGCTGTGGCCAGGTTTCCATCCAGGCCAGACACAAGAGCCTGGCTGTGCAGCCTGGAATTTGCCAAGAGCAGCCCCAGCTTCCCTGGGGGAGCACAGAGCAGGGCCTGGCTGCAGGCACTGAGCTGCCAGAACATCCCAGTGACCTGCCATGGCAAAAACAAGACATGCAGGCACAGCTTCAGGCTGTAAATCCAGGCAGAGGGAAGATGTCCCACCAAGGACAGAGACATGCAGTCAGCCCATAAAACTGGCTGTGCCTGATGTGCCAAACCTCAGGGCTTTCTGTGAGAAGCCTCAGTCAGATCTCTGCTGGGAAGAGCTGGGAGTGCACATGAGCACTGCTGGGAACAGCTCACACAGCAAGGCCTTGTCTCACACAAAATGAGGTTGAGCAATGGCAGCTCTGCTGCATTTTATAACAAGGTTAAAGGATCCTGCACTGGTGAAAAACTTCCTCAGGGAAAAAAAAAAAAAAAAAAGAAAAAGAGTTCTGGCCAGCTCTAGCATTCCTAACTATTAATCTTTTCAAAGCTACAGACTGAGAAGATTTGAGAGCTCTGTTGAGGATATTAACCAAAAATTGGCTTTTGCACTCAGAGTTTGTACCATTACCTAGCTGTAGCTGGGAAAGGTTAAGAAGTTGCCTCTTCCCCAAGGGGCAAGAAAAATACTGTGGCTATCTCTATTATAAGGTATTTAGCCATCACTATTATGTTTGTGTCTTAAGAAAGTAATTAGTCTCCAGAAGGTGATTAAAATTTGATGAATGGCCATAGATTCTGGAAGATGTCTTTCAGCTGCTCTTTATCCCCTGCAGCTCAGACACTAAGCTGTCATCACATCAGCCAAAGGTGAGGGATTTTTGTTTGCCACAATCATAAAACTTTCACTCAATATTAAGCCTTATCAGAACCAGAAACCTTGAATTCAGATTTTAATAACAGATGAAAATTTCAAATCTATGCCTAATGCCCATCTGCTCCTGAAAGACAGAAAGATGATTCAAAGCTGGTAATCTAATCATAAAAGTCTTTTCCTAGCCAATGAAAAAAACCTGGATAGAAGCTGTCAAAACAACCTCCTCAGCCACATCTTTTCTGCTGAATGGAAAACATACCTTACAATCTGTCTGCATTATGCTCCAAACCTTTGAGGAAAACAAGAGATGCTGTTTATGGGCTTTATCACTGCTCCTGTGGATGTAACATTCTGAAATAATTCTATTTATAGGCCTCATAGGTAACAGTACAACAGCACTAAGAATACAGTTCATGGATAAGAGCTGTAAACAGAAGCTGCAGAACACACAGGCTAGATCCCCAGAAACAGAGCATTTCCCAGGGTGGCACTATCAGACAAAAGGCAGCTGCACAGGTCTTCACTGTTGTGCTGCTTCTGCTTCATGATGACAAATAACAGAAATAACAATTATCAGGATGTGGACATGTCCAGAACAGCAAGCAAATCTACAAAGTGAATTCAGGGCTAGAGACTTTTACAATCCCCTTCAAAGCTGTTCCTTACTTCACAGTGCATGATGATGTGAGGTGGCATTCTCAACTCTGAGAGTAACACTACTCCAGGTGTCAAAGGAAAAGATATCCCATGAAGGGAAGGCAGTGTCTTTGAAAAAAAAGCCTCTTTCCCCAGATCAAGAGATGCTGTCAATGCTGCCACTTCATGTTACCCTCCTGAAAATGACCAGGCAGAACAGGCTGTGGTAACTCAGTGAGTGCAGATGCCTATCCATAATTCAACTATTTTGAATTCCTGTTGTGCTTCACAAAAGCATCTCCCTACCCTCCCAGGACTGTGCAGCAGCTCTGGGTGGGTGGGTCCAGGGGCTCCACAAGAGATGCTGGTGGCATCCCTGCTGCATCACAGGAGAGTCAACCCCTTCAGCAACTGCACCTTTGGACACAGCTGCTGCTCCAATTGCCCTGAATCTTCCCAAATGAAGCAGCCTGGAATTGCCATGGCAGAGTGTCCTGGTTTGAGAAGGAACTGAGTTTTCTGGGTGCCCTGGAGCTCTGCTAGAACAGCATCCCCCAGCCCTGGAAGTTCACAATGGAACTGGAGTAACAAAAGGACACATGGCAGGTGATGGGGGCTGGGTTATCAAACAGAACTTACAGGGAAAATCTTCCAGACAGTTTGAGTTTCACTGTGGTCCTTGACAGCCACTCCTCACAGACACAGTTCTTTGGCTCCAAAAACTGGGATGGTGATCAGAACACACTGGTAATGCACTGAGGGCACCACCACCAGCTCAACACAAACTCAGTTTCTCAGATGTGCAGCCACTAAAAACGTGGGATTTTCTGGCTGCCTTTCCAGCCCTCCTGGAGGCAAGGCAAAGTCCTGATCCACACTCTGAGCACATTGCAAGGACAGGAAACAGCCTCAGAGAAATTAAAGAGGTAACATATCCTCATTCTTTCTCACAGGAATGCAGAAAGGAGAAGAAAGGATTAAATTATTCAAGGTTGAGAAGCAAGAAGTCAGCTCATGGTTGTTACCTACCTCAAAATTCACAGGGTGGTCTTAAGTGGCAAAGAGACTCTCTCTTAAATGACAAAGAGACTTCAGAACTCACCCCATTGCTTAGCAAAAACTGCTTCTATTACAGAATTGAAAAGCCTAATATAAAAGGCAAAGACCAGAAGACAGAGGCATAACAAATAAATGTATAATAAATGAAAAAGTATAACAAATTAAAAGACCAAAACCAAGAATCTACTCATAATTACCAATCTCTCTCTGAACTTCCAAGACATGTTACTATTAACTGACTTGCTAATTGTCTATGAAAACCACAACTCAGCTTTCTTGCTAAAAAAGTTTCCTGAAAACATATTCAAATATTATTAATAGAAAAAATGAACCATTTTTTTTATAACAAAAATCTTGATTTATTAAAAGCTGGAACTGGTTAAAAATAAATCCTTGACATAAGGTTCTTGTTAGCTTTAAACTGTAAGCATAAAAATCCCCCAGAATTATGTTTTGCTATGGCTGAAATGTACACTATATAACACATAAAAAGCGCCTTGACTTGCTGCTATTATTTTTAATTAGGCTCTGTAGCACGTATGGTTTTACCTTCCAACACCAATTCCAGTTGGGAAAAGGGAGCTCCAGACCCATGGGACTGGCAATTCCATGGCTCATGCCTTGGAGCACTAATGCATTTTACATTAGGTCTGAGCATCAGGAAATCCTGGCTGCTGGCGCCAGGCACTTCCAGCCCATAATGATCCACATGTGAGCAGTCAGATTCACCACTCAGCTGCCACTATCTATTCTATCAAACAATTCACTCCTGCTCTGCTACAAATAAGACAGAACATTTGCAGCACTCCACACTGTTTCCAATTAGTCTGTGTGTCTGGGCTGCAGATAAGTCCATGGAGCAATCATATGGAAAGAAATCTTCCTAGAAAACAGAATTCCCAATATTTCCAGAGGCCATCAGCAATGGGCCAACCTGCAGAATTTTCTTGCCTTGAAACATGCAAGGAAATTCTACCAATAAAAATTCTACCAATAAAAATTCTACCAATACTTAATTTAACTAGGTATACACCAGATGTATTTTGCTACTCGTGTTAGCTGGAATACAATCAGATTAAAAAGAAGTTTACTATTGGAGCTCCCTGATGAGGGACTGCAATTTGAGGCTGACTGATGTGCCTTCACTTTTAACCAAGGACCTTGAAGATGGTTTTGGTTTCCCAGCTGAAAACTCTGTTTTCAGAGTATCTTGACTGGGACTTTCTCTAAATTAACTAAGTAAACTTCTCTAGGAGTCTACAAGCTCTACCCTACACACCTTTCCCCAAAATCTGCAGGGAGCAGCCTCCAATGTTCTGGTGAAGAGAGAAATCCATCACCTCGTGGTTGTGTGTCTACTGTGAAGGTAAAAATGGTGAATCACCCACTGAGACCCCAAGAGCAGCACAGAGCTCACACTTACCTCAGTTTCTCTCCCACCTGCAAGCTCTGCAACAAAGGTTGAACATTTGGAAATGATCAGCACAGGCACCAGCATCCCCTTTCCCAAACACAGCCTCACACTACTCTGGATTTGATGCTTACTGAGTATAAATATTTACTTTTTTTCAGAAGATCCATCTCAAATCCTGCTTTTTTTTGTTCCCTGAGCATGTTAGTTATTTTAATTTGTCTCTATATTGTTACCACCACTCCAACCCTTACTCAGTGTTCAGCTTTCTGGGCCATCACAGGTAGAATAAACCAACCAAAGTAACTGTTCACCACCCTTGATTAATTACAAGGAGCCAAAGTAAGGGAGGAAAATCTTTTTTGCTTCATCTGTACATACTGTGAATGACTTACATTTTACAAATATAAGGTGTTAGTGGTGAAAAGAACATTCTTCCTCTGGAAAGAAACAGCTTCAGCCCCAGGGCAGGGCATATCCAGATACTGGATCCTGTTGAAGTGAATGCTGTACCTTGACTATCAAGTGTTTGAAGTATTTCCTGCTCATGAGTGCACAGAATTCATGTTTTTATAAAAGGCACTTCCTAAACTCTACAGCATCAGGATTTATGAAGATTCCATTCTTGGAAATGAGTCTTTTCTATTTTGAACTCATGGGAGAAGTTTATTCAGAAATTCAAACTGGAACAGCTTGCCAACTTTGAGAGGGAGAGGTCTTTGAGCAGAGGGGAAATTCAGAGAAAGATCTCCAAGAATATCAGCAAAAGCTGATGCTTTTTGCCCCTACAGCCCATTTTCAGGGATCTAACCAGGAATACCTTGGGAAGGCTTAGGTTAATGGAAAAATACCAAAAACCACCAAACCCACAGCAGCTGAAAGACTTTTAAATTTAGGAATATTGGAAACAAACATCATCTGGATGATCAGCATCTCAAGCCTCTCTCTAAATGTTTCCCAAATACTCTGAGGAGTATTTGAGTAGTTGTCATAACAGGTGGTGTATTCTGTGTTATTATTCTATTCCACACTTTTTGGAAGCTGTGATGTATTACAACATGTTAGGATGTTAAAACAGACACGTGATTCAGACAACAGACTAGAACTGCTTGTGCAGTGTAAATCATTCCTACTGCTATGGGGGCAAAAATTACTGAGCACTACAAATGAAGCCCTAAAAGAAACTTGTTGGATGCTAAGAATTCTTCAGTAGGAGCTACTTACTTGGCAGAGAAGGGGTGCTGCCCAACCAGGTCTCCATTCTGCAGCTGGTAATCCCCAAAGATATCAGGACTCACTGCTCCATCAGGGACTATCAGCCCATCTAGAAAACAAAATACAGCCACTTGTCAAGAGGGAAAGTGGGAAAAAACCCTGTCCTGGTTTCTTTTAGCAATTCAAAAGGAATTTAACTTATAATATTTCTGTGAGGAACAAAAATCAACAATAATACTGAAACCCAGCAACTTCAAGTACAAAGAAGTCCTTACTGGGACTCCAAGGAGCTTCAGCCCACTGCCCTGAAAAATGCTGCACCTAAGAAATATTCCCTTCTTCCTTAAGACTATAAAAGTTCTTTCAGGACAAATCTTGTCTCACCCATCAAAGTAAGCACAGAAAACAAGTAATGAGAAAGGTAAAACATTAATGTGGGCCAGCAGCATAAAAATAAAAAAGCAGCAAAGATCTTAATTGTTCAGACTCTATACTGCACCACTGTATCTCTTCAAACTTGTGGAGAAAACAAGAAAGTGACTTCAAACTTATTTATCTTGCCCATCTTTTAATATCTCAGAGCTCTTTCCAACAAGGGCAGGCTTTTCCTGTGATATCCTCTCAAAAATACAGGTTACAGATTTTCTGTGCTCCCTTTACATTACAACACTGGCATGTGAAGATGCAGACATTTGTAAAGCCAGAAATATTCCTTAAAGGCTTCACAGTCTCTGCCTGCTTTATGAGGAAAAGAAGATCAGGAGCTAACATCTTCCTTCTGTTCCATCAGTGTAAACCCAGAGAGTGTCTTTGAAGTAAAGTCACTGAACTGACCCCAGCTGAATGAGAGCCCAGCTGAACTCTTTGCTGCTCCCATTCACAAAATACATTTCTTTTTAATATTAAGGGCACAGTTCTTACTTGGTAATTAGTATTAGGCTCTAATCAGATAAAACAAGCTCTTTCATTTAAACAGCCCCTACATCAGTTTGTCTCCATCACTGTATGAAAACCATTCCAGAGCTGAAGTGCAGAAAGCATCCCCATAAAAGCAGGGCAGAACAGGTACACCCAGACTGATGCATGAAGAGTTTAAGAGAGGGAACACAGAGATTCCTAATGACTAGGAAGTTACAAATGCCATTCCACTTTAAAGAAAGAGAGATAAGATCCAGGGAGTCACAGGCCACTTAGCTTAACCTCTGTGGTTTCCAAACTACTAAAACTGCCTGCACAGGAAGCAGTGGAAAGTTACTTACAGACACAAGGGCTTAGAGATGATGACTCTGGCATTCAAACAAATCTCCTTGTGCTTTATGAATTTACCTGATGTTTTTTGAAGATAATATAGTGACAAGTGATAAAAGGAATAGAATTGACACATCTAGATTTCTAACAGACATTTGATGAGGTGCTACAGAGATTCATTTAGAAGATAATACCTCATGGGAAAGTGACTGAATGCAAGGCAGCAGATTGCAAATGAAAAATGCCAGCCATGATCAGCCCACATTTTAGCAGCATCAGATTGCTGTACATGGCCATGTTCTAATTGCAGACATGTGTGTACAGTATGTGAAGGAGTGACTTGACAAGCAGGAGTTCTGGCAGGGATCAATATTCCTGTCTCTCAGCATGTTCAGCAGGACAGGGGTGCCCTGTGACATCACACAAAGAGAAAATGTCCAAAGAAGTGAAAGGAAAGTTGAAATAGCCTTTATTAAGGCTTGTGCCAAATTTTTCTAGCTCACCTCCTAGTCTGTATGCTCCACTGAACTGAAATGAGGAGCAGCATTATCACTTTAATACCTGCAGCACTTCAGATCAAAAGCAATCCATGTAAGTAAGTGACTATGCATTTTAAATAGCCAGGCTAGGTTAAGAGAAACTGAAATACAACATATGTCTCTGAATTAATAAAGCAAGCACTACATTTTAACTCTGAGGCTACTGCTACCACTACTTAAAGTGTCTTCAATCAAGAGTGTTAACAGTCAAACCATAACACTCAGAGTTATGGCTCACATGAATTTATAGGAAAATGAAAGCACATGGAGAGCATCAGCTGCAGAAAATGTGATTACACAGTTAAAGGACATCTGTTGTTATGTACATTTCAACATAAATTAGGTTATGTACTTTCAGAGCAAGAGAGGCACTGAGCTCAGGAAGGTGACTTCAGAGATTCTGCCACATTTTTCATGTAGATTTAAATTCCTGTGCAAGACAGAGATTGGTCTGTCATGAATTAAGGAACTCATCTTGCCATCAGCGAGCTCAAAAATGATTATGGTCAAGGTGGGACTTGTGCTGTCAGCCATCAGTGTAGATCACTTCTAAAATTATCAAACTGAAATACAAGTATTTCATTTCTGGCTGCACAAAGATTTGTACTTTTGGTGGGTTTGGTTTTTTTCACTAAGTAATGATCTGTCCTTCAGAACCCAAATCTCTGCTCCAATTGGTACCTTAACCTTAACTTTCAAAGGAATATTATGTCCCTTTTGAGATGCCACATTTCAAAAGCTGAAGTCTAGGAAATTGCAGAAGCACACAATTACTGACATTTGCTGCAATGAACCTGAGAAGTGAACCTACCTTTTGAATAGAACCACTCTTTAAAAAGGGCTACCTTTAAAACCAAAAACACATTTCAAACATCTGCAGAACATATCACCAGAATTCTACCCTTCCTTTCCAGTCAAGTATCAATTCCAGCACAAAAAATCCAAAAGGGAAAAACTATCACACTAAGAGGCAAGCAGCTATGGCAGAAGAAAAAGAAGCTTTATGTTCTGATATCCTTTGAGAACAATATTTGAAATGCTACTGAGATCTTGCACAATTATTTTCTTGCAGCAGCTATGAGTGAAGACAATGGGGTTTAGTGGTTTTGTTTTTCTAATTACTCTTCCTGCAAACTGATTCAGAGTCACAGAGTTTTGTGACTCATGCTTCGTGGCAGAGGACTGGACGCTTCTGTGGAAAATGAAAAACACAGACTCAAACCCAGCAATTAAAAAAAAAAAAAGCAAAAATTCATGCACTCAGTTATCCAGGAGTTTGAAGAGGATCTAAACCCACAAGTTGGAGAGGGTAAGCCAACTCCTAGTTACAAAAAGTTATGAAGACATTTATCCACTGGGCCAAATTATTTCATTATTGTCTGCTGCAAAGTTTTATTGAACCTTTGTCCTGAACATCTGGCAGCACTGGATTAGATAAATCAGCATTTACAGAAGAGATCTACACACTTCCCTAAATCCTAGATATACAACAGCAAAAAAATCATAAAGTTGTGAAATGATGGCCTCTGCTAAGGAATCTACAAGTTTGCTGAGAATCAAGTGAAGTCTTTCATCAATATCTGCAATAAAAATCCCATTGCACAACTAACACAATAGGCAGAACAAAATTCAGCATAAATCCACACAGCTGTGAATTTAACAGGGATGAGAGGGTTTTGTTTACAGAGCAAACAAACTATGGACACAAGAAACAGGTGGGAAGAACAAGGCTGGGCCACCTTTATTTGACTCCACTGTCATGGTCCATCAGCTATCTGAGACAGGGTTACTCATATTCCTGCAGACCTGTAACATGTCCTAAAATCATGGATGTGCAGTACTCAAACCATCACTAACATCCTGATGCCTTAGGATTTTACATTTTTCAGATCATGTACTGATTTAGTGTATAACTCTAAATTCTATATAGAGTGTCAGCTGCTGTCTTCACATTTTGGTCAGACAAAACAATCCTTCTGGGCCTGAAACTCAAGGACACCCTGCAGCTTCAGGCCCTGCAAAGTATGAACAAAAAGTGAAATGGGGAGGAGCAAACTGAGGGAGTGTGACTTCATTACCTGAAGCTGTAATTGGAGGATTAACCCCTGATATGTGAATGAACAAACTTGTAATTGTCTGAGAAACTTGTGACCATTGTCCATCCTGGGTGTAGCCCTTTGGAGGCTTCTGGCTGCCCAAGGAGGAATGATAAACAGATTTTCCTTTGCACTTTAATGTGGTTGCCCTTTAATTTGGGCTGTAATAGGGTTCATTTGATGTGATTCCTCATATTGAACCAAAACTGCTGTACAAAAAGTACAAAGCTCATTATGTTCAAGGCTCTACATAGTGATTTGTTACATTCTTCATTAAAAACCTACTGTTTACATAAAAGATTCAATTAACCATTTATTAAGAAAGAAAAAATTTATCTTATCTAGCCATTCAGAAGTTAGGCATGTGATAACTCTGTGCCTCTGTAAAAAAAAATATGAGGATGTGATTCCTCATATTGAACCAAAACTGCTGTACAAAAAGTACAAAGCTCATTATGTTCAAGGCTCTACATAGTGATTTGTTACATTCTTCATTAAAAACCTACTGTTTACATAAAAGATTCAATTAACCATTTATTAAGAAAGAAAAAATTTATCTTGTCTAGCCATTCAGAATGAATGTGATTTTAACTCTGTGCCTCTATAAACCAAGGAGAGAAACATAAATACCCACTTTTATTCTCTTCATCTTGTTCTAGGCAGGCATTCCACGGCATCAACCCCAACAAGGACAAACCCAACCACGGCTGAGTCAGGCACAGCTCAAGCTCCCCCTGCAATGCAGAGGTGACAATGCCAGTGCTGAGCACTGCCAGTGCTGCTTTACCTGCATTGTAGAAGAGGTCAGGTCTCTCCAGAATGTCCCCCTCGTGGATGTAGGGCTCGATGGGCTCATCCCCATACAGGTACTGCTCGCTGTCGTCCATCTGCCGGCTCTCCACCATCTCCAGCCACTGCGAGTTGTGCCAGCGGAACTTCTCCGTCTGGATTTTTTTAGCCCATTCCTCATCATATTCCTGGTAAAAAATCACCACACACTGCTTTAGGATCAGCTGTAGACACAGCTGGTGGATAACAGGAAATGGCAGGGTGTCACCTTGATTTTTTAAGATTTTTTCTAAGCCTTCTGATGTTGACATTCTTGTAACGAACTTTCTCACAAACGAACTTTCCTTCTTTTATGAAGGAGGAGAAATTTGATGGATTGTTGGTTTGTCCAGTGTCACTGGAGATGTGGCACTTTCACCCTCCAATCCACTGGCACTTTTGGAAAACTATTATCTGACTCCAACATTTATAAACTTCCCTTTTTCTTCACCTTGAGAGCAGCAGTGTGTGTGTGTTGTTTTGTGTCCTACAGTGATATCAGGGGAAGCCAACATCAGCAAAAATGCCAGTTCAGGGCCCAGTGACTTCAATGCTCTGCTCAGCTGCATGTTCTTTGAGGAAAAGGGATTTTGCAAGCATTGGGCATTATTTGGGTTTGTGCTACAGCAGTACAATCCTCCCTTCATGGTTTGGAACTTCATCCAGAGAAAACTCCTGCTTTGAACAGAACAGTTCCATCAGCAGTCTCCTCATTTGGTTTAATTAAGAAGACCCAATTACTGCCAATCTCCAGGGGATTTTTAGTAATTAATTATTAACACTGGCCAAATACTGCACATCTTCATTAGATGAGCATTTCCTAGGACAACTGGTTACTAAAAACTTCTATTAAGGAAAAAGGCTGTGATAAAAATATCCTTATGGAACACATCGCACTCCACTTCTAACCTAGCTACAAAGGAGAGAAAAGTTGAAAATAATTTCTGAACTCTCATGATCTAGACAGACTTTCCTCAGAGAAGTTTAAGGTTTTAAAAATCTGTTTTACTTAGCCCTGAAGATGTCACACAATTAGTGACAATGGTTGTGGAATGGGAATTTCTGACATGCCAAAATAAATATGTCTACAACCAGAGGACAAAAATTGGCAGAGAAGGCAGAATCAGCTGGTTTAGGAGTTTCTGAAAGCTCCACAGTCTGAACAGAGGTTTTAAACTGACTTAATATCCAACCAGCCTTGTCTTCATTGCTGTCTATGTGTTCCACAGGGAACACTCTCTGCCCTGTGTCTTTTTTGTGTAATAAAACAAAATCCAGCTGGCCCTGCCAGTCTGGCAAAGGCTTCTCTGACATTGCCCACAGGTATCTAGAACATCCAAGATTTCATTATTCTCAATTTCTCCAATTCCACCTTTGATCAACACCAATTCCTAGATTTTGCTAATTCCACTCCTCACCATCCTGTCCTAAACCTGGTGTCCTGCACAGCTTCCACACCCAGAGCAGATATCACCTGTGGGATCTGTATTCTCAGTGCCTAGGGAAGCAAAATTCCACTTTCTGTCTGCCAGGATTACTGCAGCCTTAGGGAGGGAGAAAAGACAAGCTCAAAACCCAACAAACACACACTTACACCTCATACTGTTTGGAAAAGAACACCTCAGGCTATTTCTTGATTTTTTTACACTCTTGATTATAAAGAAAAACTAGAAGTAACAGTAAAAACTTGGAAAAAGCAAGCTGATCACTGAGATTTATAAAATTACCTATAAAAAAAGGACAAGGCATGGCTTTCAATGATGACATCTGACCAGCACCTTGGAAACAGCTCCTTTGCTGCATCTGCCAGAGCTAAACCCTGGGCTGGCTGTTTTGTCACCCTCCAGCAGTTGGGAATTACTTACAAGCTTTAGAGAAACATCTTGTAACTGCCAGAAATCCTAGTGCACTCTCAAGAACACTATTCCCAGAAGTCATGATTGCAAAGAAAGGGGAGGAAAATAAACAAATTTAACAAACAGCAAATTAGATTAACCTCTGTGAAAGCTGAATGCCTTTTACATTATCCTGTTTACTTTTCAAAGTTCTCAAAAGCCAAAAGGCCATCAGCTAAATCACCTCATTCACATTTACCATCAATGCACTTGGAAAACACTTGAATATTCCCAAAGTTACAACCCTAAATGTTTCCCACTTCCTGACATCAGAGTTCCACTCACAGCACTGTCTGAACATGCTGAATGTCTGTCAGAAATAGACATCAATTCTTATATCCTTATGCAAAAATCATTTTACATTTCTCAGATTCTAATTGATTTTTCTTTCAGATGATGACAGCAGGGCAGAATATTCCTATATATTCTACATTTCCCATCGGATATTAAGAGGTTTAAGACTCCCAGGTATTTTTCTTCTATCATTCATCTAAATTTTGGAAAACTATCAGCAATTTTTTGGAAAAGTATTATTTTGGAAAAGTATTAGCAATTGAATAGCAATTACTTAAAAACCACAATTTACCCATTCAAGTACTTTGACAACTTTGTTCTTGTTGTTCATTCCCAGTGAAAACAGCAAGGTACAAATGTTGCAGAGAAGTGACTGCCCCAGAATTAGATCAATGATCAGTTTTGTCAAGAGTTTCATTCTGGCAGCAATCACAGAAAAGGAAGATTTGCAATAATCTAGAATGATTTACAGAACCTCAGCACTAAAGAAGTCCATTTCAGTAGTGCTAGATCAGGGATGTATCTGTAGATTTTCCAAGGAAATATGCAGAACCACCACTGGGTAAATGATTAATGGAATAACATCAGAATGGAAGAAAAGCTGTAAATGCAGGACTACAGCCAAAAGGCACAAAGAAACCAAATTAAAGACATTTAGAGCAAAACAATTCCCTAAAACACTACAAGTTTTCCAGTAATTATATTTTCAGCTATTAAAATCTTTTTTATTATTATTTTGTGGGGGAGGGTTATTATTTTGTTTTGGTTGGGTTTTGGTTTTTAAACACATGAAGCACTCCTCCTTTACAAGGGAATTTCTGCAAACATGAAACCAAGAAAGCTAAAAATTATGGAGATCCAGCTATAGCTTTGAGCCCTCCAGTGCTTTTAAATGTCAGGCTACTGGAAAAGCACAGCAAGGGAGATGAGAAGGTGAACAGAATGTGCCTATTTTCCAGCACCACCCCCTTCAAACACCCCAGCCATGGTCAGAAAGTTAAAAGGAGGAATTCTCAAAGCTGATTTTATTCTCTTTGGAGCTCCCTGACATCACTGCTTTTACCATTCGGTTTCCATAAATCCAGAAGTGTCATAGAAGATGTATGGGCTGACTCAGGGAGGAATGTGCCATCCTTTTTGAAGTTCTCCTTGCAGCTTTGTTTACTACTGAAGCATTGAAACATTATGAAGCGTTAACTGGCCCATTATCAGAGCGTGTCTGTTCCCTATCAGGGTCCCCTTTGTCACTGGCTTCCGTCACACCTTGTATCTGATTAACACACTATAGGATAACACAGGGCTACACAGATCTGCTTTGTGTTCCCTCACAGCTGATGAAAAACAGATTTTCCTTTGCACTTTAATGTGGTTGCCCTTTAATTGGCTCTGTAATAGGGTTCATTTGATGTGATTCCTCATACTGAACCAAAACTGCTGTACAAAAAGGAGAAGGCTCATTATGTTCAAGGCTCTACTTAAATGATTTGTTACATTCTTCATTAAAAACCTACTGTTTATATAAAAGATTCAATTAACCACTTATTAAGAAAGAAAAGATTTATCTTGTCTAGCTAGGCATGTGATTTTAGCTCCTCTATAAACCAAGGAGAGAACCAGATGTTAGGGATCACCTTCTGCAGGTGTCTACCACACCTACCTTAGGGTAAATACCACTGCAGGGCAATTCCTTCACAGGGCAGGAAAAAAAATCCTTCCACCCTTTACACCTGTGCAACCTGCAGTCACTGCTTCACAATCAGCTTTGTTACAATAAACTTATTCTGACAGATGAAACGAATGGCAAGGCAAGGAAAAAAGAGTAACCAGTGATGTCTTCTAAATTTAGGTGGCTCCATAAATGTAGGGGACCCTCAAAGTTCCTATATTGGAAGTAGCAGACTGGAGAAACTTTTTTCCCTCCCTTTTGGAGGAATGTAAGATATCTCACTGGCAACCTGCTATGCAAGTAACAGATCAGGGGTTTGGCTCACCTTCCCAGTCCCACAAAGCCAGAGAGCTGTGCTGAAAAGGAATCTGTGCAAGGCAGGTTTTATTTGAAGACAAAAACAATCAGGACACTCCTGCCTTATGTGGTTACTCTGCTGCAGACAGAGGCACAAAAAACAACCAACACCAAAAGAGGCTGCTGGCAAATTGAACAATGAGCAGAGGAAACTTCAGCAGCTCAGCTGCAGCCCCAGCCCCTCACAGCCCTCTGTTTTCATGTTTACTACAGGGTAACAAGATTCACCACAGAAAGGGGTCCTGTCAAGTGAAGGGAGAGCCTTTTTTCCTGGAGTGACTACAGCACTCTTCATGGAAAGAGGACACCAAGCTGGAGTCAAAGGTTATCTATTCTCAGAGCATGCTGCCTATTCAAATAAAGCCCACACCAAATCCCTGTGCTCTGCTCCTCCTTGACTCTAAGAGAGCTGGCCAACATCTCATACAGCTGGCCCCAAATCCCAGAGGGTTCACAGCACATTCCTGCTTCTTTCAGGTGAAATTCCAGCATTCCCAACATGGAGGATTTCTAGCAGGGAGCTTAGCTAACAAAGAAAAAGGCAAGCTGTTCATTAACAATGCATTCCATACAAGGCAAACATTATTTGCCATTTCTTACAAGTACCCAGGGCAAAAAATGAGAGCTGGAAAATCACCTTAGGCATGAGGCCCTTCCTAAAACCCATGGACAATGCTGGAACTATCTGAAAGATGTTTTACTGCTGCAGGAGTGTTGTGATCCCCTCTTGATCACAAGAGAAAAAAGATGGTACAGCAGGTCTGGATTCAAAGCTGCAAAGGCAATGAAGAGGAAAATCAGGGGAAAGGGGGAGGGTCAGAATACAGAGTCCTAGGAGCTGATGATGGTTAATTAAATATCATTTGAATAAATGAGGAAAATAGTTTGACTGCAATAAAACTCAGCTAGGAGCAGAAAAATAATAAGAAACCTGAGAGATTAGTAGCTCCCTTGGCTCTTGATAATGTTGCCTAAAGTGAACAGAATAAAACCATCTCAGATAAGCTGACATCTCTTTCCACAAGCTTGGAGTTGCAGTTCTCCAGGCTTCTGAAGCAGGGGAAAATGGAAATTAATTTATTTGAGACTCCTATAGCAGCTGCTGGTTCCAGGCTTTCAGCTAAGCCCTGAGAGCTGCCCCACTTTAGGGGTACAAGAGCACTGAACTGGCTGCTTGCTGCCAAAGCTCAGCTGAGACTGAAGCACTCTTAAATCATCAACTCAGACTTTTTCTGACAAAAGGGATCTCTTGCTTCTCCCAGTGCAAAGCTGACATTGCCCAGTATATTCTGTGCTGAAGCAGCACATCTGTTTCAGTTCATCAGTGGCAGAGTCCAGCCAAGCTATATTAAACAAATCATCACCAGTGTAACATTTCCATAATTTCTGTGACAATTACTTTACTACAGAAAGCATTTCTCCCCTAAGGCTTATAAGCCATGTGATTTTCTCCAGTGCTATTTCAATCACAGTATATTCAGCTCATTGATGAGTGAAAGAAGCATTTGTCTCTCTGAGTAGAAATTATTTTCAAATCTACTCCCCAACATTTATTTTCTGATTTCCATCAGAGGACCCATTCCTGCCAGCATATGTGCAACAAGACTGAGAAGTGAAGGTTTGCTTGTCGTGGATTTAGCAGAGATAAGAAGTTCCACCACTCCTGGAGATTGTTCAGACACCTCAGCAGGCACTGCTGGTGTAAAACTGCACCCCAACCAAACCCCTCTGTGTTTACAGCCTGCTCTAACATTCCTGTAACACCTACCCAGATCTGAGCTTCTGATAACTTACTCTCTTATGATTCCTATCATCACTATTTACAATACATTGCATTTTCTGCTTGTGATTTTTTTTGTACTGAGAGATGCAAGTGCAACCAGATTCCAACATGACGGAGAAAGCAATCAAATAATTAGTGGTTCTTTTTCTCTTCCAGAAAAGAGAGCACATTATGCTTCCTGTTCCCCTCAGGGGCATGGTGTTTATGCAGCTTATAGCCCCAACACCCAGATAATAAAGCCAGAAAATCATCTTGGAAAAGGAACTCTCCTAACTCACCAGCTAGCACCATTCTAAGTGTGGCATTGCTCACAAGCAATGAAAAATATAACTTAGCACACCATGCAAGCTGCTCTCAGTGTGTGTTTGTGTCTCCTCCTCCACCCCCAATAACCAGAGTGCCACATCACTTCTTCCCTTTATTCTTCCTCAAGAAAGAAGGAAGGAGTTTCCTTCTTTCCAGTGCTTTTTGCAAGCTGAGAAACTTTTCCTGTCCATTACCTTAGCACTCCTCACTGACTCATGGTGAGCAGAAAGATTTCATGTTCTTAGGAAGGGAAAAAAAGCCAAGTACATTTTATTCAGATGGTAATATTGAATATGAAGCTGTATTTTTGGATGTTTATTCTTCTAGATTCTATAAATTTTGCTTAATAATATTACAACACACCTCACTGTAAAGGTTCCCCATAGGAACAAATCAACTTGTGAGTCACTTGGAAACTGCACTGGCCTCAAGGTAAAACAAGGGTTGGATGCACTCAGATTGTGCAGCCTCACCCAGAAAATAAAAAAAGTCCTTCCACTGTTCCCACTGGAGATGTCCCTAGAAACAGCTGGTTGTGTTAAGCTGAACATGATGCCCATCATAAATAAGTACTAAGTGCAAATTCATCTGAGTTTAAATCTAGTCCTTAATGAATATCAACAGCAACTCTGCCTCTGGAGCAAATTTTCATTCCATACCTCCATGAAGAAAAGACAGAGCCAGCTAAAAAGCATTCCAGTTCAGCAAATGTTATTTCACTGTTAAATTAGAAGACATTATTAATGAGTATAACAGAAGAAGCCAAACTAGACTATATATAGTATTTGCAGTGTAAGTTAGGCTTAAACTATTCTGAACTTTACAGAGAACAAGCTGCAATACATGTAATTAAACTGAAAAAGGAACAATATAGATGACTGAAAAAGCCATAGGTACTGCTGTTAAATTGTTTTTGACTATAAAATTTAATTTCATGACAGCTACTCTATACCCAAAAGGATGTAGAGTCACTACAATCCTCAACAGCACTTGATAATTCAGTATTCTTTCTTTTTTCCAATTTTTTTTTTAAATTCCAACTTTTCCAATCCCAAAAGTTGACTGTGATCCATGGATAGCTGAAGGAAGCCTATCCAAAAGGTGAACACAATATTAAAATGTCTGTTCCCTCAGCAGGGAACAGCCAGCATCAGGATTACTGCCACATTTTCTTTTTGAAATAAATATTGGCACCAGGCAATGCAGAGAAGCTGAATAAAGCTGCTGGGTAACAAGAGCCATTTGTTTGGAGAACTAAGAAATAACAAAAGCTTGGCACACTTCTGTAATGTGATTAATTTATAAAAGCAATTTTAGAAAGTGTAAAGTTAACTTGGATGAATTTTCAAAGTACACACACACTTTTTGATGCACAGCCTAACGATCATCATTGCGCCTTGAAAATTCACCTTTTATCCATATGATTAAAAAGTTGCACAAGAAATATATTGCAAATTGAAAGTATTTTTAAGTTCTTTTGGAATTCTCTAGTGCAAAGAGGCTCTGGAAGGAGGAAGGAAGGCAGACCTACCGCTATGATATCCAGAGTGTTGTCACAGACCTTGCGGATCTCAGCGTTTTTGTCGTGCATCAGGTCTATGAGGTATGCTGGAGCTTCTGCACAGCAACTGTTAAGGAGAAAAAAATTTTTTTCCCTCCCTCACAACTCTGGGTTCTTCAAATTTCACTCATTTGCAGGAATTTTTCATCTCATGTAGCAAGAAAGCCATTTTAAATGTTGGTGCTTTATCGTTTCAGAATTAGCAAGAGATGCAGCTTCTTATCTTTAATTTTTTAAAGTAGCAACCTAGGACACAAAGAACAACCACCCAAATGGCTTCTCAGATATTCCACAGAGATTAAAGGCAAAAAGAACATGAAGAAGTGTTCTTTCTATTGCTAGCAATATAATCACTAATTTGCTATCCCTCCCAGGGCTCATTCAGCTCATTCTGAATGCTTCAATAAAATTCAACATTCAGTTAAGACCTGCAAAATTTCAGACCATGCAACCTATTTGTATAATTGTACAATACAAAAAGTTTGCTTATGCCCTACATATGTTCTTCTATGAACTGTGAATTTCATTATGATTTGCAAAACAAATTCAGTAAATCAGATTGGATAGCAACTAATGAGTCAGCTGGTGCAGGGATCCCCTCCTACTCCCCTCCCTGCTTCAAAGCTAAGTTTTAATCTTTATTATTAATCTTTACATGCTTGGGTTTTTTCTTCAGCTGAAATAAACATTTACAAAGAAATCTCTGAGATCATGAGGTTACTGCAAGAGAAACAGAAATCAAGCACCAGCAATGGCAAATTAAGTGCTGCAACTGCAGATGTTTAATCAGTAAAAAGATACGTGTTTCCTTGATGATGACATCTCTGGTGGCTTGGTGGAACACCATCTGATAAAATACATAGATGATCTGGCAGACAAATTCATCATCTTCCTGCTGAGCTGCAAGGAGAGGAAAAATCCAGCACAATTTTAAATCTCACAAATAGAAGCTTTTGATTGAGTTGTGAAGGTGTTGGAAAAGCCAAATCTGTGGAAGCAGCACTCAGAATCTATCACTAACAGAGTAACTGCTCCTTCCTCACACAAAGGCCAACCCTGCCTTGCCAGGGAACAGCAATGCCCATCACAGCTCCTGCTGTCACACATTTTTTGGCCACTTTACCATTCAGCAGCTCGATGAGGGCAGGGATGATCCCAGATTTGGCCAGCAGAGCAGCACAGGAGTCGTCCATGGACACGGTGCCAATCATGATCACCACTTCCAACACAAGGTCATCCTCAGCAGAACCTGCTAAGGCACAAGGCAGAAATAGCAACTATCACCTCTCTCAGGAATTCTTCATCTACAGGCAGTTGTGTATTTATCTGCAGACAGGATTCTATTCTTCAGTGTTATGTTTTCCTAAACAACCACAAATTATAAAGGAAAATGGACTCTGCTCTGAGCACTCTAAATAATCTTACAGAGACTCTGCTTTGGAAGCCAAACCCAACTTTGTACAGACCTGGTTTTAACTTATCCTTGAGATATGGAACCAGTTTGTATTCCTTCAGCACAAGTTCCCAGTCCAGCTCTGGTAAGGTCAAATTTGCAAGTGTTCCCAGGCATTCAATCACAAATTCTTCTTCTTCTGAATTTGATATTTGAGCTGCTAAATCACCAACATATTCCTGAAGAAAATACAGCAGCGAGCATTACAAATGGATAATTTGGGTTTCTGAAGAACTCACATCTTAGCCAAACTAAAGCTAGTTCTCAAAAGAAACTTTGCTCCTGAAATAAGGATTAATAAGGCAGTTTCAATTCCAGTCGATGAATAATCCAAGAAAACATTTCAGCACTCTTCCCCTACATCCTTTCACTTTCAAGGAATGTGGATCTTTGTTTCAATGTTCCAAAAGTAGTTACTACAGCACAGAGTTTCAAAAAGCTCTTAAAAAAAAGAAGAGAGAGAAAACCATCCTGTGGTAGTAGTGGACTTCTTTACCTAAAGATTTTAATTAATAACTATAAGATTTTCTGAGGACATGACCAGGGGAATAATGGCTTCTATTTATTTTATGCTGCTTTAAGACAATTTGATATTCAATCCACATGTAAGAGTATGTTTAAAACCTTCATGCTGTGTTTTCCTCCTTTCTTTTGAAAGGGCGGCTTTACAGGATCAATATTTAAATATTAAATATTTCAAATACCCACAAATAAAACATACTTAGCACAGTGGGGAAAAAAAAGCACCAGATTTTTATCTCTAGGTCCAAAAGCAGAAATTTAGGATAACTTAATTGTTGTGATGTTCACCGCAGCAGCTGGGGCATTTTTGTTTGTTTGCTTGGGTTTGTGTGTTTGTTTTGAAACTTACTGGATAAGGCTTAAGGCCTGTTTTCCCCTTAGTGGGGGATCCAAACTCTGATCTAGCAGCTGAGATAGCCTTATAAAACAAAACACAAATCACCCCAGGACAGACAGGGAAACTTAAACTGGACACCCTACAAAACAAAGCACAGCAGCTCTGCAGAGCCAGACTTTTCAGAAGGACAAAAACCAGAGATCACATCAGGTAAGACCTAATACTTACAATAAACTGGCTTTTAGTTGGCCCATCATGCTGTGAAATATTTCTGATCATCTTCATTAACAATGGATCCTTAAACTTCAAAGCCCTCTTCATGAGCATTTTCAAACCATTTCCTGAAAAGAAACAAACACTTAGAAAAAAAAGAGGCAAGTACTGGCTGATCAAAAAATCAACATGCACACAAACAAATGCTTTAAGCTGTAAAAGTTTAGAAAGAAAAAGTGCACAGCAGTTAGTCCAGGCACAGAGATTTCTCTCCCCATTCCATGCAATAAATATGTTGTTAGGGTTTTAAAAGTTTATTTGCCAAAGATCAATGCATGGGAACAGATCTGAAATACTTGACCACATAGAACAAATGCCAGTGTTACCACTATGTTTAGCATTGCCTACCTAAAAGGTGCTGCTAGCTTGAGTTTCATCTTTAATATAAAACTGCATCTCCCTGCTCCCCCTTCTACAGAGCTATGCACAGAATTTAAAAGTGGAATTTCAGGCCACAGAACCTCCTGATTGCAACTGTCTCCTTTGAAGGCCAGTAAGTGACTGCAGCAGTTTTTGGGAAAATGTTGAGCACAAGTGAAAGTTGAAGCTACTGAGTAATATTGTTTCATTTAAAACTGCTATTATGAAAATAATGAAACTTTAAAAAGCAATCCAGAGTTACTGAAAGAACATCAGAACTATCTAGACTATGAATCAAAATATTAGAACCCAAAAGAAGGTCAATTATATTAAAAAAAAATAATGGAAAGATGTAAGTGAAAGACATTACTGCTACTCATTTGATACTGGCAGGTGAAACACTAATCAAAGATGGATTTTAGGCATCAGGCAGAAAAAAATCCTGATGTCTCCATACAGCCATGGTTTTCCATAGCAATGTTATCAGTCTGTTTTTCACAACTGTGTGCTTGTACATGAGGTGTGGGCATTGTCATTTCTGCCACCAAGAGCAAACTGGGAGGAGGATGTGGCCATTTGTCTGCAATCATTACACAAACACACGCATTTTATTTTTTAAAAACACATATATACATTTATAAATAACTCAAACAGACATAATTTACCTATGTTAGTATAATAAAGGAAAATATACAAAGTGTTGTCATCTCCAATCCCCCCAGCAAAACCTCAGTCCAGTTACCTTCACAGATAAGCTGCACATTTCTTTTGTTGGCAGCAAGGTTAATACAGAAAGAAATCAGTTCCAGGTCAACTCTCTCATCAGGACACTCAAAAAGCATCTTCATTAACTGCCAAGGAACACAAGCACACTTGGGTCATGAATCTTTCAAAAACATTAGAAAAGCAGTGTTATGATATCAACTCCAGTACCTTTTTTAAAAATCAGTATTCAGCATTTCTGCAAGAACAGTGAAAGTTACAAAGGTCAGGGGCCATGACATGTATAGTTCCATTATTGAGGGATAACAATCCTTTCAAGTGCCAAAAATGGCAATCACTCATCACCTTAAATTAACTTGGCTTAGTTACATTTTATTGCTACCACTGAAATTTTTGTTTGACTGGTTTTTAGTATTTGTGAATGGCTAAGTTTTGAAAGCTTAGGTGAATTTAATATAGGAAAAAAACAACCCCACAACTTAATTTCACAGAAAGTCAAATTAATACCTATTAGCTAAATAAAATCATCACTCTAAACAGGTATTTAAGTGCAAAATAATTGTACTACTATTTTGCTGTGTGTTACTCCATTGATAGGTAATTTTAGCTGTTTCTGCAGCACTGTTCTGTCTCTTTGCAGCTTCCACATCCCACAGACTCCTCAGCAGTAATCCCATTCTTCATTAATGTAACATTAATGTACCTACAATCCTGTTCAAAGTGTTCAGCACATGGCAGTGAATTCCCAGGTGACTGCCAAGGCTCCTCATGGCAGTGAATTCCCAGGTGACTGCCAAGGCTCCTCAGCCATGGATTGCCATCATTTCACCCACCTGGCCCTGCACTGTCCATCACATCACAGGCTGGCCAGCCTGGCTCATTTGCTTCAACAGGAACATTGAAATGGCATTTGGAATACATGAACATGACTGAAATAAACCCATTTTTTTCCCTCTGGTTCCAATCCTGGCAGACAAGCCCTGCACAACTTCAGGGTTGGGGGACATCACTCTGTTTGCTTCTACAGCCCACTCAGTTCATCAGACATGCTTAGATTATAATGCAAGCCAGTGTGAGGACAAGACTGAGATTACTGGAAGAAGAAACAACTAAGCCTAGAGATAAGCAGGACATAAGGTACAAAAACTGCAGCTCAGAAAGGATGGGAGGACAAGAAAGCAAGAAATGATCATTAAATTCTATGACTAACTAATCATTAAATATTTGTGTGCTTGCCCCCTGGTGGAAAGACGAGTTTGTAATGCATTAAAAGCTAGAGAAAGTAGGTGAGGAATCCATTTAAACAGGAGAAAATAAAAAGAAACAACAGGATTGCAGGAATTCCCTCCAAATTATTTTACTCCAGCCATTCTGTATGTTTACCTATTATCAGGGATCAGGCTCTCATTCCAAACAGAACCAAAATCCCCCAAAATAAAAACTACATTACAACACAGCTATTTATGTCTTTCCCGAGACTTTCAGGTACTCATTTAAAATTTAAAAGCTATCATTGATTTCTTCCTCCTTTTCTTAAAAAGGTAGAATCAGATTTCTCTAGGTTGTTTTAAGAACTTATAAAATCCCTGGTTTATTAAATCCTTAAGCCTGACAGTCACATAAGAGGGAATTAACAGAGAAGAAAATTGCCATTTAACAAGTAGAACACGAGCATTCAAAAATCACCCCCTGCAACTCTTCTGTTACAAAACCTTTAAAAACAGATTTTTAAAACCCTTCCAATAATTTGAAGGGAAACATTCTCATTACTTACACAATACAAAATCTGTGGAAATTAAATGTTTAACAAGATAGGATTACACTGTTAATTACTGAACTACTTCTCTATAAAAGAAAAAATATATCCAGTTTCAATTAAAGCCGTTCAAATTTTAAAATAATAGTTTCATACGAGTTCCATGTTTCCCATTATGTCTTCATTTAATTTGATTGCTTCTTGTGCCACTTCAAAAGGAAGAGTAATTGCTGCCAAATAGGAAATATTAAAATTAAATTTGTTCTGCTTTTACTATGTCCATTGTCATCTTTTACTGATTTAACAGGAAGGCAGTAAAAAGGCTGCAGCATGTGCAATGAAGAGGCAGTAGTGTTCAATCAGACAAGTCCCATATTGAGTATCAGATACCACAGCCCAGCGCTGAAATCACTGTGTCTAGACTCTCTGGCACCTGCCTTCACTTATTTACCAGTGACCAGAGGCCAACCCCCACAGCTCTGTGTTCACATACACCTCTGTCCAACCCCCTCCCCAAGGCCAGCTCCAACATCTTTGAATGATTATGCCAGAAGTGCATGCCTCAGGAATCTCTCCTGAGCGGCTACTCCCAGCTCTGCTGTTTGAAGTGATGCTCTGCTTTCTGAACCTCAGCAGATAATGGCGGACAGGAGCAAAGGGGGCTGTCAAGAGAGGACGTTTACCAGCATTAAGCTGAAAAGAAGCTTAGAGATCAAAGAGGGCCCAAACAGGACAAGCGTGGTGGAAAACATGTGGGCAGCTTTGGAGAACCTTGCACACCGCTCTGCGGTAAAATATTAAATATCACCATGACATCACTGCCTAACCATGCCCTTTGATTGGCCAGGTTATTACCAATAAAGGCTTTTATAAGCATCTGGATGGCATTTGCACCTATTTAAACAAAACACGCATTGCTGAGGTCTAAACAAGAATGAACTGTTAATACTCACTTTTAACTGTTACTAGAGTAGCACCCACTAACTCCTGCAATCCACCAGCGAGCCTGGGCAAGCCCTGCAGGCAGCCACAGTCACACAGGGGCTGCTTTCTGCAAGCACTTTCTGTACTGCTAAACATTAATTAGTATTTGTTAATGAACACCTTTCCTCAAAGAGACAAACCCACACCAGGGTGTATAGCATTCTGAAAAGAGATTTTGGGTTTCTCCGGTAGAATCAGAAAGCAGGGAGCCCATTTAAAACAATCATTTTCTTTTCCTGATGCCTTACCCACTTCCTAATGTTTTTTGCTACCCGTCTTCCTTGATAACCATGCTAATTTTGAGCATTCATTAGTAAAATTTAAGCTCTGGTTGCTCAGCTTCTTTTTGAACAGTGTGCAGATGTGAGCTGTGAAGCATCAACAGCCACAATAGCCATAGTTACACTTTCCAACTTTGTTGTTTATTTCACTAAAGCCCAGTGAAGGCAGCAGAATTGTTTGCTGCTCCACCAGTCTTTGGACACAGCTGTGTAAGGAATGGGGGTCCAGGAGTCACACCAAGATTCCCTGAAAGCACATCACAAGCAAGTCCTAAGACACCAAGTGCAGGAGTTGGAGTTTGGCTGGTAACTGCCAGGACAAAGCAGGTCCCTTATATCACACAAATGCCTTAAAAGGGAATTGCTTCTTGTGGTAGAAATTACAGCAGGATGTTTACAATAACACTTTGTAACATAGATTAGTTATTCCCACCAGTTCTCCCCTCTCTATTATCCAAAATCATCTTGTACGTGGAAAAACGTCACTGATTTTGCCATAAGGTAATGGCCAGAAACACTCTGATAACTTTCCATGACAACTTTCCATTCTGGAAGTGTTTGATGTTAAAAACCTATCTGGCAGGAGAAGATACCATGGTGCAATTCTGAAGAAGCTACCAAAGAGCTTTTACTCTTAGGCAACACAGGCTTTCTCAACTCCAGCCTCACCAGGGCTGAGAAAAAGGTCAGTGAGAGAGGACTTAGTGCTTGAGAAAAACAAAAAACTAAAACAAACAAGAAACAAAACACATGCACACAAAAAACCAAACACACCCACAAAATCCCAAACCCCATGATGTTGTGTCTGCTTGAGTCAATGAGTTAAGAAACAAAATGCAGGCTGAAAGATCAGTGAAGAGCCTTCCACAGTCATCAAGTCTCCCTTGCTGTACATGGCTGCAGTTGGAAAAGGAATTGTCATGTAGGAATGTGACCCTCCTTGGCTGGTTTCCAGCTCATATCCTGCAATACTGGAGACACTGACATTTTGATACCCAATGGGATCAGGCAAGAATGCCTTCTAAAACTGTAAAGGAAATACTTTCCACTCCATTCCCTAAGGAGCTGCTCTGCACAAGCTTTAATCTCTCTGAAGCATTCCCAATCTTCTGCAGGAATCCTCCGGGTCACCTGTAATTTCAGCAGTTCATTGGTGCGGCTCAAGTGTCAGCAGCAGTGACAGAGCTCGGTCACCTCTGATTTTCAGGGGACTGTGAAAGCCCAAAGAACAGTCCCCAAGCCCAAAGAACAGTCCCCAAGCAGTTCCCTTTGTCACCTGCGGGGGTCAGTGCGAGCTCTGCCATGAGCCAGGGAAGATGGATTTGATCAGCTCACCACGTACCTGAGGGATACAGTCCGTGTATGCAAACATCGATTTAAAGCAATCGTCCATGCTGATGTGATACAGAATGCAAATCGCCACTTTTTTGTTGTTTTCGTTTCCTAGAAGGAGAAAAAAAAAAATATTACTCTGAGAATTTGTAGCTGTTGTTCAATACTCAAAAGAGGAAAATGAAAAGCAGAACAATTCTAACTAATAGATGGAAAATTGAAATCAGAAATGACACCTTAATGAACGGGTCCTGGCCTTGCCTAGCCAAATGAACCACATATTAACACAAAGAGGGAACCAGGGCAATGGGAAATATTCCTTCCTCTTCCCAGCACCTCAAAACACTTCCTTAACCCCACTTTGCAAGGTATTTATTTTGTGAAAGGAATGCTTAATAATGACTGGTCATCCAGAGAAAGGCTTAATCAGTTTCCAGCTAGAAAATTAAGATTTAGCTGTGGATATTCCTATTGAAATTAATAAAGAATGCACCAGTGGCAGAGAGAAAAATAAGAACTACAACTAAGAGGTGTTGTAGAAAGAATCCACTGCCTTTCAAGCAAATACTCAATGTTTTACTCTCCTAAATAACAATATTATCCCCATTGGTGCCTTTTGTGTTTCATATATATCAAAAACTACATCAGTGTATTTTCACAGCGATATTCACCAAAGACTCCCAAGGAAAACTGGAGCAGTTAATGTGAGTGGGGTGTGAAGGATTTAACTGAAAGGTTCTATAAAATCATCTTACACAAACATACAAATGTTTAAGAACAACACAGACAAATTTGCTTCTGACTCACTGCTGAAACCCACTGAGCATTGTCAGGTTCTCCTGCAGCCCTGCACGAGCAGGATGTTGGCTATATATGGGATAAATGCATCTCAATGTGTACATTAGTGACACCAGGATGTAATAAGGTCACCAACTCCAGATCCACTCACAGCTCTTACACAACTCATCAGCAATACCCCACCTCCCACTTCTATTGATGCTAAGTCAGAAAATATCTGTGTAACAATTTGGCAAAGAACAAAGATGTCAAAAAGCAAAATTTCCCTTCTGCATACATCACTGGGAGCTGGAATTTCCTTTGAGCAGCAAGGATATGATGCCTTGATCCTGAGAATGAGCCCTTTTCAAAACTGAATTATCCCAAGAGACCCATGAAAGCCCTCTGGCAGCTGCCATATAAGTGAGTGAAGTTTTCTTAGCCATGTTCAATCTAAAATCAGAGCTGACCTTTCAAAGCTTTTTAGTCTTACCTGCTTGAAAAAACATAACTGGTATCACAATTGGCCATACATTTCATGTGGGAGGAAGGATAATGCCCAAATGTGAAAGCTACTCTGATCATTATGAAAATAAAAGCACAGAAAACAAAATGAAGTGTGTGTTCTCTTTAGTGCTTCTCCTGTGACTGGTCACCTTACCTACCTATTCACCTGCAGAAACATTGGGAAATCAATAATTTCACAAAAAAACCCAAAAAAAACTTCCCACACATACAGGTTTATTCTATACAAATTTAGAAGTTTACAGAAGCAGTTATTCCTCCAAATTTCAAGGGTTTAAAGAAAAAAAAAAAAAATCTGTTTATACTGCTCTTAACACTCCATGCCTGTATTTAGGACTTTTAAGACTCAATTTACAATTACACTTAGCTGGATAATAGAGAAAACTGTGTGTGAAGGCAAGACAGTATGAAAGAGAGAAAAGCTCCCCAAAACACCAACCAGACCAGCCCAGACCTTCAGCACATATGAACTGCCAGACCTTTAAAAAGAATGATGCTCAATGTTATTGTTTAACCTCTGTCCTTTCTGAGTTTTTTCTTCTTCATTTTTGCAAGTTTCATTTGTGCTAACATAAAGCATCAGTGAAGGTACAGTTTTATATTTGTAAGCTCAGCAGCTCCCTGGTATTTGGCAATATTAGTGGCTTATTTTCAATCATAACAGGCTGATATTAGTAAAGTAAAAGTAAAAGATAAAGACCTTCTGTTTTCTTTCTTAGAGGAAACTCTGCAGGATTTTCTAACCCATTTTTTCAAAGGTCTGCTGGTCACATTAACCTTTCTGATGCCTGAACACCACCTTGGCTGTCAGTGCTAAATGACAGCACCACCTCAATTTCAAAACTACCAAAAATAATAAAAAATACCCAGATACTCAACCTAAACTGTGAAGAATATGTGAAATCCAAATAAACTTATTTTATTTGAACAAACTCCTAAAGAGTTGCTTTCTAATGACCAGCACTTAAATCATTCTGCAAAAGTGCATTCCACAAAGTAGATTTCATGACACACAAAAGGCAAAGACAGTTATAGTTTTCAAGAGAAGAACTGAATTTAAATTCCTCCTTGCTGTGCAGTTACCTGACCAATTTTCCTGAATTGCCCTGTCCTATTGTCAACAGGGGGAACAGAGAAGGGTTTAAAGCATTTAAGTCACAACCAACCATTGGACAGCCTCAGCAAGGAAGTGCTTTTCAATTGTGAGTAAAACAAGTGAATTTTACTAACTTGTGGATAAAAGTAAACTACAAAACAAAATCTGAAGGCAAACAGTCTGCCATTAACCCATCTTTTAAGTATTTAATGGTATATGTGTGTTAAGTTTAATTTCATTTGAATTTCCCAGAAAGGCAGAGATTTCAGGCTGATGTCTGCAAGTTGCACTGTTCTACTTTCCCTATGGATGCACTGAGGAAGGAAAAGCAGAACCTTGTGATTTTGTCAGTTCTCACACAAAATTCAGGACAATTCCTGATCCAGAGAGTGAAACACTGCAGGACAATCAAGAGGAGATGGTTGTACCAAGCCAATTCTCATCCTTTTACATTGGTACTCCAAAAATATCAACTGGCAGCTTACTTGAATATGTCAGTACCAAGCTTCCTTTTTTCTAATTATTTTCTACTCATCTGAATGCTAATTAATTATGTCAAAAAAAATGTCAAACCCTGCCCAGCAGCCTGCTAAAAAGCAGTTTTCCAAAGCACCAAGTGATATCTTTTCTGCTATTTTTGAATTACTGCTGCAAAAGGAGCCATTGCAAGGAAGACTTCCTTATGGCTGGGTAGGGTAAGGATCAATTATTGCCCTAACTGGAAAAAGTAAAAGGAAAAAAAACCCCAAAAAAACAGATTTCTGCCAAATGTGTTCATAAAAATCACCAAAGTTTTGGTGGAGTGCCAGAAAATTGTGGCTTACAAATGCTGGTAAGTTTTGAGCATCAAGGTTTTTATGACTGAAGGTGGAATAGCCAAATGGCCTAAAGCAGTAAGGGCAGCCCTGGAAAATAATGGCCTAGTCATTATGGATTCTTCTGGTATTTATAATAAAACATGAATCATAATGAACTCATTGGATATTAAATGTGGGGGTCATGAGCACTTTGATAGGATTTCCACAAGAATCTACCATTAATTAACCAAACAATTATTTGAAAGTGTAACTGAATTAGCTTTAGTTCTTATACAGCCATTCCTGAGAAATTGCTCATTCCCAGCTGAGTGCAGTTAATGCCTTAACAAACCAGTCATTAACTGCAGTTACTGATTTTGTGGGAATTATTGTGTTATAAAATACACTCAACAGTTTATAGAAACAATACTTAAGATTTTTTTTTTCTTTTTTTTTTGCAGCTGTAGTTCAGCTGGAGCAGATGGGATGGAAAAATATCAGGTCCCTGGGGCTGTTTTCACAACTAGTTTTCTGCAAATTAGAGAGGGAAATAAATACATGATGGGTTCTGAGTTCAAAATGGCTTCAGATTTTTCGCCTTTGAACATTAATAAGAAGCCATGTGCCAGTTCTGGGGACCAATGCCTGAATTCCATGTTTAGTTCTTATTATGGTTAAAGATCTAAATAGTATTAGTAGCAGAGGCTAAAGGAAAAAATATGATTTCTTGATCACAAGATCAAGTCCTATATTTGGTTGACTTTGTGAGTTTAAAATAAAAAAAACCTTCATTAGCTCCATGACAAAAAGAGAAACTCTAAAGCTGTAAAACTGAATTGCCAGTCTCAGCAGCAGCATTCAGCTTTCAAATGCTAAAGTAAAAAGGAGAATATAAATTCTGGACTAAATTATTCAAATACAACACTATCAGTAAATCAAGCAGCCATCACTTCTAATGGAATAATCAATGTCTCCACACTAGATAAGAAATATGCCCTATCCCACCCATGTGCACAACATTAGCAACACTAAATCAAAACCAGAACACAAATGAGGATAAATACCTGATAAAACAGCAGAGTGAGTCTTTATTTCAGTTTCAAACTCTAACACCCTAACATGATCTGCTGCAGAATTAGGCAAGTCAGAAATCTAGATTATTAGGAATGCCACAAACTGAATATCAGACCTATATCTGTCAGAAAACAGATTAATAAAGAATTTATTCAAATGTATCATAACTTGCAGTGATTTTAAGAAAAAAATTGATAGAAAGGTATCTCCACTTACCTCTACCCCATTTCATTCCTCACAAGCAGCTCTGAAGCAGTTGGACTGAGTTAGTCCATGTGTGCTCTAGACACATATTGGTTTGATTTACATATGTAAATATAAATCAGATTGCCTAGATCAGTTTATTTTATCAAGAGAAACTGAAAGATTTTTCAAATCTGCTCAGACTCAAGGAGACTAGACATTGTAAATAAAACATTATGATAGTAATTACATACTAATAACCCCTCCTGTGCCTCCTTTATGTTATTTAAAACTGGCTTCATACCATAAGTCTAATTTAAAATCTCAGTGTTGTCATGGTTAGGTTTGGGATTTAGTTTTTTGGGATTTTTTGGGGATTTTTTCTCCCCCTTCTCCCAAAGAACTCAGTACATGCCACATCTGAAACCTGGTTACAATTTTTTCCCTAGGAAACAAAAAAAGAACTTTAGTGATGAATCCTAAAGGACTAAAAACTGACGAATTTGAGTTATTTCATGTTGCAGCAGAAGGAAAAACAAAGCTGCATGTCTGGAACCTCAGGCTTATTTCTAAGACAGACTGAAAACCATTCAGTAAGCACTCAGAAAGAATGGTAATTAACACACTGCTGTAATTAGGTGTGTCCTTTCCTGAAGGAAAACACATCCTCAACTAAAAATTCAGATTAGAGAGAAATCAAGAGGCAATAGGATCATCCCTGAAAGATGAAGGTAAAGCTGCTTCTCTTTTCTCCACAGAATATTATGTTTTGAGTTAGGCTATGACCAAGAAAGAAAACAAGAGATAGAAAAAAAAGAGTTAAGGACTGAACTAGAAATCAGAACAGGTTCTCAGTCTGATTCAAACTAAGCAAACACTTCCAAAATAAGTGGAAAAAATTTTAAGCAAAGATCTTCTTCCAGAAGTCTCCACCACACTACATAGATTAAATAGAAATATACAGGATATGCATAATTTTTGTCATATCTGCACTAGGATTTCATTAAAGTACATCAACTGTTCTGATTGAAATTACTACAAATGATTGAGACTTTTTGGATCTAAACACATCCTTCTAATCCAGTTTGGAAAGGAAATAGGTGGAGGCTTTCTGTGCTCCTCTGGATTCCAACATGCTCCTGCTTGGAGGAACAAACCCAGTGCAGGATGGTTCTCTTGCCTTGAGAAAGGGATGATTCACCACTCTGAAATGGAAACTGGTTTTACTTGTCTTGAAGATGCTGAAGTACAACCCTGAGGTTCAAATCTACTAAGCCCAAAAAGTGGAGTTAAATATTGGTTGAGCTTTAGAGTCTTCCAGATAGCAAGAATTGAATTTCATATTCTTCATGCACCCATTTAAAAGGGTTTGAAGATAATATTGTCAACTGACAAAGCATTTCTCACCTCAGCAACTGCAGATATGGGGAATCTACAGTTGGTTTCTTGGACTGCACCAAGCATTTGAGAAACTCTTAAGTAGGGAACAAACTTGTGAGTTAAGATGCTTGCCCATGTCCTGAAGGAAAGCAGAGTGTAACCTTCTCCCTTACAGAACTTGTAAAACCCTCAGGAGCTCTAGGCCTACCCCAGCAGCAAAAGTGTTCAATGTGGTGCTTTGAGGGTGCCCCTGTGCCTGCAGCCCTCACAACAGCTCTGGGGAAGCTGCTCCTCTCTCCCACCCTGGCCCCCTTCACGATGATGTTACCACAGATCAGCAGAAATGCCCCACCCCTTCCTCATGGAGGTTTTTCCAACAAACCAGAACTAGTTGTTTGTGTTCTGTCATGCTTCAGGCATCCAAGTTAAGCTCTGTAAAGCTTTCAGATGTCAACAGCTCAGCAGAAGATTTACTTTTTACTGTGAAATATTAATTTGCTCTTGCAATAAGCTAAGAAATCATTAAAAGCATTGAATTAATCAGTCACATCTTGTAAGCTCCACAAGAGAAATACTGGCTCAGGGATCCTTTCCGTTCCTGAGTTCAAAGAATTTCCAACAACTTGGATCTCTCCACTCCTGTCCTTGCTGCTGCCATGAGCATTTTTATTTCCAGTCAACACACATGAAGTTAGTTTCTTATGTTCCACTGAAGTTATCCTCTTTACTAAAAAAGCCAATAACTCAGGTGAATTCACACACACCACAGCAAGGAGCTTTCACTCACCTGATGAGTCTCTACACTCAATTCTGTATTTCTCAAAATGAGAAGTCATCTCTTCTATATCCACATTCAAAATATCTAAATTTAAATGCTGAGTTCTAAAGTTCTAAGACACATTGTGCACCCCCCTGTCCTTATATCACTCAGACATGTTTAAGTCTATCTGCACTTCTAATAAGGATTTTGAAAATCAGTGTCAAGAGATGTTTTTTGTTTGTGGGGGTTTTTGTGTCGGGGTTCTTTTTGTTTGTTGTTGAGGGTTTTTCTTTTTTATTTCAGTCTTGGCCATACTCACCACAAATGATAAAAAAACTCCCATTAAAATAAATCCCTTAATAATTGCTGCTTTCCAACAGACTGGTCCCTGTAGTTGAACTGTTACTTAATGTGCTTCAGCCAGCCTTCACTATAAAGGAATGGAGACACCCCAGGCAATATTCACACAAGCAGTATTGGAACCAGCTGCTGCAGAGCCACCTTAGGAAAAAAAGGTTTCTCAATTTAATTGGGAAAACAGGAGGAAGCATAAATTTTACTGCCATTAATAACTTCAAGCAATCCTGATATGACTTTACCTCACCCTGATGGCTGGACATGTGCTTTTTGTTAGGGTCTTTGCCACATCTGACCCTCATTGTTTGCTCACTTGATCAGGTAAGAAAATGTATGTTTCTTTATAGGATAAACGAGGCCTATTAAAGTCAGAAAAAACACTGCAGTAGCCTATAAGAAGCTCCATTTTTCAACAGATGTGTGAAGCTCCATAATAAGTTCATTACAAAAAGGCCAAGTGAACTCATAAAGAGAGCACATCTACTTTAAGCCTTCTTAAAAGAAACTTTCATAAAAGGAATAGAGCATTAAAAGCCCACAGCACTCCGTTAATTAGAGAGCAAAGTACTACTTGGCTTTTTAACCAGCAGTCACCTTATAATCCAGCCTGGCTGCATACCATGTCAAGCCTTGATTGTTAAGAAGCCCAACACACAACTGTGTTTGGCAATTCTTTGATTGCTCATTAAACCCAACTTGTAAAGAATGGAAAAATATCAGAGGAATTTCAGCAGTTCCCAGAAAAGATTCTATCAATGAATCCAGTGCAGACAGGCTCCTCACTGAGGGCTAAATGTGACTGTCAGTGCTACTCTCTGCTTCTCTGCTCTGCCTTCTCCAGCTTAAATGAACAAGACAGAGAAGCCTGACTTACTCTGGAGTTTCCACAGCCCATGAATTTTTATCTAAAATTAGTTATTACTCTTTCTCATTGTGCTTATATTAAAGAAATTAAGAACATCATGCCAGGATGCTGACATTGATATAAGGCAGAGAGGCTGGGCACAATCTGTGACTGGCAAAACCATACTGGTGCTACCTGGGGCTGCCCACACTGTATTTCAGTGCTGTGTTACAAACCCTCATCTGCTTGGCTGAAACACAAATCCACAAGGCCAAAGTGCTTTCAGCCACTGTAATCTGTGCTGGAAAACAACCCAGGATGTTCCTCACCACCTAAAATCTATTTGAGTTTGACTGCCTTGGCACTGAGTGGCACTTTCACAATCCTTCTGCACTCCAGGTTCCCTTTGGGCCTGATTTGTGACCCACTCACTTTTCAGCTCACCAGTATCTGTGTTCAATCTTCCATTTTTAAAAACAGACAGTAATTGCAAGCAACAGAAGAGACACTTAAGTCTGACTTCCAAGCCTGATGGGGTTTTATTCTTTCAGCATGGCTTGCACTGGGGAGTGGATGGAAAGAAAATGGCATTTCAGGACAATATGTATTGAGTACACCTAAGAACTGTCCAGCAGCTCTGGGAGATGAACACACACACCAGAGATTACAGTCAGACTTACCCTTTTTACTCTCTGAGCAGCACCACAGCTCCTTCCCACTGTAACAGCTTTTGCAGAATTCCCTGCAATCTGCACCCTTGGAGAGGGAGATCTCACTGATGGCAGGACAGGGATGCTGCCAGAAGCTGCTTCTCAACAGGGCTCCACCATCAGCTTTTCAGGCTCAACCCCCACAGCAGCCTCTGCTGTACAAACTGCCTGCTGTTCTCATGGCAAATGGGAATTATTTGTCTCACTTCACAAAGGCTAAGGAACAACTCAGAGTCAGCATAAAATAGAACCCTTATTAAAAGACCATGCATCACAAGCTGTGCCTATATTTAACAGAGCTGTACTAAAAATTTTGTATTCAATTTGGCCACTTAACTGAAAAACAAAGTGGATTTGGTCCAAACAAAAGTAAGGGGGTTTTGTTTTTCCTTGAATGTTTTCTTCTGTTTGTTGCCAGGGCATTTACTTTAGAAGCCAATCACAAATCCAGGGTAACATTTCCCTGATGTCCAACAATGGAAGAGCATTTCCAGGAATCAAGCAAACAGATTTGTATCCTGTTTTGAAGTTCAGCTCTGTGTTTCCCCCTTTCCAAACTCTACCATAATTGGAGCAAGTCACTCCTGTGCTCCAGTTCCCTTGAATTCTGCCATGCAAAGCACAATGAGAGCACTCTAAGAGTGAGGAAAACCTCCAGGGAGTGGAGTGTAGCAGGCTGCTTTGGTATTTTACCAAGGGGATGACTGGAAGACACTGAACCTGTGTTTTCCACATTTCAGGCACAAATCTAGTTTAAACCACTTGGTGAATTCACATGAATTCTCACCTTAGGCAACTCAAGTCACACTTCACATATATTGGCACAGAAAGATGACTCTAAATGTGATTTCTAAGTATTAAAACAAAGCCACACTACAAAAACCATTCTCTGCAGGGCCCTGGTGATTCAACATTTAAAAGATCTTCTTAAAGGATGGAAGTCACACAAAGCAAGAAAACCTCTTTTCACAGCTCCTAACCACCCTGTGCATGGAAAAAGCTGAGTACAGCAGGCTGTATCTTACAGGCCTCCACAGCTCTGCTCCAGCTTCAGATCTCAAATGTGAAGCCAAACTTCCCTCAGCTGCACACAGCTCTTGGAGTCACAGCCTAACAAAGATCAGCTGTGGCTGATTAATTTGGGTGCCTGCAGGGAGCAAGAGGAGCTTTGTCATATACAATACTTGAGACTTGTGAAGAGAAGCAAGTGGTGCTGACTGGCACAGCTACATGGGGAAGCAGGCATTGGCACTGTTCAAAAGAAAAAGCTAATTAAAATGGAAACCAAGACTTAAGCAGAGTTTCTCATGTCCATGCTTTCAACAGCAGCCCCAACACTCTGGAGGGTGATGGAAAGAAAGATGTTCCTTCTCCATTACATCCATGGCATATTTATTCCTCTCCTGAGAGCTCAGTTGGAGCCAGTTCATCCCCACTGTTCATCCCCCACCTCCATTTAGAGCCTTCCTGCTCCCAAACAATTCAGTGTCCCTTGGGAAAGCAGAGCATCTTCCAGAACTGCAGGCTGCACTCACCTCCATGCTAAACCCTAAACCCCTAACAAACAAATCCTTTCATTCTTTGCAATCTCAACTCTCCCCTTAAACACCTATTACACTTAATTTGTACCCATCTCAAAGCCAGTGCTAAAAACTCAGAGGCCCAGCATGCACAAATGCTAAATTTCAGGAGGTTGAGTCAGCACACTTGACCTCTTGGCATTAAGAGTTGTACAAGGACTTGTCAACAGCTGTTGTGCTGTGTTAGCACTTGGAGATGACCTGCAAATGTAAACTGAAGGGTACTGACTTGAATAATGTGTGTTTAATACCCAAATAACCTGTATGAATGGGGCATCTGGCACATGGCAGTTTTATTATTCAGATTGCAGATTTCTCTCAGACAGGATATGGCAAGTGATGCAATTGAGAATTGTTAGAATCACCATACCAAGAAAAGTCTCACAAACCCCAGTGATGGCTTAAAGAAGCAAGTAATGGAATTTTTAGCACATCAAAAGTAAGGATCAACCAATTCTACAGGGAGAAGCAAGAACAGCACATGCCTCTATGAAACATTCAAAATAAAAAAGAAAGAATGGTTGAATACATCTTAGGTGAGAAAAGAAACACACTGAATATTCTGGAAGTACCAGCATTACTTGCAATAATTATCCTAACAGCTACAATTTAGCAACCAGTTCTTCTGAGCTAAACAGCCTTCCCACAGGCCTAGGTACAAGTCTAAGAGAATGGCATTTGAAAAGCAATTCTCCTCTCCATGCTACAAACAGACACTAAAAGCAGATATTTAACTGATGAGCTCAGTCTGACTCTGATATTAAATGGAGAATTTCTGGGAGCAGGGAGTTCAGTGCTTTGTGTCATTTCCAGGGGTGACAAATCCCCAGAAGCCCCCCTCAGACCACAGCAATATCTGCTGTATGAGCAAAAGGGACAAGTTCCTGCTCCAAAAACCTCACAACCCAAGCTGAACCAAGAAGAAAGATTTCCTCATCAGCTTCCATTTCTCATTCCTCTTTGACTTTACTACCAAGTAACATTGTCTTGAGGATATAAAATAAAGAAGAGGGCTTTCAAATGCCAATTTTCATCAACTTTCAAACAGAAAGTATAAAAGGATGTGAGGCATGGCAGGCTGTACCAGGTAGCTGTTGTATCATAATCACCAACAGGATTAAGGCTTCCACAGCCCTCTAAGTTTTTATGGTGTTCAATAAACAGCACCAAGGCTGTGATGAGGTTGAAGTAGAATTGAGAAGACAAACAACCCTAAGAGAATTGACAGCTAGAGGAGAAAGCTGAGATTCAGCACTGCATTGCCCCTGCCCCAGCCAGGATCTGATACACTCTGCACTGCATCCAGCACATCCCAAAGCCATTTCAGAAGACTTTAGCAATGTCTTGCATCAGTGATTCACACAAACAAGCTTCTCTATTCCCACTCAGCAATCCCTAAAGCCAAAAGCTGCTAAACTTTTAGTGTATCAACCAGAGCAGCCTCCAGGTGTGGCCTCCTCAGCCAAACAACTCAAAAAGCAATAGAGTCCCTCCTCAGAACTCCAGCATACAACAGTGATCAAACACAACAATCCTCTGCTTTTTCCAAATTCCTTATTCCATGGCTTTCCCCTCAAGACAACAAAAAGTTTCACTTGTAACTGATGAACATCATCTTAACACAAGACTGCCAAGCTGCAAGTCTAGAAATCAGAACACCCTAGATTGAAAACTAACAAAATTGGGAGATTTCTGATCTCTCTGGACAAGCTCCAAGAGCTAGCAGGTATACCAAGCTTCACTAAATATTTATATATATAGTTTGTACCTACATCAGCCCTGTGAAGTTGCTGGCTGTTTTTCCTAGGTGCTCCCCCAGAATGACAAACATCACTCATGTGTTTCAAAAATCATTCATGATTTTTGAAAACTAACAAAATTGGGAGGTTTCTGATCTGTTTGGACAAGTTACAAGAGCTAGCAGGTATACCAAGCTTCACTAAAAAGAAATATTTATATATATGTAGTGTGTACCTACATCAGCTGGGCTCTGTGAAGTTGCTGGCTGGTTTTCCTAGGTGCTCCCCCAGAATGACAAACATCACTCATGTGTTTCAAAAATCATTCATGATTTTTGAAAACTAACAAAATTGGGAGGTTTCTGATCTGTTTGGACAAGTTACAAAAGCCAGCAGGTATACTAAGCTTTACTAAAAATAAATAAATATTTATATATTTAGTTTGTACCTACATCACCTAGGCCCTGTGAAGTTGCTGGCTGGTTTTCCTAGGTGCTCCCCCAGAATGACAAACATCACTCATGTGTCAGCTCATGGGGTTTTCAGGTAGCTACTGAAGTGATTTTTGAAGACTGGATGATTCATTCTACAGTTTAAGAGACCCTAGAAGTAATTCTACTGGAAACCTGAGTGTGAGAAGATGATGTGAATGCAGAGAAGCTCAGAGTGGTGAGGAAGTGGCAAAGACAAAAATGCCACAGCAACTCTCCTGATGCAAAGAGCTTCACTGCCATGTCTGTGTCAGAGCAAAAGCAGACATACCCAGGAGTGCAGTGAGTTTGGGAAGCAAACCAACATGGACCATTTTACTTCTCAGGCCTGTGTCAAAGGAGAGATTCAGCAAGAGTCGAAGAGTGATATTCAGCAGGTCTTCATGTTCACATGGCACCATTTTCACAAGTTTTTCAATAATATCCATTTCAACCTGTATTTCAAGGGAAAAAAAACCAAAACCATAATCCATCCAAACTTACTCTGGCTTCAATATCCAATTTGTAGCCATAACAGTGACTGTTAATGCAGTTTCATCTGAAGTAGTTTCACTTATGCCTTTGTGGTTGAAATCTTCTAGATTGGCTTACTGAGAAACATTGATTAAAAAAGGCTTTGAACCAACAAGTTCATATGTCTTGGAAACATTCCTCACTGTTGGAATACTGCAGGAATGTGGTAAAGACATCACCTGCAAAACTAGATTGGGGTGAGCAAACTCATTTAAACTTTAACACATTTATCCTGCAGCAACTGCCAGTGGAGTCAAAGATAGACCCAACCAAGAAAGACAGAAAATTGGCACCCAAAAAGAATTTGAGAGCTTTCATTATGAATTTCAAATGAACCCCTAGCCAGCAGTGTGCATGTGCTCTCAGAAGAGGCATGCCATCCTCCATGTCAATTTAATAAAAGCATGAAAGTCATCTTGAAACATGTATCACTTTCAAATTAAAAAGTGGAATCCAGAAACTGAGAAGTGGTATCAGTTCCTGAGATCATGTTCACTTCACCAGCCAGAAAACACATCTGAACTGGCAAGACTTCAGAAAGTTTTTATCATGTTTTAAGCAACATTTCAGAGCTTTTATTTGACACAATCTTTTAAATGCATTCTTTTTTTTTTTTTTGTTTCCCAGATCCTTCTTTGGCCAGAAGGAGGCACATAAAATGACTTGGCATTCTCCAGACTTCTCCATGTACATTACTAGTCTGGTTATAAATAGACACTGAATGAACACTAAGAAAAGAAACTACAGCTCTCCCCCAGAGCTCAGTGCAATAATCAACAAGTGCCTGGACAGCTTTGATCAGAAACAATCAGATAGCAACAACTCCTACCTCACTGCTTTGAATTTCACATGGCCCTGCAATAACCAAGGAAAAAATGTGCTATAAATACTCATGGATTATTCACTGGTGCTCAGAATCAGGTGCTGAACAACTAATCTTGGAGCATTTTGCCTTGGACAGTTTTGTATTATTGCCCAATACAAATATCAGAACATTTTCTCCTTCACTGGTAGCTTTCCTTAATAATACCATGGAGAAAAAAGCATCATCTTTATTACCAGTAAGGAATGCTCACACAGCTGACCTGAAGCACACCAACATTTCCAAAATTGTTACAACATTCTGAAATCCAATTCATTCAACAACTTTGTTTATCTTTCCAGTAAATCAGGAGGAATGGGGAAAGTGTGCCAGCAAATCAGTGGGCTGGAGAGCTAATTCTTATTTTTCTAACCAAGTCCCATATATAAATAAGGGAGATGCTTCTTGTCTGCAGTGTTCAGTGCACCTGCATGCAAAGGTCCAGTTAATTCACTGCTGCTTTTACACAGATCTTTTCACCTCACAATCTCTGTACACCACTGATCTCAGATTACCTCTTGGATAAAGCAAATGTATCATTTTCATCTAATTAATTGAAATAGAGGCACAAAGGTGAAGTCAAGCATCTATTACAGTATCAGTAAAAGAGGTACTTGGCTAGAGTTTGAAGTCACAAAACAAATTATGCTACAATTTCAGAAGTGTAAGACTTCATAAAAAAAAAAATTATGAAGAATAACTGCCTCCAGTTCTTAGGAGGAAAGAACCAAACTGACACAGGAAATAAATAAATGAGAATAAAGAGAATAAATATCTCTCTTCCCAAGTCAATCCATGGCAGAAACAACAATATGTTGCCACAAGAGTATAGTCTGGGGGCAGAGTCATGGGCACCACCATAAGTGGGGATAAAACAAGACTCTGAGGTGCTGAATTCAAAATCTGGAATTTTGTGGACCATATTCTCTGTTTGGGATTTCCTCAAAACAGTTTGCAGTAGGTTATGACTGGATGTTGTGCTTTTCTTGCACTCATTTTACTTGTAACAAAATAGAATAATCAATGCTAGAGATATTCAGTGTGAAAACAGAGATGTTTCCCTCTTCCCTCCAACCACACAAAGTTTTCAGCATTCACTGGAGTGCTACAAGCCTCACCATATCATTTTTGTTCTCCATGAAAATGCTGAGTTTCTTCAGGAAGGTCACCACGAGGATGAGCAGCTCAAAATTATCGCGGTCCAGAGCTTTCACCAGCATGTGCACGATGTTCTTGTTCCTCATCTTCAGCTCAATGCGAGTGTCCTCAGCCAGGTTGAGCAGCAGGTAAATTGCAACTGGCAAAGGCCAACACAAATCACACCAACAGATCACACCCAACACAACAAATCTCTATTTATACTTGAAGTACAGAAGACAAGACTTTCAGAAGCATTTTGCTCCCTTTTCAATGCATTTGGAAGGAAATTGCCAGTGAATGCCTTTTTTTGGCCTCTTGAAGAAGCATTAAGAACATTAATTCTAATTGTGGCTCTGAAAAAAATGAGAATTATGATAACTAGAAGCTTTTTATGTTGTGTGATTTGTGTTTTTTAAAATTCCAATTCCAACAGGAAGCAGTAAAAAGCCCCTCTCAGGAAAGGTTTACCACTCGGATCATTTCAATCTAACATGAAGTGTATTTAGTACAAAAACTGGGATAGAATTAAATCTATTCAAAGAGTCAGATACAAACAAAATTAGGCAAATTTTAAAAAATTTCAAATACCCAACTCCTCCCAAACCAATATAATAAGCAAAGAAGAGAGGATCACTTTTGCTTTTCTACTGACAAACGGTTTTTAAAATTATTAATAATGCCAAACAATCTGATTAAGTATTTGTCTTTTCCCTGTTCTTTGGCAACACTCTTCCATACTCATCCATGTTTAAGACATCCTGGTTGTAACAAGAATCCCAGAGGATCCCTCAGCCATGTTTACCAACAACAAAATAATTTGTTATTTGGATTTGGTACCTCTAAGCAGCTGCTCCTGCTTGACAACCAGCCCTTTGTATTTCTTGTAAGTTTTCTCACAATCCTTTTTCAGGGTTTGATTTTCAGGATCTTCATCAAGTGAATTAGAGAAGTTAAGGAGTTCAGAGAAAAGTGATGCAGGCTAGGTGACAATTGTCCTGGAAAGTGTTTCTCAATCACCAGTGAAAAGCAAGGGATCTGTGGAATACCCAGTGTCAAAACTCTCCCCCAGCACCAGCTGCTACACCTGCAATCCAGGCCAGGATATTTTACACCCTACTAAGCAGCACAGATGTTCTAAGACATATTGCTGATAAATTTATTTTTTTTTTCTTGTGTTGCTTTAGCAGCTTCAGCTTAACCTCTTCCACATCCCAAAATCTTCACCCTTAGCCTTTCTCATATCTGCAATTATATTTTGCATTTTCTGGTAAATTCTACTGCTTTCACAGAAGGTGTTGTGCACTTATCTTGTGTAACTCAACAACACTCATCAGAATATCAAAAGGATATCAGCTTTCTTCTTTTTAGCAAGTTCTTCCTGCCAAAGTTCATGTCTCTTCAGTTCATGGTCTATGATATTCATACACAGAGCTCCAATTTTGTAATGTGTGATTATCCCATGAAACTGAGAGAAACTACATTGAAGAAATAATACTTGTGAGGAATAAAGGCCAACAACTCCACATCTACTGTGACATCTATGGTAATAATACTGCACCACATCAAATATTAAAAAAGGTATTTACAGTTTGCCCCATTAATGCACTCTCCTATTGGAAAATTATTTCAAAACAAGAGCAATCCCTGAAAACATGAATATTTTCTCAACTTGTAGAAAAATAAGGAATAGTTTGTTGTTCCAGATCAAAATAAAAACACATTTCAATTTTTATGCATAAAGGAAAAGGTTTTTCCCCTCAGCCCTGCCTTCCATTCTGCAAGTGCTTCAGAGCACTCTCCTCATCAGAAACAGAGACCTAAAATCAAGGTAAATGCAATTTCTGCTTGAATTATTTCTAGGCAGGGTATGCAGAAACACTGGCACAGCTAAATAAGAGCAAGTGCTCACTTCAGTTTTGAACAGTTTCCTCCCTTAGGTGTGCAGGTGGAAATTAGAGGTGGCAGCTCAGCCACCTTTCATTGCTGACACAAAGCTATGAGTCAATCTTTACCAGCTTCTTCCCAGCTCCCTTACAAACTGCCTCACCATGACAGTTTTAAGTGAAAAAAATGAGGCACAAGCATGTTCTGTCTGTTTTTCCTGTTTCAGTGAAGTTTTAGTAGCACAGAGCAATAAACAAATGAAAAGCCACTAAGCAGAGCTACATTCTTTATGTTCCTAAATCCAGGGACTCTGCACTCACCTTGAAAAGCAGAAGAAAATGTAAATTATATTGGTAGCCAGCTCAATGCTTTGTTTCCAGTCTTCCCTCAGCACTCTGGCCAATGCACCCAGGGCAGTTTCTGAAGTGAAACAAGATTTAGAGAAGCATCAGCATTTTGTGTCCCTCCTTTTTAGCTTGTGAGCCTCAGAATTTGAAAACATCTATCAGTTTTCTAGTGGAACACTCTCCCAGGGGTCTCACTTTAACAGGCAGCACTGCTCACCAGCTCTGTTTGGAGGCCCTGGGTGGTCAGCATGTCACAAACCCCAGAAGCAGCAGCATGGAAGGAAAGTGCAACCAAACACTGAATTCATCACAAAACCACCACTAACCTTCAGATTTTGTGGCCTCTGCCAGCTCTGTGTTGCACACTACATTGTGTCCCTGTGTTTTAGCCATTTTCATTTTCAAATTCCCTTTAAATTCTACCTGGACAGACAATATTTCTCATTCCTCTTTCCATTTATTTTTCCCCTTAATCTAATTCATATTATTTAATAATTTGGTTGCTCCTTGTCTTATTTAATTTCACTTTTCCAGTCACGTTCCCCTAGCTGGTCTCTATTCATGTTACACCACATTCCTTGATCACAGAAGCATCAACTGGGAACTTGAAGCACTAAATATTTTCAACAACTCTTAGGGACAAGCCATTATTTCATGGCTCACTATTCCCATCCCATCTTCCACAGTGACACTGCAAGATGGGCATGTACTGAAGGCATCAATACATGAGGGCTCAGCAAAGAGACAAAAAGGGCAAGGAAAGAAAATAAAAAAATTAACTCATGTCAGCTTGCAAATTCTCTTTTCAAGGCAAGTTCCCTGATCTACTGTACACACTGACACATTCCCATCTCCAGCAATAATGTCAGCTGGAGTTAATTGAGCATCAAAATAACCAGGATCAGGAAAAAATAGATGAAGCCTCTAGAGGCCAGGAGGATTTCAGTATTAGCCTCACCTAAGACCAGTCTGAGCAGAGAGTCCCAACAGAGCTTTGATGGTCACCTTATTATACACAGAGAAACAGAGCCTAGCAAACTAAAGAAAATCCCAAATTAAAGGTGAGCTATTATTCCCTGGACACAAATGAACAGCACATCAAGAGAAATTACCATTGGGTTTTAAAATTACCATTTATAAGCAGCTCTTCCAAATTATCAGGATTCCTGGCCAGCTGCAGGATGAGGGCAGAGCCCCTGACCTTGTCAGGAATGTCCTCGTACAGTAACTCAATGTACTCATCCATGTCATTGATGTTGGCAACTTCATCAATCTGAAAGCAGTCAGAGCAAGGCTTTCACTGAGAGACAGGGCAAATCAACACCAGCAATCACAATTCAGTTGTCACACCAAAGGGCACTCAGCTGCTGAGTACAGATCTAAGGCAAAAATTAAATACAAGTTAAAAAATCCCAATGCATGCAGAATGACTGCCAATGAACAGCAGGAAATCTGAGGAGATGTAATTGCTAAAAATCAAAGGATGTTCAGGATGTCTTGTCTGATGTTGCAGTCCTCACTGGCTGTCCTGCTGTGTGCTGTACTTGGAGGGGTAAGTATGCAAGTCAAATATTTTACCCTTTTTGGAGATAATTTTTTCCCATTGTGCAGTATTTCCAAACCAAGTTCTTTGTTTAAAAATCAAGAAGCAAAAATACCACAAGAATTCAGCATTTCCTCTCCCCTCCTCCCTTTTGTAACTGCCTACTGAAGTAGCAAACAGGGTTTGCATTTCTCTTTTAACACCAATACTTACCTCTGTTCCTTCAAATGGGGGTGGATCTTTTGGCTTGCTGGTTTTCTCTTTCCTTTCTACAAAGAAAAAGATGTGGGTGCAGTTAAGTTACACACAAACACAGACCAAACACATGTCCAGTGTTCTTATAATGAGTTAAATCAAGGTCAAAGTCCTTTGTGTCCAGCTGACCTGCCAGACTAACACAGGTTTCTGAACCCCAAAGGAGTAAAACAAATCCTCAGCTGCCTTTTGACAACTCAGTCTAAATGATCAGTGATAACCTTATCAGCTGGGGAGATAGAGAGTAAGAAACCTTAGAACAAGCCTAGAATGACAACACTCACTCCCACAGTGAGACATCAGCAGCTTTGATTCTGCTTGTGCCCTGTGACACACCCAGACACAGCAATGCAGTGAAAGAGGGTTAAACATACAAAGCTCTTACAATCAGACCTCATTTCTAACATAAATCTTCATTTTAAATTTGTCTCACTAGGAATCCAGTTTGAAAACAAAGCTTACCATCTCAGGGCTGCAAGAAACCTGGGTAACCTAAAGGTAATATAGAATCTAATGTTAAATATTCAACTGTGCCCTGAGCAGAAAGTTTAAGGTGAACTTAAGACATAAATAGGAGCACCAAGAGGCCAGGAACTTTAGATGATGAGATGAGAGAAATACCCCAGGCATCAAAGCTTGTCAGGCTCTGAGAGTCTCCAGCTTTACACACAGCCCAAACTGAGCCTAGGCACCCTCTGTACCCTTGCAGGAGGTGATGGCAGAGATCTTTCTAGAAAGATCCCCTTAGAGACTTTTGATGTCACTGAAAATGCAGATTCAGTATGATGAGGCTTCACCCAATAGCCAAATCTGTAACTCTCAAGTCCTGCTAAAGCACAAGGCAGCCAGCAAGAAGCATCAATGCTAAATGTAACTAAATAATACAATAAATTTGGTTACTAAAAAGGTAATTTCCTCACTTCAAGATCATCATTATTTCCAAGGGTGATAAAGATCCGTTTCCTACTGTGCCATCTGCAGAGAACTGGTACATCAGGCACACTGGGCTCTCAGCCAGGAACACCTCAGTATTTGCTCAAGGCTGAGGCACCCCAGGCCCAAGCTGCTGTGGTCCTGTATTTTTTACCTTTCCCTGCTGAGGAATCCCTGCGGTTCTGCAGGTAGTACAGCAGCTGCTCCACTTCTCCAAGCTTGGAGGGGTGAATGAGCTTGCATTCTTCAACAACCTTTCGAGCCAGGGAACCAATGTCTGTGTTTGCATTGAGGCTCTTCAGCCGAATTCTGCAACACAGACAAGCCTCTTTTCAGTTTTTACAGTTTTTATCTTCAGTCTTTTGATTGTGTTTATACAATCAAGAATTTCTCAAAGCAGAAATGATCCTGATACACCCAGTGCCTGTGCCTTTCATGTGCAAGTGGTGCCTCTGAACTCCAAATGGCAAGCAAGTGTCAAACAGATTTGGGGGAGTGTAACTGTTCACCAGCTGACAAGCAGCAACATGAAAGGCAGCTGGATGAACAGATCCCTTACAGCCATCTTAGATACAAAAGACAGTAACTGATTTGGATATACCCCACAAAAAAAGCACAGGACCACAAAGGAGTATTGGAGACAAAAAAAGCCCCAAATGAGAGACAGTTCTGGGTGTTTGTCTGCACACAAAAAGGTTCTTTTGCAGTGCCAGGAGTCTCCCACAGCAGCCAGGTCCACAAGCAAAGAGCAGGAAGAAATCTCTGTGGGCATTAACAACAGGCTGGAAAAAAAACTAATTCCACCATCATGAAGATGCAAATTATGTTGATTCATTTGACAACACAAGTGTGCTTCTGATATTTTCAAAAATTTGAGACAATTTAAGGATTCTCTTTTCTTTTCCCCCCAATTATTCTTCTAACACACACTCACACAGGCAGCCACTTCAGTTCAAATTTTCAAAGAGAAATCAGTACAGAGATAAAACCCCCCTAGAATAGATCCAACCTTGCAGCTTGAAAGATGAAGTTAGGATAATTCTCTCAGCTTTTCCAGTGGGGAATATTTTAATGGTCTTGAAAGAAATTAACCAGGCAAAAGTGAATTGCAGATAAAGCAGTGAATTCACTGGTTGGGCAGATCAAAACAACAGGAGAGGCAACAGCTGGAGCTCAAGGCTGTCAGGAGGTTCAATGGCACTCCTTGCTCCAACATGAACTACCATTTGCACAGGAAACAATCACTTTTCTCTGCCTCAAATACCCATCATGTAAAACAGGAGTCATCATTTTCCTTTACAAAACACCTTAAAGGACATGGCTGAAAAGCAATTCACAACGTGTGTTTCAGATGTTAACCTTCCCAGGCATGTGTTATTATTTCCTGGCTTTGAAACCCTCTGCTGGTCCAGCACTAAGTTCCACAAAGATTATAAACTACAATTTCTCAGAGTAGGTGGTACTGTGAGTTATTGAATATAGAAAAATTGAAATCAAATATCAGAGCTTGCTATGAGCTTACATTTTCTGACATTCCTTGCGTTCCCCCAGCATGGGGTCTCCCAGCTCTCCCAGAATTGTTGCTTCCACTTCATAATGGACAATGAGGGCTTTCTCAGATGGATGCACATCTATGTTACCTCCTTTTACCTTCCTGCCATAAAGGGGAAAAAAACTGATTAAAGGAGAAGCTCAGAAAACACACCAGAGCAGAAATCAGGTACCTGCTATGCAGGCCCTAAACCCAAGCAGTGCTTGGGTTGCAAATTCCATCCCACAGAAATGTACCAAAGCCTGGTGGCATATTCTTGGTTATTACCTGGAGTACAGAAATATCCAAGCCACTGGTAAAGCCTTACTCACAGAAAGGAGGAAAGGAATCAGTTATCCTATTTCAGATCAACATAATGAATAAAAAGATGCATTTCACCAAGCAGGTGAATTTCCCAGTTGGTTCCCCATTACCTTGCCAGTATTGACAAATCTTTGTCTAATGCCCTTCACTTAGTGCAGTCCTCTACAAATGGAATTTTTTTGTCATTCTCTTGGCTAACTCCCAGTAGTTACAATTCCCTGAGACTGAATTACAGATAATTTGTATTTCAATTGAACTACTCTCTTTTGAAACACAAACCTGTTCTTCACCTCATTGTGAATCCCTCACTGCTGCCAGGCTTGAGGGATTACAAAAACCAACAGCTGCCATCAAAAGCTATAAATCCAAAAGGGCCTGTCCTGCTCTCTCCTCCTTGTGCCAACAATTCTGTGTCCATGCAGATCCAAGCTCCTGAGGAAAGGCTCACATGGATGAAGACACACCTCATTTCTGTTTCCAAGCAGTGGCAGAACACATCCAGAGAACATAGGGACCTATTTTTATTTCTTGGTAAAGATGACACTTGTCCCTTGTCCACTTGGTACAGTCATGCAATAAACCAGGCTGCTAAACACTGCAAATTAAAACCAGCTCCAAAATGTAGGTTTGGCTTTTGGGATGTGGAGTGGGGTTTTTGTTGGGTGTTCAGGTTTTTGGACAGATCATGTCCTTAAAGAGAATTACAAGTGGCTTCACCAGTGGTCATATCAGCATCTAGGAGATAGCAATGACATTAGATCAGGAAAAATTACTTTAACCTCATAAAGCTGGAAATGCCAGCAAATCCAGATGCAGCCTGTGCTGTAAGCACTGTCAGCAGAAAATGTTTGAAATGTGTCTCCATCTAATCAGCTACCTTGGTGTCCAGTTTTCCTTCTGCAGGTACAGCTGCAAAAAATACCTTTGTCTGGAGATACAGCTGCCCAAAAACCCCACAAACCACAGAAAGGTCAGGAAATGAAGAGTTCAGTTCAACTACCAGCCTTGCAAGGACATAAAGCTACACAGAGCAAACAAAAATATTTCTCTAGTGCTGGAGAGTAACATTTTCCATGAAAGCATGGCAAAACTCCCTTTATGACTTGAGATTTTTTGAAGAGATTTGGGTTTATTCCCCTTCAGCAGTACCTTGAAGCAGGTGTTAATGTTTTTCTTTCAGAGGGATAGATGGGTAAACTGAAGAGCTTAGAGCTGCAGAGACTTTCTGCCCTCTCACACTGACACACACCCTCTGTGCCTGAGCTATTTCTGAGCTAATGAAGTCACAAATCAATACACAGCCAAGCTCCCTCTCTGAAAACCCTGCCTTGTGAAATGCTTGAGGACCTGCACTACTCCCCAACCACTGAAATTGGTTTTTATTTGGAAAACACTGCATTCAGATTGTCAGCATCACAAGGGAAATCTTCATTTACAGAAAAAAAATTCCCTCAAATCTACAAACACATTTACTGATTTTCTACACATCCTGAGTCTGTAAATCACCTCATAAAACATTTGAAACTGCAAATATTATAATGAGTAGAAACAGCAATGCACTGGGGAGCTCTCATGCACATCAGCCTGTCCTTTCACTCCACTGCTTGCTTTGTCAACAAGAACCCAGCTCAGTTCAAGCTTTAAAGAGGAAGGCTTTTTTCCACAGACAAAAGCTGCAAGCTGAGCTCACATAGCCAAAGCTGGAGTGTTAATATCCTTTATTAACTAATTCCTTTGGAGGGAAAAAGCAAAAGCAAACTGTCCTAATGAAAAGTGGCACAAAGCACACGTGGGTAAGGCTGCAAATTCAATAACAGATCCCAGCAAGTGAGGCTGGGTGGGAGGGGGAGTGCCCATGCAGGGTGACAAAGGGGAACAGGGAGCACACGAGCACCAGCCTTGCACACCACAAACAGCACAGCAGGTAGCTCTGGCTTTGTGCCCCCAAAAAAGAGAAACAACTACACCTGTTGCAGGGATGACTACAAAAAAAGAAAAACAAAGATTCCTACAAAATGGCACAAACTGAACAGGTAAGGCTAAAAAAAACAGGCACTGCTCTAAAGTTACAGCTGTTGATTTAATTAAGGGTGGCATTTGATTTTTTACCCATCATGACATTGCTATGACAGAACTGACATGCAAAGATTATCAAGAGGGGTTTTTCCCCTGCACTGTTTACAACTATGGAGCTTAATATGTGGCATGTAAGGGGAAAAAAAGTAAAACCTGGACAGTCTAAACAGGAAATTCTGCAAATACTAATAAATGGAAAGGAAGTAAAAAAACAAGAGCAGGAACTCCTTAGGATTCAAGACAGGATGGATAAAATCACCAGCACGATAGGAGGAAGTGACACTGTCCATGTGTGACACAGGACATCTGCACAGAGGCCTGGATGAGCTGGCATCTTTTGGGATTGATTCACTTTTGCTCTGAAACAGCTGACAGAGATCCAAGAGCTGCCAGCTCCCTATTCTTTATGCTGCCTGGTCTCACTGCCAAACAGATAAAAGGCACCATTCATTTATCACACCTGCAACACCAAACCCAGATCATACACTTTATACCCCACAGTTACCTCTTCCATTCACACCACCTGCCCTGCCCAATCTGCTATGCCATACTGTTGACATCTCCTCCAAATCAGTCTCCCAGCTGCTCCTTGAACCTGGCCTTACTGTCTCTTATCCCATCCCTGATCCCCAAAGCAGCCACCTGCACCTAATACAAAATGATCCCCTCCACCCATCTCCTAACAGCACCGATTCTCCTTTCACCCTGCTGTCACTGCAGTGCCCCATCCCAAACACGCCATAAAATGCCACCACAGCCACCCCCAGGCCAGAGCACCCTCTAAATCCCTCTTTCTCCTCCTCAGCAGCACCCACCCCACCTCTCTGCCCAGCCTGCCTTTGTAACCTTCACTCATCTTTAAACCTTCCCAATGCTCATCCAAACCTTGTTCCCAACAGAGTGGGGCAGGCTGAGGGGGGGACCGCCCAAACAAATCTGTCTGCCATTCCCTCACCCATCTCCCCCAGCACACCACAGCTTCCAAACCAGCCCCTCCTCACTCGCCATACCTCCACCCACCTCATCATCACTCTCCCAAAACACTCCATTGTCACCTCCCCAATCTCCCATCCATCCCCAAGCCAGTCCTCACTACAGCCTCAGCCTCACACTCCACCCCTCAGCTCCCCCATATTGCCCTGCAAACACCCCGCAACACCTGTGCCGCGCACCCCACAACCTGACACACTCCATCCACCCTCGGCACGACCTGCCGCGCCCCAACCGCCGCGACAACCTCCACCCCCCCTCCCCTCACCCCGTTCATCCCCCCGGCACGAACCGCCGCCCCTCGTGCCCGTCCTCCCCGGTTACCTCTTGAGGTACCGGGCGTCCTCGCCCTGCATGGCGGCGGTGAGGGGCGCTCGGGGGCCGTGAGGGGATGGGATGGGATTGGGGGGGGCGGCCCGGGCAGGGCGCGGCCCCGCGCGCGCGGTGCTCGTTACCAGGGAGAGCGCGAGCCCCGCCCCGCGCATGCGCGCCGCCCTCACCGCCTCCCTCCCCGGCCCCGCCTTTTCCTCCCCGTTAGCGCCCCCTGCAGGCGCGGGGGAAGCGCTGCCCCGCCCGCTGCCAGCCCCTCACGGAACGGAACGGCCCGACTTGAAATAAAGAAGCTGTGTTGTTGGGTTTTTTTTATCCCCTAAATATGTACACAAAATTTAAGTTTATAAGCTTAAGAAACGCTGCGTTTCTGGGCGTCGATATGATTCAGATTATTAGACACTTGGCTGAGAGTGAAAGGTGACCTGACCTCAGGACAGTAGAGGCAGGTGGATTGGTGCCCTTTACTTAGTCTTCTGTATTTGTTTAATTCCTAATTATTTTGAAATTGATATCACTACCACTTCCTGCCAAATCATCAATTTTTTTTTAATTAATCAGCAAGTTGTTTGTGGTCAGAGGTGCTTCAGCACACTGCCAGCAGCAGGACCTGAGGGAGAATCTCAGAACGTTCACAGAATCACAGCACGGCTGGGTTGGACAATCTCTGAGTTGGGCAGAGTCACCCCAAGCAGGTGACACAGGGATTCATCCAGGTGGGTTTGGGAAGCCACATTGTGAAATGTTTTTTCAATTAATCAGCAAGTTGGTTTTGGTGAGAGGTATTTCAGCAGGAGTGGGGGAGAATCTCAGAACATTCACAGAATCACAGCACGGCTGGGTTGGAAGGGACCTCTGGAGATTGTCCTGGCCAAGACAGGGTCACCCAGAGTAGGAGACACAGGGATGCATTCAGGTGGGTTTGGGATGCCTTCAGAGAGGGAGAATCTGACACCTTCCTGGACAGCCTCCTCTGTCATGGTCAGTGCAAAGAACATCTTCATGTTGAGGTGGAACTTCTTGTGTTTCCATTCATGGCTCTTGCACCTCACCCTGCCACTGGACAGCACCAAAAATGGTCTGGCACCATCCTCCTGGCACCTCCCTGGAGACATTTCCATGGATGGATGAGATCACCTTTCTTCTCCAGACTAAGCTGTCCCAGCTCCTGCAGTCTCTCCTCATCCAGAGATGCTCCAGACCCTATGGTGCAGTATCTAGAGGAGGATTGAAGAAAAGCTCTTGTGATGTCCTGCCCCATTATGGACACCTGAGCTGGCCACTGGTCCTCAGCATCAGCTCCTTGCCTTGGTGTTTTGGAACATAATCTTCATTTTGGGTCACTGACACACAGAGGGCACAGGGATGACACAGCTGTAGCTCCAGACTCAAGCAAAGTGGCTGCAAATCCAAAATCGTGTTGGGAAAGTTACATATTCAGCCAGCACCTGAATTTTCTGTCCCTTAATCTCATCTACAAACCACTCTAAAGATCAAGCAAACAGCATCATATCCAAAAAGTCTCAGAAAGAATCTTAATGGGCTGCAGTTTTCTGGAGTACTCTTTACAACTGAAAATTCTGTCTGCTCAGAGTCATTGGGGTAATGCAGAAATAAATAATAAACAACAAAGCTTTTGGTTTGTATTGTGGCAAAATATTAAGAATAAATACTTAATATCTACAGATCCCATTAAAGACTAAGATTTTTTTATACTTTCATAATCTGTAACAGAGCAGAATAAAATATTTTGTGGAATCCACACAGTGCCTGCCTTTGTTGTAACAGAAAATGGAAAAAGAAAGTACCCTGTGAAATATTAAGTGCTACCTTTGTGCAATGAATTTACAAAACATTGCTAGAACATAACACCCTTGTTACTTATTCTATTTTTATCACAGTAATATTGACATAAAGAAAAAAAAATGCAGATACCTAATCAGAATGATAATTCTCCAGTGATTTCAGCAGCTCTCCTGATAAGCATAAGCCAAACATTAAACTCTTAAGCCATAAAAATAGTCTGATATTTACTGAGCACTAAATACCTGACAGTCTTCATTTATTTCACTATGAATTTATCTTATTTATCTGGTCACATATGCCTGTGAATGGAGTCTAGTTTTAGACATCTATAGAAAACAGGCCAAAGATTACAAGATGAGAATGATACAGAAGAATGTGAGAAGTGAAAAAATACAAGTAAAGGAACATTTATTCCAGTTCAGTGTGCCATGATGTTTGGGCTAAAACTTTGTCAGGACCTGAAGGGACAGCAGAGGCTGGAAAGAGTCCAAGTGAAATAAATATCTCAGCTTTGTAGGTATTGAGCCTACAAAGATCAGACAATTCTGCCAAATCAAACAATTCTGTTGGGCAATGACAACCAGTTGATGCTGGACGTGGCACAAGCGCCAAACCCCAGGTACTGCATGGTGGATTCTTCAAAAATTCAACTGTAGAGCACCTGTTGCCAGAGGTTTTGTTCTGCAGCCTTGCCCTGAGCTTCTGATGTTGTTTTGCATAATTCCTTACATCCTTGTCCTTACAATGTGATGAAATTTATGGGATGGGACTCTGGATATCTCCTCACCTGCATGGTAGAAGTAAGAGGAGGAAAGAGAGTTTGAGGCAGAAGGGTGATCAAGTTGCAAGCAGAAGCTGGAATATACAAGATTTTTGTGTTTGTTCTTTTGTTTGGGTGGTTTTGGGCTAGTTTGGCTTTTTTTTGTAGAACAGTTGCAAGAAATATGGTTCTGGAGTCAACTTGAAGAAGAGATTTTTTTTTTGTAGTGAGGGAATATAAAGGAGGGTGTGAAAGAGCTTCGGAGCTGTACAGAAAATCAGAATAGGAGGAGAATGGTGGGGAAAGATGAGGAGAAGCTGGGCAAGAGGAGTGAAGCAGGTGGGTAAAAATCAAGAGGAAAGAACTGTGGAGTGCTCCCATATGGTACATGTATCTATGTGTATATATATATATATATAGATTTATGGAAGAATAAGCACAGATGGAGTAACTGACAATATTTTTATGCAAAAACTCCCCAAATTTATATTTTTTGGTCAAGCTGCAGACATGTTATGAAAATACACTCAGTGACATTGGAGCAACACCCACCACATTGCCTCATGGTAAACTTGATTTTATTTCTTCTTGTTTGTTCTCTTAGTTTTGAAAAGTACTGATGCTAGCAGTGATTTTTAAGCCAAAAAAGGTGTTTCCATTGTCTTCAATAAACCTTTGGTATATGACAAGACTGCATATAATTAAATAATAAAAAATATATATATCTCAATATATATATTTCTATTTATTTTTACATTTAAATATACTATACATATATTTTAAATATATTAATATGATGTTATGTGGTATGATATGATGTGATATGATATAATATAATATATATTTCATTATTACATTCATTATATATTTTAATATATTTTAATATATTTATTATTTCTATTTAAATATATTAGAAATATATTTTAAATATATTAATATTATGTGATATATGATATTATGTGATATTATATGATATAATATAATTAATTTAATATAATACAACATAACATGGCATAATAACACTGAGCTAAGCAAATGCATCAATTTTCATCTCATTCAAACCAGGGAAGAAAATTACCTATAGGTTTCCATTGTTTCAGGTATAAAAAGAAACATCTGAAGATGTGAGAAGAAGCAGATCTCTTCATACAGAGTTCACTGTAAAGCAGAGTGTGCTGTTTTCTTCTTTGGTCTATTGAAATCAGAATTTTTGCCTTCCATGGTGATCTTTGGTGGCCTTGTAGCTCCTTCTGGAGCTGGGGTTGTGGTAATGTAACCATCTCCATGGATTTCCATGTGCCTGAGTCCAGACCAGGCCTTTAAGAGGGAATTTTGTTGTGAGGAAGGCAAAACAGCACCTTGTACACTGTCACAGAATCTTAGAATCCTGCAGGTTGGACAGAGTTTTAAGATCAAACCCAAGAATAAACCTGACACTGCCAAATCCACCACTAAAGCACATCCCTAAGTGCCACACCTATCCTGGATATGGATGTTCAGTGTTTGTGCTGCACTAGGATTGGCATTCTCCATTTCTCCTCATTTCCTGGCAACCAGCCTGAAAAGATTCAATATGGAAGTGTCCACACAAGAAAGGAACAGATGGCTTCTCTCTGTTTGTGTCATCTTGTGACCCCTGATGACCATGAGGGGGATTTCTTGTGCAAAATCCTGGTTTTGCTGAAATCAATGGGAGTTTACCACTGACCTCAGCTGGGACAGAATTTCACCTCTTAATGTTTATTAGATGCAGCAGGCAGAAAGCAGACTCATAGCTATAAAGGCTGTGACATTTTATGGTTCTGACTCTGCAACCACTCAAGCACATGGTTAATTTTGCCACAGTAATAAAGTTAAGCACTAGCTAAAGTGTTTTCAAGGAGGGGTCTCTTTTACACTTGAACAAGTCTATATTTCATCATAAATCAGGAATTCCTCCCCTTCTAAAGGATTCTGCATGTGAGCATCAAATTGTTTCTACTTTGTACAACAATAATTGCCTCTTTTTTTCAGTTTTTGTCCAAAAAAGGCAAAGGGAGAGCAAGGAATGAGTACCTCAGCTGAAGGGGTGTTGCTCTGGTGACATTTAACTCATTTCAAATGGATTCAAGAGGGAAATATCAATTTTTCAATATTAATTCTAAATACTTCAGACACTTCATTTAAAAAGTGAAGATTTTGCACAACACTTTACAGCCAAAATATTTTTGTTAAGTTTTTAAACTATCATGGACTACACCAGCATTGTTCTTCATACCCAGGAAAACTCTTCTACTTTAGCAGTATTTTTGTATTTGTTTCCACCTAATTTTAGCCAAAGCACATCAGGAATGTAGCAGAATGGAAGTACAAGGAGAGGCATTCAAGCTAGATGAATTCAGACCTGAAATAAAGCATAAAATTTTACTGGGATAGCACTTAACACATGGAATGACTTACCTTAGGATTTATGAGTTGATGCTTCCCCATTATTACCATTCTTTATATCAGGAGTTTAAGAAAGAGAATGTGGGTGAGTGTGGAGTAAATCCTTTCCCAGGGTCTGTCCTGATGCTAATTTGTTTTATTTCCATCGTGGAAGGAACCAAGCGGAGGCTGAGCTTGGGTTTGATTTAGTGCACTTGCCCCTTCGCTCTGCTTGGTGAGGGAAAAGCAGGAGAGCATTTGGAGCACCTGGGAGAGGCTGTCAGAGGAGGAGACCCATAGGAGGTGGAAGGGAACATGGGGCAAAGAATATTCCCTCACCCTCCCAGCTGTGCTTTCCAGGAGCCTGGAAAGGACTGGGGGAAGGAAAAAGCAGAGACTGGCTGGTCCATGAGTAAGAAAATAGGAGAAGTTCAGCTCTGGAAATTACTGGTTCTCAGGAGCTTCTGGGTTACAATAATGGAGGTTTTACAGTGCTGTTGAAAAAACAATCCTTCAGCTTTCAGCTAATTTAGTTACCATCTGCAAGCTGTTTAAGCCATTCCCCTTATTTCACTTTCCCCTTTTAATTTTGCTCTGTATGCTTTTTCTTCATTCCACCTCCTGTGCAGGCACAGAGAAGCACATAGGTGTGCAACTGAGGATTTTATAGGTGTGTAACTGAGGATTTTCTGTAGAGCAGGAAAACACCACTGTCCCTGATGTTCTTTGTGGGCTGCATTACTGTAACCCATCCACAGACCGCTGGCATTTTGCTGTGGGCACCCATGGCCTCTTCCTCACACCAATATATTTTATATAGACACAGAAAGAGTGAAATACATTTTTTTTTAAAAAAAGTGCTTTGTGGTACAAAACTCCAACATTGGCATTAGTGTAGATGTCTGAGTTGTATTTTGTACAAAACTCAGTTTTCTACTGGATTTCAGATTTCAGAGGTGGCATGTTAAAGTTGTCCTTAGCTCACCCAGCTGAGCATCTCACATGTTTCATGAGATTCCTCTGAAATATCAGTTGTCCTGGCAAGGCATAATGAGGTGAATTAATTAGTAGCATTCCAACATTTCCTGGGCTTTACTAACTAGTAGTGAAGAATCCCAAAAAAGGAAAGCACTGTAATTGTGCCAGATCCACCCTCTGTTTCCTTTAGTTTCACTCTAGAATTTTTTTTCATACATATTGTCTCCATGCCAGTGCTTGTGGTCTCTGAAATTAAAAGCATTTCTCATAAAGGGGATTATGAAATTAAAAATATTGCTCGTAAAGAACAGATTGATCCTCACTGGGAGGATGACAGACATAAAACCATCAAATTACTGATGGCACTAAATAAAACTAATTTAGGAGATAACAGTACATTTTTAAACAAATAGTGGGGATGTATTGGATTTACAAACTGCAAGAATTTCCCTTCCCAGTGTGCTCATTCTTCATTTATCATTTTATAAGGAAACCCCTTAAACTAAAAGTTAGTCTCATACAAATGTCACTTGCAAGCTTTCTTGCTAATCCAGAGGAAATATTATCCTAGTGGTCCCTGAGGTCCAATGTCTAGGTGTTGGATACATGATAAACTTACTTGAAGCTTTCTCAGTGAGATATAGTCCTCTGGAGACAGCTGTGGATTTAATTTTTCAAGCTTTAGTACAACCTAACCTCTTAAAAATAAGATTTAAGTTTCCCTTGTCAGGTCACTTAAGAGTTTCTTCTTTTATTTTGCTTTTTTTTTTTATTTCCCTCCTCTGCTACTTGCCCAGGCTGTTAATCCCCAGCCTCTGGAGGAAACATTTAACCATCTCAAACCTTTCACATCTTGATCATTTTTTGGTTCCAAAGGACAGCACACATCCATTTGGCTTTCGAATTGTTCTAGTTTGAGAGTTTATCAAGAAATTATCAATGCAAAGCAAATAATTTCCAGTCTTGATCACGTAGGTTTCTACATCAGTGTTGAACAGAGGTTTTTGCAAATTTTGAGCCACTCCTCAGTGTAAGAGCAATATTTCACACAAAGAGGTTTCTAGTTTATGCTGTCCAGGAGTTGAGTTTAATCTAGTATTCTTTCCCCTTGATATTTATCATTTATTGTTTCAGAAATGATAAATTTAATGTTTCAAGGCGTGCACAGAATTTAACTGGCGAGTTCCTGGTATTGAGAAACTCCACACAACACAGAGCCAGGTAAAACATGAAGGCTGATCAAGCCAGCAATGCCACAGACACTGAAATGTGTCTGAAATGCAAGGGATATTATACTCCTGATACTTTCACTGATCCAAAAATGCTGCTTGCAGCTCCTGACCCCCCTCATCTCCCTGCTGTGCTCACACAAACACACTCACAGGCTTCTGCCACGCTGCTCCTTCTCAGGAGCTAAAGGTGCCAGAGGTCCTTCAAGGTCACTTGTCATATTTGTTCTCTACAGCCAACTTTTCTTTTTTTCCTTTCAGCTCGTTTTTCTTTGACTTCCTGAGGAAATTATTTTTATCTTGCCTTACCTATCCGTGCATTCATCAGGTTTCTGCTCCCTCCCTCTTAATGCCCTCGTGACATGTTGGCCAAGTGCAATCACCACTGAGAGATGTGCAAGTTAATTAAGTTTCTGCAGGTTTGTGTGCAAGTCTGCAAGTTAATTAAGTTTCTAGGGGTTTGTGTGCTCTGGCTGCTGGGCAGATGAGGGAGAGACCTGTGGTGGGGACTGTGCTCAGGGAGAGTTAAGCAGAGTTCAGCTCTTTGGCAGCAGAGAGGGGTCAGTCCCTCTGTGCACACTCTCCAGACAGACAGACAGCACAGAGGAACTGCTGGCCAAGCTGTCCCACAGCAGCTCCTATTGTATTTGCTGGGAAATGCCCCAATGAAGGCAGGAATGATGAATCTGACTCCATGTTCTCAGAAGGCTAGTTTATTATTTTATGATACTATATTATAATAAAGAATGCTATACTTTACTAACTAAAGAAATACAGAAAGGATACTTACTGAATGCTAAAAAACTGTTAATGAAGACTTGTGACTCTTTCCAGAGTCCCAACACAGCTTGGTCCTGATTGGCTAATGAGTCAAAAATGAAACAATCACCTGTGGGTAAACAATCTCCAAACACATTCCACATGAGCAAAACACAGGAGAAGCAAATGAGATAAGAATTGTTTTCCTTTTCTCTGAGGCTTCTCAGCTTCCCAAGAGAAAAATCCTGGGTGAAGGGATTTTTCAGAGAATGTGAATGCCACAAACTCCAGCCTGGCTGCAGTTTCTTGTCCAGGGTGGATCTTTTCCAACAGATGGCAAGTGAGAGGAGCTATGGGGCTTATTTCAGATGGAAACAGAAAGACACACATCTAAAAGAAGCTCTCCTGTTGCTCTGTGGCTCACAGAACAATCTATTTTCCACTTTAGTTCTAAAAGTTCTGACTGATGTTCAACAGCACTGCTGTGAGATGTTCCCCTGTATCAGATCAGGGAAAGCCAGTCTGATGTTTGCCCTCCAAGCCAACAGCAGGGAGGGATCTACAGAGCTGCAGATCTGAAAGCCTGGATCTTTACATCTCTGCCTCTGCAAAAAGAGAGGCAGATTGAGAAGGTTAAATGGTCTCTCTTGTCCTGGTCTGCACAGAGCACTTCTTTCTGCAGCTCTATTGTTACCCATGGCACTCTCTTCTTTTGCTCTTTTGTCAGGTTGTTCACACTCCACAAAAAAGCTGTCTGTGAAAAATGCTTATTTTATGATTGGCTTTTCACAAATATTCAAATGAATATGATATGTGTTGTGTTAGAAAGTAATGCTGTATTAATTCTCTTAAGTAGTGTGGTAAATATAGTTTTAGGTTATAACAAAATGTTAAAATAGAAACTATGCTATGTAGGATACTTTTTTTTTTCATAAAGAAAGGACTCACACTGAGATAGCAGGCACAGGACACCTGAATCTTTCACAGAAAGGGAATTGTCCCTGCCTGACATCACCCCTTGCACATCACATCACCACTGTGTGCCCTGGATTTCCCACACTGGGGAGGCTTCATGCCTGGCCCTTCTAAGAGTTCAGGAAAATACCTGCTCTGGCTCTGTGCTAAGTGCTAAGAGCTAGCCAAAGCACACTTCCTATCTGATGGATTTGGGCTGTTCCCTGAATCTGCTGCCAGTGGCTGTCAGACACAGGATAACGGGGCAGTAGCTCTGTGGTCTGAGCAGATGGGTCAGCCCCATGCCTTAGGTAGGAAGGATCCAGCTGAGAGGAAGTGGAAAGGCATGTTTTTTCTGGCAGTGTTGTGTGCAGAAGGAGCTTTGATGGTGTGGGTTGCCATCTTTCCTCTTGCTTTGGAATTGAAAATAAATCCTTGAGGGACTTTTCACCCAAGCATTTCTGGCAGTCGCATGCCAGAGCTGAAAGACATTGAGCCTAAATTATCTCCCACTTGCCCAGCTCTCCCTGAGGGGGTTCTGCATTGCTTTTTGTGCTGTTCCATGAGTGTGCAACATCCTGCTCACCAAACCACGATCCTCTCTGATCACTTCTAAAAACTTTCTTCTTGTCTGCAGTCTTCAATGGCCGAGCCAGGCAGTTTCCAGAGCCCCTTCCTGCTTGGTCAGAGCTGTGCTAATAAAAACACAGAGCTGTGGGGGCACAGGAACTGAGCACACTCACATGCACAAGGCTACAGCAGACTTCATCCTGCATTTTCCAAACCCCTTAAGCCTCCCCACTCAGGCAAGAGGAAATTTTTGTTAGCTTTCACCTCAAAAAGGAGCTTTACCCTGCACTTGAGCCAACAGAGGGCAATAGACTCAAAATTCAATAGTGAAAAGAAATGCTTTTAAAAGATGGCTCTGAGCAGCCCAGCCCTTACTGTATCTGGTGTCACATATCACAGTGAAAGGCAGCATTCCATGCAGGACCTAAAACCTTCTCAGGCTCCATCAATTAAACCACCACATCTGAGGTGGAAGAGACTCAGCAAGGAGCTCTCACTAGGGTTCAATGAGAACCAGATGTTGTGGGCACAGCTGTCATGCTTCTTATCAAGAACAACAGAGCAGCCCCTGCTGCAGTTTCACCAGGAACCCTGCCCTTCCTTCCCTTCATCCTCAGCACCACTGAGCAGAACCAAATAAAATCCTCCTGGCCAAAGCTCAGGAGTCCTCCCCAAATATTGCTGTTTGTGTTAGCAAACTGTTCGTGGATCTGCAGATCTGGGTCCTGCTGGGACTCTCACTGCGCTTGGGACAAAATCTTCAAGCTGCCTCTCCTACACAAGAGTGGCTTCACTCACTCCCTTTATAATGTAATTTATAATGTTGGCACCAGGGCTAGAAGGATTAGAGGGAAAGAAATGTGTGTTCCCTCCATAGGAACAGAGCTCTGGCCAATTTCAGTGACATTAATTTTAATATATATTTACCCATAGGGCTCAGATGCCGTGTTTTGTTGCTTTAGATGGAATTCCAGATTGCTAAATTCCAATTGTATAAACGATACCAGATTGCTGCTGTGGCTGCACCCATGGAAGCACATGGGAATTGTGCAGGATATGCCCTGAAGGCTTGTGAGTTCATCCTGACCTACAAGCAGTGAACTCTGCTTTGGAAATGTGGTTCAAAGCAAGGGCTTCTCCTGAGACATCAGAAGTCCTGTCCTCCCAAGGCTGGGTCTTTGCCCAAGGATTTGCTTTGCTCTGCATTTCCTTGACACAGAGTGATTTTGCAAGACTGACCAGTCTGCTGGAGACATTATTCTTGTTTGTACTTGTAAATGATAGGCTGAAACCAAATCTACCTGAATCTGATTACAAATAAAAAATTAGAAAACATTTTGCTTGGCCTGACACAGAAATTTTTGTGTGTGTGAGAAAAGGGCAATATTTAAGTTTCTCATCAACCCAAAGCACTCTTTTTTTTTTTTTTTAATTTTTTTGTCAATTCCACAGTCAACTCAAAACTAAATTATTTCCACAGCAATAATTTTGAAAACTGCTAAGTCTGATTGGACACATGAGTGGTGTTGAGGATTGTGATTAAGAAGTCTGGACCTCAGCAAGTCAGACGATTTGTGCATCCACTGTCATATTGCTGTTTTCCAGCCTGACAGGGGCATTCCCTGCTGCTCTGAACGAGCCACCAAAGCTGCACCAGAACAATCCAGGCAGCAGTAAAGGTTACCAGCTGCCATCCAACCTGCAGCTGCTCCTCACTGCCCTCACAGCTGCCTGTGTGCTCTCTGCCCCTGCCTCTTGTGTGGACATCATCCCTGGCTCTCAGGAACCCTTAAAAACCTCTTGTCAAAGATAAAGCAAAATTACTTGCTTTAACTGCTTCTATTCCTGACAGCATATGCCAAGCATGAGTGTGATGATTATAGAGGCCTTTTTAAGATAAAGAGAAATCTTACAGCAGTCCTGAGTGCTGTCTGTGTGGAAATTGCATACCAGGTGTTTTGTAAGAAGAACATAATCATTTAAAGGTAACATTGACCCTTTGTGATCTATTTGATATGTGGAGCTTGTGCACATGTTTTTATTTCTTTTTCTGTGCAGCTGATGTGTTTCAGAAGTACATGTACAGCTCCAATCTGCAGGGACAGATGGTTACCTACTAATATAAAAGCAACTCCTCCTTAAATATCCTGATGTCCCAACAAGCAGATCCACCTTGGATCTTGCAGCAACTCACCATAAACCATCTGATACATGATTTTAATTGGGCTGCTTAGGCAGAGATGAGCTGCAGGTGTTTTAACAAGGAGCCTCTCTAGCTGATCCCTCATTTTAATTTCTGCTAAACCTCTTGTCACAGGACTGCCTGATCTCATGGGAAGGGAGAGGAAGGCACACAGAGGAAATGTTGGCTTACCCACATAAATACAAGCAAATTCCTATTCTAGACCAAGAGCTGTTCAAGCCAATGACTGGCAGGCATTGTGGACTGTTAGTTTAGTTCAGTTTACTCCACTTTATCCAGAGCTCTGGATTCTCCCTACCACCAAGAAAAAAGCTGGTTAGCTGGCTTCAACTTCAGAAAGAGTCAAGTGGCCATTTGGGAGAGGAAACTAAGGTTGAGATGTGGGTTTGCTCATATTTCAGCAGTCACAGATAGTGTGGGTGTCATCGTGCCCACACTCAAACCCCACACTCCTTGTGAATGCAGATGTGGGATGTGTAACAGTGCTTGAATTGTTCACAGCTTCTGGGCAGACTGATTCTGCTCCTGTTCAGAATATCAGTGTAGGAGACAGCATGAACCACTTGTGAGTTGTTCTTAGCAGAAAATATTAATATGCTGTTGTTTACAAATAGGAAATGAAGCATCCATTTAGTGAAAAACCAAACAAAAAACCAAACCAAACAAACAAAACCAAAAGCAAAACCAAACAAAAAAAACCAACAACCAAAAAACCCCAAAAACCAACAAAGCCAACCCTGCTATTTATGTGCTCTTTATCACACAGTTCTGGGCACAAATCTGTTTGATCTAAGCTTTGACAGCAGTAGGAAGTGCTTTAAAAGGCTCAGTGCTCTTGAGATTCACTTGGTTATCTGCATTAGGATCTGAGGAGCAATGGTGTGTCCACAGCAACTCACAGATGACAGATCTGCAACAGAGATTTGATCACATGCAGGTAAAATAATAAGAAAATAAAAGTAGTGTTTATGCAGCCTTCTGGAGATCTTCACTCTTTTTGTGTAGGGCAGGACTGCTGTGAGTCAAACCCATCATTAATTTATCTAAAAGAGTTATAACCAACATTCACCCTGAAAAACTAACCCTGGTTTTTTTTCAGAACTGTTATTTCTGACATGTTTGTATTGGGTGAGAACTGTACCATGGAAAGACAAGTGTGGGTGCCATTGTGCCCAACAATTCTCATGAGGTTTATGGTGTCTGGTAAGAGAAAACCTCACTTTGCTGAGTGAATCCAGGATTACCTTTGGCTGTTGTGGCACTCTCTGGTGTGGATTCTTTGCTTCTTTTTGCCAGGGTTGGGATTAAATGTGTGAGATGGTGTTTCTTGTTGGGACTCAGGTGTCTATGTCACAGTCTCACCAACCCTGAGCTTTACAGCACTTCACTCTAACACACTAAAAATGGAGCCCCATCTCTCTTTCTCTCTACAAGGCCTTTTAAGGATAAACTGTTTAATTAAGAAATGACACCTGAATTATTTTCACTTTTACCCCAATAACCAACCACCCATGGCCTGCAATGGGAACTTTTTTATCCAATTACACAAAACCACCCAAACCCATGCAGAAGAAGGTGAAGAAGAAGGACCAGCCTCCACCCTAAAACCTCCATCTTGCTTTATATATATTACTGTATTCTAAACCCTTAAACTCTAAGTTTTCCACCCTGTGATATTGCACACTTCTAGTCAAACTGCCACATATCAGCTGTGAGCTGGACTAGGGAACTGATCCTGCTTAAAAGAAAATCGGGTCTATTTTTCCAAATAAGATTTATCTTGCTTGGTGAAAGCTGGGTCACCTTTGTGCTGTTCTTAAAAACTTGGTCAGATATTTGTCAGGAGGTTGCAGTGCTGCAACACTGGGATGGGATGTAGGGCAGCCCATTTGTATTGGGAACATCTAATTTCCTGATTGTTGGTGCCAGCTGGGGGCTCTGTACAAATCACGAATGGGATGGGGCTGCTGTGTAATGTGCCTGGAGCTCTTTGATTTTCCAGCATCAGCCTCATTACTGGTTATAACAATGGGAAGATGCCACCAGCTCACATCCCAGGCAGCAGACCAAGAACTTAATGTTACAACTTACTTTAAAAGTTTTTTGACCAATCACACAAAGCCAAAGCACATTGACAGTAGTTCTGTCCAAGCACTATAGGTACCTTTGGTTAAACAATGCTTGCTTATTTTGAATACAATACCTACTTGTAAGCCTTAAAACACAATGCACAGACCTCCATTATTAAGCTTCAAACTTCCTAATATCTTGCTAGATAAACTTTTCTGTAGCTTAGAGAGTTATTCTAGCCAAGCGTTAATACACAGACCATTGTTCTATTTGTCCTTGCTTTTCTACAGTTTAAATAATTTTTCTGCTGACCTATCTCATGGCTACTGCTTAGCTCTAATCACAGTTCTACTGCCTCTGGGGCCTGCCTTTTGCAGCTTTCCCAAAACCCTCTGATTTTTAGATTCCCACAACTGTGTTTCTGCAGTGCAGAGTACTGATACTGCAGACTCCTGGACCAAACAGAGCTTGAAAAGGATTCCACCTTTGCTTGCTGGGATCACCGTTTATTAAGACTCACAGTTTGTGTAGAGGTAAATCCATGTTCTGTCTTCTGGCCTTCCTCTTGAGTGCCCTGCACTGAAAAACCAATAGTGAGGGAGAGACACAAACAAAATCACCTTGCAAGATGTAAGAGGGAGATTCTGGATAATATCTGACTTCTTTTGGAGTGAAAGCTGAATCGATTAATAAAAGAACAATTGAATTAAAGCCACTCTTTTTTGGAGCGGACACACTTTAACATTGGCTGAGCAATTTCCTGGTGGATTTTTTTTTTTTTTTTCACTTCCAGCACCTGCTTGCTTCAGAGGGCAACACTCCAGGGATAAGTGTGAGCCAGTGCCAAGAGCCAGCATTTCTCACTCCCCTCTCACCCGCCTCCGCCCCCTGGCACACACCCCGATATAGAATGACAGCACACTGCCACAATTTAAATGACTCTGCCTCTGCCCCCGTGGAAAGGACAGCTCCTCCAGAGAACACCAGCCGCAACAGCAGCCCATTCTCCCAGAAAAAAAAACCTTCACCATGGCCTATAAAGCAGCACATTTGGCCTTTAAGTCGCGCTGGCACAAGACAGACGAGGAGCTGTGTCGGCACAGCATGTCCTTTGTGCTGCACAAGGCGATCCAGAACGACTTCTTCAAGTGCTACCTCTACCTGCTGGAAAAGCTCCCCCTGGGTGAGTAGCCGTGGGCAGGAGTGGCCGTGTGTGCTCTGGAAAGATGGATTGTGTCAGAAGGTGGAGGACAAACACCTCACTGGCACTGAGGAGGAGTAGTTTTGAGAAACCCAGCTCAAAAAGACAGCAGCGCTCACTAAAGAGTTTGGAACTGTGTCTCCCAACTCCCTCCAATCCAGGAGTCTGTTGTTTCACCTAAATAATCCACAGATTTTTAGAGGAGGGAGAGGGAAAGACTTGCAAGAGTGAGGGAGAAGTTTGGTTTCTGGCTGACCCTTCCTATTTTTGCCATCATTTGAGTAAAACGTGCTTTGACCTGTTTGGAGCTTGGAAGGACAAATGCAAAACTAGCAGAGCTGGCAGGTGGTTCTTTCTTGTGCCTGATACCTGTTTTGTTGTCATTCTGGGTGTCCTTAGCTCTGGTGTTTGGATTGATTTGGACAAGTGCTTGAAAGGTGGTGATTTAAATTTATTTTTTTTCAAGAGTCTTTGTTACACAGATCTCTGCAGCAGATTGTCTTACCTGTTTGCTCTCTGGGAGGAAAATGCTTCCAAAAATTTGTTTAATTTTAATTTTAATGACAGTCTCTGGTACAGAATGCCAAGAGGGTTCGGTGGGTTTTTTGCCTTTTTTTTTAAGTTTTAGAAAATGAACATTCATTTCTTATGCAAATTTGACTCTGAATAAGAAACAAAATTTCCCTGTGAGAATAAAGCTAAAAAGTAGATTTGACTCAAGTCTGTATTATGTCAGCATGTTCTGTTTTAAGCAGAATTGTTCAGCCTACACTCAATGCCAGACCTGTAGGAATTTTAAGATGGGATGGATGAGCCTGTGCAATCTGTTTAAGTGAATTCTTGGGGGTTCCTTTCTAATTGAATGATCCATTTAGACAAAAGGAATATCTTACCTATTTGTGTGAACTGTACTGATGCCAATGATGACTCTGCTCAAGAGGGTAGAATTCATTAATCCTGTAAAGAGAAAAAACATTTCCATGTTATCTTAGTATTTTTAATGTGAAATTTAGTATTATTATAATAAATAATAAACTATATTTATTAATAAATATACTTATATAATATATTTATTATTGTAGTATTTTTAATGCAGCAATATCTGCAGCTATTTAAAATGAAACATGGAAGATAAATACTCCTATCCCTAGTGGTAGGTAGCTGTGAACAATGGAAAAGGAGGAAAGATGGAAAGGAAGGAAAATCAATTACAGGTTGATGGAATCTCATGAAGTTGATGTAAATGTTATTCTTTCATTTGTTTTGAAAATAAACACAACTTATTAGAAACTGAGCAGGATTTTCTACAGTGTTAGCTGTTAGTGTAAGTACCACTGCATCATTTTAAGGTTAGAAGGTACCACTGTGAGCATCTAACTTAGAATTGAGTGTAAAAATTCTGGCATCCTGCTTGTAACTTGTCTGGGTCACAGAACACAGAATTTATTTATGAACACAGAAATACCTTAGTTTAAGTGTTTCAAATGGCTGAGAACCCATCAGGCACCACTCAGCTGTTTCCAGGCCTAATTGCTTCCCTCATAAAACTATACTTATTTCTTGTCTGAACTTTATTGAATTTCCATTCCTGGCCAACAGGCTTTGGAAAATGTTCCTGTCAGACCAAAGGTCCTCTCTGCCAGGCTTTTCATGACCTGGCTCATTAAAACATAACTAATGATTTTACAAGCTTATTGCCAGTCTATCCAAGTTACTTTGACTCCATGGAAGATGCTCTGTGAGCCCAGCCTTCAGGTGAATTTGCACCATGTGTCTGACTCCCTGGTTATTGCCCTGAAGTAAAAGTGGGCATGAGGACGGGTGTGTGCAAACCCAGGGCACCACAGGGAATATTTCTGTGTCTGCTCTGGGGTGCCCTGACACCCAGGGCAGCGCTGACTTTGACCCTCATTCATGGAGAAAGTTTCCCAGACTTCAAGATAGACTGGAACCCACAAAAGTGTGAAATAGATTATAGAGAGCAGTGCAGGTGTATCACTGGGTGAGAAATTGAGGGTTTGGGATTTTTAGTATGTTGTGGATGGAAGCAAGATGGAGGGCACAGGGTGTTGTCCTGGGCTGCTTCTTCATGCTTCTTCTTCTCCATGGGTTTGGGTGGCATTTTGTAATTGGGTGGAAAAGTCTCCATTGTGGGCTCTTTGGGATCAGTTATTGGGTTAAAAGGGAAATAATCCAGGTGTCAGTTCTTAATTGGATAGTTTAATCTTAAAAGACCTTCGAACAAGAGATTGTTGGCCATTCTGTGCCTTCTAATGAAAAGCTGCCCAACTCACAGTAGTGAGACTCTTTTACTGATAAGAAATAATAAACACTTGAGTCTGAACATGAACTATCATCTCAAATGCCTTCAATCCAGCCCCAGAGAAACCCACAACTGGGACCCCCACACAGGTGGAGTGGTTCATGTGCTGTGAGTACACATCCAGGGAAATTCACATCCTGCTGTGATGGCAGGGTCTGGATAGGGGGACAGTCAGGCAAGTAAAAATGTTCAGGTGATTGGCTCAGAGAGTTGTTGTCAAATCTTGAACTCAGTGGAATCCTACGAGGGTCTGTACCGGGACCTGTCCTGTTTAGAACCATGGAATGGTTTGGGCTGGAAGGGACCTTGAAGTTCATCTGGTTTCAACCCCCCTGCCATCCTCATCAGTAACCTGGAGGAGGGGAAGGATTGTTTTATCCTCACATCCAGAGATTGCAGCCAACTGCCAGGACTTCCCCACAAGCTCTAAGTCAGGACTGCCATCCAGAGGCACCTAAACAGGCTGGAGGAAAGAGAGAGCAGCAACCTAGTGCCATTCAAACCCACTGAAATTCCAACCCAAAAGCCATGTCCTGTACCTGGATAGGAAAATCCCTGGGCAGCAACACCATGGACTGGCCAGGGAGTGCCCTCCTGGTGGGGTTTTGGTAGGCAGCAGCTGAATGTCCTGGCAGCCAACAGAATCCAGCATGAATTAACAGAAGCACGGCTAGTTGGGTGAAGGAATGACCACCTTTTCTGTAGCAAAAGAGCCTTGAACTGCCAGAGCAAGAAATGGCATGGAATGAGTTGGGAGACTCTCACTGTGGTGAGGGAACTGGAGAAGGCAGACAAATGGAATGGGGCATGTTCAGCCAGAAGAGAGACAAAATATATCATCCTGCTAGTACCTACAGGAAGGTCATGAATAAGATGGAGCTAAGATCTGCACAGCTGTGTGCAGCATGAAGACAGGGGCTGGTGGCCATGAATCAAAAGTAGTCCAAACTGGCTATAAGGAAAAAAATATTTTTATGTGAGGACAGTCAGGCATTGGAACAGGTTGCTCAGGGAAGTTGTACAATTCTCCATCACTGGAGGCTCTCTAAACCTTGCTGAGCCTCATCTGGCATCATGTCTGTCCCTGCTTTGAGCAGCAGTTTGGACCAAAGACTTCCTTAAGTCTCTTTCAACTTGGACTGTCCTGTGATCCAGTGCTCTCTGTGATGGAGAGGACAGAATGTGGCAGGTCTGAACATCTCTGCATCATGACAGTTTCCAGCTCAGTTCAGAATGAACCTGAGCAGAAATGAGCTGAGCTTCTCAGGCTTCGAGACTGGAGCCAGAATCTCTGTGTAAAGGACTAGAGCAACACTGTGACCTAGCAGGGAAGTTAAGCAGGTGCTTACCCCGATTTATGAGTAACAACACTGAAACCAAGCCTCACACTGAATCCTCCAGTGCTGCCCAGGGTCAGCATGGTCCAAACCTTCCTCCAAACCCTGCTAACTCCATTCTCCCCCCACTCCATTGCTGGGCTCAGTGGTGGAGCTCTTCTGGGGATGTTTACTTAGGAGCTGAGCATATCTGGTATCACAGCCTCTTAAGAGAAACATGTCACTTTTACAGACCAGGCTAACATTTATAAATAAAAGACATGAGTAACTTCAGGCCCTGATCCAACAATGTACTTAGATGTATGTGTGAGCCCTTAAGCCCAGTGGACTTTATTGGAGCTACTCAGATGCTGGAAATTATGCACGTGTTTGCACGGGCTGTGGGACTGGGTGCCAGTGGGCTGAGATCTGCAGGGGAAAACTGAGAAGATCCACCCCTGGAGACAAATATTCCTGCATGTGAGGCACGTGGCTAAAAGTAAAATCTGCTTTGGGGGTGGCAGGATGTTCATCCTCTATAAAGCAGAATTTACATTGTACTCAGACCACAGGAGAGAGGTAGATTCTTCCATGCACACAGATAACTCTTTTTCAACTGATGCACAAAGCAGATGTTGCATTTAAAAGGGAGCACTCAGCCAAACTGGAATTAGTTCAGTATCTTGCAGAAAGCAATTGGAGCCACAAAATAATGTTCACAAATAAAAACTTCAAAAAAAAGTTACTTGCAACATTTACTTCTGCCAGGGAAATTTAGTTGAAGTCAAGAACTGTAAGTCAGCATGCTGCAGGTTTGGATTGCACTGGGTCTTATGTGTTAAGTGGTCCAATTCTTAAGAGATTTAGACCAAATGCACTGGAAAACAACATTTTTAACTGATCCATAAGAAAATATAAGAGGTAATGTTTTGAACTTAGCAGGGCAAAAGGCTCAGGTGGGTGGTGTCTGTCTAGTCCACGTTGGCTCGCATTCAGCTGTAGATCACCACTCTGCCTCCAGACTGTGTTTGCAGTGACTGAAAATTATTGATGTCTCATGACTGGAGTGACCTTTAGGGAGCCACTTGGTGCCCTCAGCCTGCCTGAGCAGTGGGTTTGCTTCAACCACCTTCCCTTGGGGACTTGCCAGCAGATTCAGCTAAGGGACAAGTGTGCCATGAAAACATTTCTTCTTTACTGGAAACGCATTTCTGACTTTAAATCTTACAAGTTACCTGCCTTAACAGTGAGAACCTCATATGTTAGCCAGCTGCCTGCCCTGTGATGTCTGAGGAAGTTGCAGCCTGTGCTGTTCTATCCTGCTCATGCCCTACTTTATGGAATTTGTTGAAGGCAGCCTGTGTACCCATTGCAGGCCTCACAAGTATTTAATTTCCTGATGCATGAGGCAGTCCCACACGGGTCATGGAAAGGGAGATGCCTCTGGCTAGGCAGGCCCTGTGATGAGGGAGAGGCATGGCTGCAGCCCTGACAGCCACCAAGGACATGTGGCACTTCTCTTTTGGGGCAGATTCCTGCAAGTTGGCAAACCTCCTCCTCCTCCTCCCTGTGGTGCTGCTGGAGCCTGCATGCCAGGCACAGCTGCAAGGCAGATCAGAGGTGAGGTTGATTGGCTGTGTCTGGAAAACTGGGCTGTGCATTGGGTGAGTTGGCAGCGCTGCAAATTCCTGAGAGGGAGGAGCAGCACTGAAGGAGCGAGAGGTGCAAATCACCTCTGTGGATCTCACACTGTACAAGTGAGGCTGTGGGTCCACAGGAGAAAATCTGGGGTACAGTGCCCCTCTTTGCACTGTCCTGTGTCCTTGCATGCACTGGGGTGGGAGACATGCATAATAATAATCTTAATAATAATCTTTGCACAGTTTAATGTGTGGAGAAGCCCCTGTGGATGCTCACCCAGAGCTGGTTTCAGATACCAGCACGTAGGGGCAGGGCTCTGGGGCCCCAGATGGCCCAGGAGGAGCTGCAGTCAGCTGGTGTGTGCATGCAAGTCCTGGCAGGAATTCTGCAAGCCTGATACTGGTTCTGAGTGAGAAATGTGAGAGCAGACCCTCCAGATCTGATATCCTGAACACCATATCGTCCCCATGTGTTGCTGCAGGTCAGGCTCATGTTTTGAGTAGAAGGACTCTGAATATTTGTTGTTCATGCTGTCCTGGTGTGCAGACAGCCTGTAAATGTCCTTCCTTTCAATCCAGCAAAATGGGATAAATCACTGTCCCTTGACAGGTCCATGGAACAACCCCTGGAATCATCACTGGGTTCTTATGTGGAAAATCTCATCTTATATGGAAAATCTCACAAAGCCAACATACAGGGACCCAGTTCTGTTCAGCAGACAGGCTGACCTCTGAAACAGAGCAAAAGCAGACACAGAGAAGACAAGATGGTGCCACTTCTGGATAAGGACAGAGATTCCTTACTGGGAAAATCCCAGCCATGGATGGAGTCTTTTTCCCAGGCTCTGGGAGCCACCCTGGCCAAGTTGTTCTGGGGATTGGCTGCTGCCCCCTTCATATTAATTTCTTCAGCTAAGTGGTTTCTTCTGAGTATGTGAATATAATCAGTGGAGTGTGTAAAACTCCCAGGTTTGACCCTTGCTGGGCTCAGTGCTTCTTGTGGTATAAATTTCTCAGGCATAACATAAATGTGTAATGGATTAAAGCTTTAATAGTATCCGTTCAGCAGTTGACTTAAGCAGGTGATGACAAGAGGGGCTGGTAATGCTGCTTTTGTTGGATGAGGGATATGCTGGGCATGCTGCTTATATGTAACCCAATAGCACTATTCTGTTCTGAGTGGTCCTTGGTGGTAATTATTCCCTATCCTACTTCCTTTGTCCCCCCCTCATTTGCCCCCAAAATGTCACTCTCCTGCTGAGGATGGGCAGGCACACACTTATCATTCCCTGCTGAGCTTGCTTGCCCTCAATTAAACACATTCCAGGCTTATATTCAGGGCCTCTGGCCTTGCTCTCCTCCTCTGTGTGGAGGGCATAATTCCTGTTCCCTGGCCTGCACAAGCCTATTCAGCCCCTTCCACAGGAGCTGGCAGTGCTCCCATGGAAGTTTGAAGATGCAGGGACAAAGAGCTGCTGCCTGGTCCTTCTGTGCAGCTGGCAGGGAGCTCTCCCTCCCTCTCCTGCCATGAGCTCAGAAGGTGTTTGCTGCTGGAGCATTTCCAGTTCCCTAGGAGCAATGGGAAGCTGCAGCAGAGCTGGTCTCACACTGCAAGGTGGTGCTTGCAAAGGCTTCATCCCAGTGTGACTCTGTCCCTCCTCGTTGCTTGGTTTTCACTGTGTTGGAGTTGTGGTTTTGGTGGAGGGTCTGTCACACACACAGGAGAATGCCTGGGCAGTTGTGTGCGCACACGAGACAAACAGAGGTGATGATGTGCAAGCAAAACTCACAGCCTGCCTCAATCCAAACTTCTGAACTTTGAATCCATGCTTTTGATAAGCTGATTCACATCCAGTACAGAAAAACCCAGGCTGTGGAAGATTCACCTCAGTTTTTAAAGAACAGGGCAAAATAGCCCTTTACCCAGCAAAACTCACAGATTTTAATAAAACAGCTTCAAAATATTGATTGCTGTATATTACCAGCAATGCAGCCAAGCCATGGAAGGAAAGCTCCAAGCCTCTGGCACACAGGAACCTTTCAGTATATCACCCACTGATTACCTTGCTCCTTGACCTGTGCCAGATGAAAATTTAGGACTGTCTCTTCTAAATTGTGTCCCCCCTGCGTACTCATTTAGGTCTGAGACTACCATCTGCTCCTTGGTTCAGCTTACTTGCACTGCCACAGACCATACAGTATCACTAAAAATAAACCAGAGCAAGTGCCTCATTCATCCCCTCTCTTCCTGGGGCACTCCCTGTGCAGCTGTCAATAGCTGGAAAGCATTTCTGGAAATCTGCACAGCAGTTAGGTCAGTGAGAGCAGAAATGATGACCCTGCACAGTAGTAAATGCTGCCCACAGCTTTTCCAGGAAAAATCAGACCACTTGATGTCCTTGGCATGTGTGTTCACTTCAAACCTGAAAGTGATTTTTCACTGACATGAAAACACAGTGTGATGACTGAAATGACTTCTGAACATGGAAAGCACCAAATTTTCATGAGGAGGGCTGGATCCCTGCAAGGTCTTGTAGGATTCAATCCAACACCTTTCCTTCCACTGTTGCTTTAGAAATGGATTTGGTGTTTTGAAGGCTCAAATTAAATTTACAGGTCTTCATCTGTGGGAAATGGATTTGAGAAAATTCTCAAACCCTGGCAGAAGGCTCACATAGTGTGCATCTGTATGTAAACCTTGAGATAAGAAATGCTGACTTAGAAATGCCAGGGAATAGGACAAGACATTGCTGAGAGAGAAATGGAACTAGAAACAAGTTTCAAAGGATGGTTTTGTAAATAAGACTGGATAATTTGGAGAAATAGAACTATGAAAGATGCATTGTAGTAAGACTTACAAGTGGTAATTTTAGATTATTTGCTTTAAGGCATTTACAGCATGGTGTAGCAAAAGCTGATAGGCCAAGAAATGCTTATAATGTATTGTAATTTAGAAATAATTGGCTTCTGATTGTGATGGTGTGAATTGTAACATCTGTATTGTCTCATGAGATTAAAATAGAATAAAAGTTTTTAAAACGCCTCTCAGTTGCCCCATCTCTGGGTCAGAAAAGGGTAAAATCCAACATTCATCATTGTGCCTCTGGAGTGTCGCTGTGGTGCTCCATAAAGAAGGATGCAGGACACATTTTACAGTGCAAAAAGAAAGGATCCAACCCAGTTTATTTTATTAAACTATTTTTAGAGTTTTTAAGAACATCCCCTGTCTATCCCCAGTTGATCACAAGTTGTTGCCCTGTATTGATTGGTCACTCAAACTCCTGGTGTGTTCCTGCAGGAAGGGTTGTTTGTGAGAAATAACTTTCATTTCTGTATCTAGTGTAAAACCAATTTATACATGTGGCTAGTGTTTATAACAGTCCTAGAGTTCTTTCTTAGGGAAAGCAGGTTGTTTTCCACAGTCTTAGAGCTCCTTCTGAGGAAAACCAAGTTGTTTTTCACTGCTGCAGAGCTCTGTTCCCACAAAGAGCTGTCAGCTCCCTCATGGCTCCTGTGGGCTCAGGTCAGGATTCGGTCTGTAGGCCTTGGGCCTGCTGCTCCACCACCACATGGGGCAATCAGCTCAGGCAGAAATACCTGTCACTAACAATAAAATGGGCATTTACAATGGTGATTTTCACTGCTTGCAGTGAAGCTTTACGCCCTGACAAGCCAAGTGATCAACGGGGAGATGCAGTTCTACGCCAGGGCCAAGCACTTCTACCGCGAGGTGCCCGCCACGGAGGAGGGGATGATGGGCGACTACATCGAGCTCTCCAACACCGACGTGGAATCCTCCCGGGAATTCCTCAGGAAGTTTGTTGGGGTGAGTCATTTCATCTCATCTTCTGCAACGAGCAGTGGTGGGTTGTGTTTAGGTTGCCCCCAGATGGAGGAAGGAATGATGAATCTGACTCCATGTTCTCAGAAGGCTAATTTATTATTTTATGATGCTATATTATATTTAGGAATGCTATACTGAACTATACTAAAGAATACAGAAAGGATACTTACAGAAGGCTTAAAAGATAATAATGAAAACTTGTGACTCTTTCCAGAGTCTTGACACAGCTTGGCCTCAATTGGCCAATGAGTGAAAACACTCACACCAAAAACCAATGAAACAATCACCTGTGGGTAAACAATCTCCAAGCACATTCTACATGAGCACAACACAGGAGAAGCAAATGAGATAAGAATTGTTTTCCTTTTCTCTGAGGCTTCTCAGCTTCCCAGGAGAAAAATCCTGGGTGAAGGGATTTTTCAGAAAATATGAAGTGACAGTGGTGATGTGTCAAAGATGACCTTCATGGTGCCCAGGTACACCTGATATAAATGGCACTGTGTATCATGTTTGATTTACAGTGACCACTGTCGTTGGGTCTAATCATGTGTTCTGCCAGGTCATTCATCAGCATGAATTCATGTGGCATTCACATTCTCTGGAAAAATCCCTTCGCCCAGGATTTTTCTCCTGGGAAGGTGAGAAGCCTCAGAGAAAAGGAAAACAATTTTTATTTCATTTGTTTTTCTTCTGTTTTGCTCATGTGTGGAATGTGTTTGGAGATTGTTTCATTGGATTCTGCTGTGAGTTGTTTTCACTTATTGGGCAATCAGTGCCAAGCTGTGTTGGGACTCTGGAAGAGTCACAAGTTTTTATTATTATTATATTTTTAGCATTCAGTAAGTATCCTTCTGTATTCTTTAGTATAGTATAGTATAGTATTCTTTACTATAATATAGTACCATAAAATAATAAAGCCTTCTGAGAACATGGAGTCAGATTCATCATTCCTGCCTTTGTCAGGGTATTCCCAGCAAATACAATAAATACACATTTTGCCTGGTCCTACATCATTTTTACCTGTTTTACATCCTTTTCTAATGCTCCCAAGCTGCAATGAGGAGTTCTTTTACCTGGGTTTGAGTGAGGGATTAATTCTGAGTGTAGAACCAGGACTTTTCATGATAAAATCCTTGTTGGCTTCAATGGCAGATTTGTCTGTGCAAATTCTTGCAGTCCAGTTGGGAAACTAGCTGAGACTAAATGCCCAGTTTCTGGTTTGCCTATTTATAGCTATTTCTGAGAATGCTGCAACAAAACCCACCTTCTCCTACACATTATATAGAGGAGGCTACACATTAGGCAAAATATTTTTCCTTAAACATTCCAGTGTCACTGAACACCTTTTCAGGCCCATTGCTAAAGGACTGGAAAGTCTTGAAAGGTCTGCTTTGGCCTGGGTTGCAAGGAGATGCCAAGTGGGATTTTAAGAGCAGTATCACTTTGGTCCTTAGGTTTCTGAAAATCCTGTTGAGTCCTAAAACTGTCTTTAGAAATCTGAGAACCTTTAGAAGTGTGGCCTGATGGTTTTCTTACTGCCCTTCCCTTTTCCCAGGGAAGGAGCCCACTAAATCAGCACAACAACAGTATTAGAGGTTAAGGAATCCACAAACAAATTTGTGATGTTCTCCTGCTGACAAAATGACTAGTTCTATATAATGCTGCCATAGATCTTCAATTTTCTGCTCAAATGTACAAATTTGGGGTAGCCAGATGACCTTTTCTTAGCCTTAATGATCCAATGTGGGAAGAAAGCTCAATAGATTAATTAGATGTTGTATATGGAAAAAAAAAGGGCACAGTTTAAATGGATTGGGGTGGAGAGTGAGTGAAATTAGCGTGGCTTGACAGCAGATAAAAGTCATGCAGAGCTGTGAAGGGCAAGTGATGGCAAAATTTGCTGTATCTGATAGAGGGAGACTTTGGGGGCTCTGAGCCAGCAAAACACAAGTGAATAGCTGCATTTTTCTGCATCAACAATCATTTGTATTAATGCTGAGGCAAAAAAGGCTTCTCAGAGCCTCCCTGTGTCACACTGTCAACAAACACAAAATGAGAAAATACAAGGGAGGTTCAGTGAGGAGCTGAAGCTGATGGTAACGTTTCTGCATGACTGTGGTGTTTTTGGGGTCCCCTGTGGCAGGAAGGAAACTATGAATGTGCCTCCATGTTCTTAGAAGGCTAATTTATTATTATATTATATTATATTATATTATATTAATGCTACACTAAGACTATACTAAAGAATAGAGACAGAAGATTTAACAAGATACTAATGAAAAATCTGTGACTCCTTCCAGAGTCTGACACAGCCTGACCGTGTTTGGTCATTAAGTAGAAACAATTCACATGTTGGATAAACAATCTCCAAACACATTCCAAGGCAGCAAAACACAGGAGAAGCAAATCAGATAATTATTGTTTTCCTTTTTCTCTGAGGCTTTTCAGCTTCCCAGGGAAAAATCCTGGCGAAGGTATTTTTCAGAAAATATGACAGTGACACATGACATTTTTGAAAACAGCATTTTCAGAAGGAAAATGAAACACAGTCAAGGCACATTCCTTAAATTTCATTTAAGTCTTGTTTTAAGGACATTTGTGGCATTAAAGTGGTGCAGAAATGTGTGCTCAGGGGAAGATTTCTCCCTTCCTAGACATCACACAGATGCAGCTTCCTGCAGCAGGTTTGTGTCACCTCTCCGAGACCCGAAAAGGAAAGAAGTACAGTCTGTGACAGAGCTTCACATGCCAAAGGGGAATCATACCCAATGCATCAGCTGTGATGACAGATACAAAATACTCCAGAGCAAAATTCCCACTCCTATAATTAGCCAGGGATAGAAAGGATACTCTGAATGGCCAAGATCAAAGAAGAAAAAAAATAAAAAAGGAACAGAAAGGAGTCTGCACCTTTTGCTTATTCTGATTCAGTTTGTTAAAGCCTGTTGAGATGTAGCCAATTGATTATGTTACTTATGGTTTATTTTTCTTTCTTACTACTGAAATTTGAGTCCTGCTCAACCAGATACAGATATTTAGTGGCTATCTGTAGCAGTGATAATAAAGCTAATGAGCTGTCTTACCGAGTTTATGGCTCTATGAATATTTTTTTTAACTCATAAGGTGATCAAGATAGGAAAAACCAATATGCTTCACACTAAAACGGTGAAGCAAACTTCTCTTTTAAAAGAAGTTTAACAAAATTGGGAAATAGGAAAATTTGTTTCGGATGAACTGAACAATATTTTTATTGTTTCACCCTCTGAAAAAATTTCCCCTTTGCTTTCAAGAGTGCAAGTCAGTTCCAAAATAAAAAAATGCTCTTTAGAAATGAAAGTTGACAAGTTTGGTTTCTTTTTTCCTGGAAAGTTATGAAGAAAAAAAAAAAAAAGTGCGTTAACATTTTCAACATTCTTTCCCATGGTTTTTTTGGCTAAAAACTATTCTCTAGATTTGAAATACCAGTTTCACAGAGAGTTTTATTCATTTAAAACTCTGCATTCTGGCAAAACCGGTGCTCCCTGAACAAACACTTGCCCGGTTCCACTCAAATTACCCATCCTGAGTTAGTTTGGCTGGCGTGGAAATGCCACGCAGTGACATTTCCCTTCCATGACTGATGTTGCATTCCTTCAGGTATGGCATTTCTTAGCATGATCCTTAGCACCACTGTAAGCTGAGCTACAGATTTCTTTGGAGAAAAGAATTCATCTTGCCTTGGGCACATGGAAGGAATTACAGGAAGGGGCTGAGGGCTTCACTGATATTTTATTCACTGATATTTCAGCTCCGCGGGCGAGTCGAGCGAGGGGTTGAAAGTGCCACTGTGCTGGAGTTAAGAGGTTTTATGTGTGTGTGGGCAGAACTCAAACCAAGAGCAACACGGCCCGAGCCAGCAGGGCTCTGCAGACAAGCTCCAGGCTGTCTCAGGTACGGGGTTATCAGCACAGCTACAGCCCTGCATATTTATGGCAGCCTCCACGTCCACACAGCCACCGTGTTCCCAAGTGCCTGATCCGGAGGCAGGGAGTAAAAAAAAAAGGAAATAAAGAAAACAAAGGAAGCATTAATTCGGCGTCGGTTGTGAGCTGTAGGTGTGTAAAATATTGCAGATGGAGATTATATTGACTTTATGGCTCCCTCTCTGCCCTCAACGCTTTCTGCCTCTCTTGCCCCCAACTCACCTGCGTGATTGGTGACTTGCTGAGTGAAAACTTCTTGAAAAGTGATTTTTCTCCAGTTTGATCAGGGTGATGGAAGAGATGTTGAAAACATGCTCTTCTTTGTTTATTTAGAAGGAAAACCACTGGGATTTTTATCTTTTCCTTGAACTCTGATTCCTTTTTTTGTCATACATAGCTTCACTGCCTTTCTGCTCTTCCAAAACCTGAAGTAGCACTGGGAACATATCCCACAGCTCTTTTATTCCAAAGGAAATTTATGAGTGCCCAATATAGCTTTAGAGAACAATTTTGGGGCGTATATGTGTCCTAAAGGACAGCGGTTCTGAGTAATGGGAAGCAAGTAGTCAGAGGAGCAGTCAGTCTCAAATTTTGAAGCCTGTTCTGGCTTACAGTTTTCACTTATACCATTTTTTTGAATAAGGAGTCTGATTTTCAACTCAATTAGACTTTTGGGAAAATGTTTGCCTTCCAAAGAAAATGTTAATACTCTGTCAAAGCCCTAAGCACTTCCAAACTGAAAATATATTAGCTGAACATGGAATTATGTCAACATTTTCATTACAAACGGAGCCGTGGTGTTTCACAGGGCTTCTCAACTGACTGCTGGGAGCTCTCACTCCTTTTCAGCAAAGTGTGGGATCCAACTTCATCTCCCATGACCGTTCCCTTTCCTTCTTCTCAATGGCACACAGAGATGTGTCATCAGAGGTCCTTGCTGTGATGTGTCACGGGAGATGAATTCCCTGTTTTGAGTGATGAATTCCCTGTTTTGTGTGATGAATTCCCAGTTTTGAGTCCCTACCATGACTGTAGATTCTGTGAAGCACAAATGTTGAAGGAATTACCTGGCTTTTTCATCAAATTCTGTTGGTGGTTTTGGTAAATCATCCCAGTTTTCTCAGCCACTTTCTCAAAGATTTTTAGTTAATCTCATCAGTGCAGACCTGTGTGTACCTGCCAGCCAACAAGATGGAAATCCACCTTTGTAAAGATCCAAGACACAGTTCCTTCTCCTTTTCTGAACTCCTTGTTACCTCTTAGTCTTTACCTTTTACCTCTCAGTAAAAGCCACGTGCAGGAGCTTCCAAGACCTGAAGTATCATCAGGAACCGTAAGCCAGAACAGGCTTCAAAATTTGAGACTGACTGCTCCTCTGACTACTTGCTTCCCATTATTCAGAATCACTATCCTTTAGGACACATATACACCCCAAAATTGTTCTCTGAAGCTAAACTGGGCACTCATAAATTTCCTTTGGAATAAAAGAGCTGTGGGATATGTTCCCGGCGCAGCCTGTGGATGAGGAATGGCTCCCATTTTCTGGCTAACTACAAACAGGTAGTCTCCAGAGTCCAGCTGGGTTTAAGGTCTATGGACTCGTGCACACATCAGGAGATTAATCTTCCTGGGCATACAAATTGGGAGCAGCAGCCCTGGAGACTGGTGAGAGCCCTTGTGTGCTCTTTCTACAATTACTGCATGTAATCAGATGCTGGCCTGGGCTATTCATAGTCATGTCATTGACAGTGCTGTCCTTTGACCTTAATAATCTACTGAATTACCCACTGAAGCCAGGCCAAAAAAGTGTGAGTTCCATGATTTATGCTGGGTTCATTACACAGGGGGGGTCTCCCATAAGCAGGAAAAGCAAACTCTTCCTGGGCTTGTTGCCTTTGAGTGCAGTGAAGTTGCAGCAGGGACTTTGGCCCACGGCTTTCACTTCAACACTCAGTTCCAGAGGACAGGGAAAAGGTGTTTACATTTGCTTTTAATATGTTTGCTTAACAGATAGCTTTGGCCAGGGCAGCTCCTATCCCACAGTCAGTGCATGTGTAGGCTCAGAATTTCTGTTTTACAGAACAGCAGCAGGCTCTTAAGAGCTGTTTTATAGCTAGAATGGAAGCTTTAGGGGTGAAATACAGCTTTCATTATAAAGCCTCTTTTACAGCTCTTCATTATTTTCTCATAGTCACAGCCTTTGTGCCACATTTTTGCATGTCTGATCCCTGTCCAAAGATGACATTTATGAAGAAAGAAGGAACAGTTAAGCAAAACCTAGTCAATCATCCTTCTTGTCTGTATGTCTAAAAGAGAAATTCTGTATATGCTCCAGCCTAAACTTCTCAAGTTGTTGTAAATTACCTACTACTCTGAGATCTTTGTTCAAACACAATTTGTTTTGAGGACTGCATTTTGATCCCAAGGATTCTGTGTATCTGTAGAAATGCCCATGGGCACCTCAGGAGTTCTGTGCTGCAGAAGTTACTGCTTGCATGCAGTATTTGGTGTGTGCTTCCATTTTTATTGGCCTTGACAGGGGCACAGAATGAGGCTTATCTAGCCACATAGCTCCCTGTGAGGTGTGAACATTTGAAGTTGCAAGGAATTTACAGAGAGTAGTGGATCTTCTGAGAAAGCCAAGAGCTTGTGAAAGACTCTGTCTCTTCTTACACCAAGCAAAAGCTTCCTGTACAGCAGTAAATGCAGTGAGAAGTCCCAGCAGCAGCAGCCCAGGAGTGTGAGAGCCCAGCTCAGCTCAGACAGAGGTGCCCAAATCTGTGCTCATTCTTATCAATCTCCCAACAGCCCTGCAAAGATAAGGAGAGAAGTCACCAGGCTGGCTGGACACATAGTGGGTAACAGTGTCTTGGTTGGAAAGACAGCTGTCTGCTAAGGAAGGCAGGAGCCACTCTTGAAATGGAAAATTCAATGTACCTCCCTCTAAATTATTATAATTGTGAAATTAAGGGGGGCTCTCAGGCAAAGATATGGGAGAAGGAATAACAGTTCTTTAACAGGAAAATTAAAAATACAAATGCAGTGGTACAAAAAAAGAAAACAAACCACTGCCAGAGTCAGACCATGCCCTGTCCCCCTGTGTGTCAGGGGGTGTCCCAGCCCCATCCCATGGGGGCTCAGCCCTCCTGCAGTCCCAGCTGTGGCTCTGCTGCAGCAGGGATCCTGCACAAGGGGGGAGTTTTCCTCTGCAGCTCCAGGGCTGCTGCAGATGGGCCTGGGCTCCCTCTGGCAATGCAGGGCAGCAGAAAGCTGCTCCTCTGGCAATGCAGGGGCAAAGGCTGCTGGGGTGTCCCAAAGCTCAGATTGTACCCAGGTAGGAATGCTTGGCTCCTCCCCTGGGCGGAGCATCTCCCCATGGGATGATGGGATTTGATCAGCCATGCAGGGACTCTCACTGGCATGGACAGAAGATAATTGATAATTAATGGCCCGTTAACAGAAGAGATCTCCTGGAGGGAGGATTGGTTATGGGAGAGATAAAGAAAACTGTCCCACGAACAGCAGAGAACTGCCCCACCTCTGACAGATGGAAAGAGAGCACACACCCCAGCTAAATCTTTGAACCTAGGACACACAATTGCTGTGATTTCTTTTCAGGTGGTATTTTTTATGATTTGCAATGATTTTCTTGTATCCCCCAGGGGGTGGGGAAAGCTGGCACCAGCCGTGCCCTGGACTGTGGCTCTGGGATAGGTCGGATCAGCAAGCACGTCCTGCTGCCCGTTTTCAAGAGTGTGGAGCTGGTGGACATGATGGAGAATTTCCTGGCTGAGGTCCCAAACTACCTGCAGGGCAAGGAGGACAGAGTAGAGATGTATTACTGCAAAAGCCTCCAGGAATTCACACCTGCCCCACGAAGATACGACGTCATCTGGATTCAGTGGGTTTCAGGTTAGTTCTGTGTGATCCTCTGGCCTGACACCTCACAGAACAGGCAGCGTCTGCTCCAAGGAGGTTCTCAGATCTTTGGGGCTACTTCCTAAAACACCACAAGAGACTTCTGAGAGTTCCCCACATGCACACTGGGTACAAATCAAGTTGGTTTTTTCAGGTCACATATTGGAGAAACATGCCAGATCATGGATAGCAGCCTGCATGCAAAGGGGCAGCTGAGGTGAGGCCCTAAATATGAATTTTCTGGTACAGAAATGTTCTTTCTTAGGTGCAGAGAGATAGACACGGCTGACCACACTTGTGAACAGTGGTTTCTGAAGCTGCTGACTGTCCAGGCTTGGAGATACTTCAGGAAACAATCAGGAAAAAAGCCATAGTGGAATCACCAATACCTGTAAATCAGTTCAGGTCTTGTGCACTGATGTTTATCAGACATAGGTTCCCTTTGCTATGTCCCATAGTTGCCTCTCCTATAAGAAACATCTGCTTCTTCTCCTGCAGCCACCCAGTGAATGCCCTGCAGCATTTAGAGCAATCACATAATGAGGGCTATGTACCTTTCAAAAAAAAAAAAAATTCTGTGCAGTGAAAATAAGGTTTTCTCTTAATCTGTGAACTGTCATGTCCAGGGTGCAGTTTCAGAAGAAATTATTCAAGAGGAGGTCTGAACAAATTCCTTTAGAGCAGCATAATTTTCCTTTGTATTTTTGCTTTTCTTTAATAATGAGTCATTGAAGTAAATGTAGCTCCTGCCTCACCTTTTGAGTAAATCCAAGTAAAAATGAGGAGGAATGAGCTTAGACCTATCTAAGGCTGTGCTGGTCAGATATGTGGCTCCTAACTAAGGGAGCATATCATATTCCTAGCACAGACACAGAGCTGAATCTTCTTTCTCCATTAATGTCAAGGAAGTATGGAGACATCTTATTCATTAATCAAACTTCTATCTTGAATTTGGCTCAAATATTCATTTGATGGAGTGAGGGCAGGACTGTCTGCTAGACAGAAACACCTCTAAGATCTCATTTTCTTAGCAAACTACAACAAAAGCCAAGTAAAGAGAAAAATAAGTTCCAAATTAGGTGTTCAAAAGCTTCAATGAATCTTGCCAATGAAATCTTGATTTGTCTTATGCATGCATAAGCATGTGAACCTTAGTAGTCATTTTGTAAAACAAGTAAAAGTGCAAACTTACATTCCATATAGAAATTACCATTTTCCTTCAACTTGAAAGGTATTCAGCTTTAGGATTTGGGGCTTTTTACTTTTTTTGTTTTGTTTTGTTTTGTTAGGAGTGGTTAAAGAAACTTGACATTCTATGTCAAAATGTGGTTTTGAAATAACAGCTTCCATTTATAAAAGTTTAAGTCTTCCATCAAGAAAATGAAATAGTTTTACTAGAAAATACAGGTGATTATTTTTTCCAAGTTTCTCATTCAGTTTCTGATCACTGGTCCTTGTTTATTCATGTTAGATGTTTCATATGTGAGAGTTCTCATTTTGTTCTTCTCTGAGCTCTGCACCACTCTTCTCCACAGAACTCCTGTTCTTTGAGAAGGAAGAATAAGAAACAGAATCTCAATGACACTGGAAAAAAAGCACTATTTTATAATACATACATATCTGCAAAAAATCCCATGGGGTTTGGAGTAACATGGGGAGCTTATTTGGTGTTGTGGAATTGACACTGCATTCTTTGCTGGATTTTTGATCCAGAACTCTTTTTGATGGAGGGATACAGTGCTACACAAAGTTACAGAGATTTTTAGCAGTAAAAAACAGAGAGGACTGGGATTATCTAGTCTGACCTACTCTATATCCCAAGCTGCTCTATTCATTCCTTTACCCCCTTGCTAAGCCAGTAGTTTGTGTTCAATTAAAATGTATCTTGAAAGATTCAACCACACTTGGTTTGAGGACCTCAAGAGGTGGTAAACCCCACTTCTGGTGGTAGTTTCCAATGGGTAATTGCTTACACTGTTAAACAGTTGTCACTTATTGCCTATATCAATTTGTTTGGCTCCAGCCTCCTGCCACTGATTCTTATTATAACTTAAACCACCAGATTAAAGAAGCCTTCAGCACCCACTATTTTCTCCACTCTCCTCAGTGGCTTCTGTCCACATCTGTTGCTGCCACCACTATGGATCCCAAATATTGACTGGAGTTTGTATTTGTTGATCTCGTTGATTTGCCCAAGATTTCCTAGTTAAATCTGGCAGGACTGGAATAATAATTTTCTGCAATAAACAGGCCATGGAGACTCGGATCAAGGCACCCTTCTGACATGTCTGAATGGTTAAGAATGATCTGTTTTTGATCTGTCTTGGTTTGAAAAGCCAGGTGTCTAACAAGAAAGGCAGGAGCCTCCCTTGAAATGGAAAATGTAAACCCCCTCCCTCTGAGTTATTGTAATTTTGAAATTAAGGGGGGCTCTCAGGCAAAGATATGGGAGAAGGAATAACAGTTCTTTAATAGGAAAATCAAAAATACAAATGTAATAGGTACAAAAAAAGAAAACAAACCACTGCCAGAGTCAGACGATGCCCTGTCCCCTGTGTGTCAGGGGGTGTCCCAGCCCCATCCCATGGGGGCTCAGCCCTCCTGCAGTGCCAGCTGTGGCTCTGCTGCAGCAGGGATCCTGCACAAGGGGGGAGTTTTCCTCTGCAGCTCCAGGGCTGCTGCAGATGGGCCTGGGCTCCCTCTGGCCATGCAGGGCAGCAGAAAGCTGCTCCTCTGGCAATGCAGGGGGCAAAGGCTGCTGTGGGAACCTCAGATTGTATCCAGGCAGGAATGCTTGGCTCCTCCCCTGGGCGGAGCATCTCCCCATGGGATGCTGGAATTGGATCAGCCATGCAGGGACACTCACTGGCCCATGGACAGAAGATAATTAATAATTAATGGCTCATGAACAGAAAAGAACTCCTGGAGGGAGGATTGATTGTGGAAGAGATAAAGAAAACTGCCCCATGAACAGCAGAGAACTGCCCCACGTCTAACAGATGGCAATAGAACACACACCCCAGCTAAATCTTTGAACCTAGGACACACAGTTGCTGTGATTTCTTTTCAGGTGGTATTTTTCAGATTTGCAATGATTTTCTTGTATCCCCCAGGGGGTGGGGAAAGCTGGCACCAGCCGTGCCCTGGACTGTGGCTCTGGGATAGGTCGGATCAGCAAGCACGTCCTGCTGCCCGTTTTCAAGAGTGTGGAGCTGGTGGACAGGAACAGAACACACCCCCCCCATTTATTTCCAACCTAAAACACCATCTTTTCACCCACAGGATATCTGACAGACAAAGACCTCCTGGAGTTCCTCATCCGCTGCCAGGGTGGCTTGAAGGACAACGGGGTGATCATTCTGAAGGACAATGTGGCCAGGGAGGGCTGCACCCTGGACTGCCTGGACAGCAGCGTCATCCGCGACCTCAACATCCTGCACAGCCTCATCGAGATGAGCGGACTCACCATCCTCAGGGAGGAGAGGCAGGAGGGCTTCCCTGAGCAGTGTGTCCCTGTCTGGATGCTGGCCATGCAGAAGGGCCCTGGCCACTCCTGACTGCCCTGGGACACTCCAGGGACTGGGATATGGATGAACTGGGAAGGAGAAAAGCACCTCCTGGGATCCTCCTACCCATGCACTGCTCCAGGGCAGCAGCTTCTAAAGGGTCAGGAGAGAGCCACAAAGCTTCACCCAGGAACAGTCTGCTCCTAAATCCTACCTGCTCCATCATGCTGCTCCTAAATCCTACCTACTCCACCATTCTTCCCATTTTTAAAAGCTTTCCTGACCTCCTTGTCAGACCTCTGTTCCGTTAACGAGTCAACACTATACAAAACTCATCCAATAGAAAAAATTAGGTCTGAAATTTCTGTTGTAGTTAATAATTTTGGGGTGTTGTCTATGAGGTGTTAACAAGCCTGGTTTTTACTATGGCACTTAAGTCTTCTTGGAATTTAGGAAGGATCTGTCAGGTCACTGAAGCAGGAAATTCAAGTAAATTCTGGAAAACTTCACCGAAATTTTGGCTGTCCTCTCTACCTGTACTTTAAAATATTTAAACCAAAAATATAAAAAAAGCTTTATCTTTTTGTTGGCATCAGCCATGCAGTTTTGGGTTTTTTGTGGGATTTTTTGTGGGTTTTTCTTTTTGTTGTTGTTGTTTTGGAGTTTTTTGGTTATTTGGGAGTTTTTGTTGGGTTTTGGGGGGGGTTGGAGTTTTTGTTTGTTTGCTTGGGTTTTGGGTTTTTTTGGTTTTTTTTTTTTTTCATTTCTGTCAATATGGACAATAAAACAACCTGGTTAATTTTCCATTTTTAGGAGCCACTTCCTCTTCCTGATGTTCCTGCTGTAGAACAATAGTGGCGCATAAGGGATTTCACACTCCAGAGGAAAACTTGGCTGACAAATATCTGCATGTTTGCATTGAAATTTTGTGAAAAGCTTGCCCCACATATTACATTCTGGAATATTTTTAAATTTTTTTCTGAATGTTCACAGTGGAAACCACTTGAAAGCCTCTCTTGATTATTCATACCACTGTACATTTCTTTTTTCCCACATTCAGAACAAGCCTGGCCCCATATGCAGAGCTAATGGGATTTCATGGAACGTTAATAGTAAGGCTGTAAGAAGAACTAATAGAGTATTGTATTAATTAACAACTGTGCTAAACTGCAGAGAGTGTTAGTGTAGCTCCAAAGCAATGATTTATATTCAAATAGCAGCTGTCTAAGCCTGCATTTGAAAATACTGACATGCAGCCCCATCTCCTTAGGGCTCACAGAAATTGTACATTAAGCTTCTTGTGCTCTTCACAGAGGCACAGAAAGTGCTGTGGGAGGACAGAAGTTCATTTTGCAAACAAATTTAGAATTTGGAATTCTCCTTTGTTCTAAAGATGGGGGGAATTTTGAAATTTTTATGAGGGAAAGGTACACAAACAAAGTTTTCCAAGCTGGTTAATTTTTTTTATCCATACAACATGCAATGCTTCTTCTGAATTGAACTTTTAACCTAATTTGCAGTTAAAATGTTACTAAGGCTTGTTCAAAATTTTAGAAATTAATTCTGACTCTGTCAGAATTTTTTATCACATCTTACTCCCCTGAAATGCAATCCTGGAAAAGCTTTTCAGACTTTGTAAAGAGTTGCTCTATGACAAATCTCTCTGTGCTAGGGGAAAGGAGCTCTATAAAACATCCCTCACATGACAGCAGGCACAATTGGCTGTGTCAAATATTGTCAGCTGTGTTGGATTAACTAAAAAAGAAGCCTAAAGACAACAAGATAAGGGAGCCTCTCAGCTGGATTTTAGTACACATTGCTGTCCTTTGATAACAAATCTCCAATTTTGATTTTAATTGCATAACTCATCTTCTCTGGCAATATGTTTGCAGATGTTGAGAATTAGCAGTTTATGGCAGAAGGCTTTCTGCCATCAACTCTTATCCAGTAACTCTTCTGTTAATGTTCCATGGCTAATTGTAGCATTAAGGAAAACCACACTGGTGATTTGGTGAACATTCTGGTGTTTCCTATAGCCTGGAAACCTATGGTTCCCACAACACAGATGCTCCTGGAATGTTTTGACTAATTCTTCCATTCTCATCAGCTGGTATTGCATGGAAACTGAGTAAGTAACATTTTTTTATCAAGAAAGAAGCATCAGTCCTATAGCAAAAGGAAGGCAATATTTACATATTTTCCTTTACAAATGGATTATATCAGCTGAGTTGGTGCAGTTCAGTCATGAGAGACGCGGTTCCAAGGTGGATTTAGAATACAAAGTGGTTCAAGATGAAAAATGGAATATAAATGGCTGGTGTGGTTACCAGTGAAATACATTTTTCAGTGTAAAAATGTCCTTCCTGTGTTTTGTGTATCTTTCCTATTAGAATTTCCAGAATGCATGTACATAAATATATAATGAAAATTGGTTCCCTTAACTATGTGAGAAGAGAGAAAAGTAAAATCTTAATTTAGTAGAAAACCCCACATTTCATGGTTTCACATTCCTGGAAATTAATGTTTCATGGCTATGTTGCTTCCACAGTAAAATAGTAAAGCTTTTCTGGTGACATAATGAATCTCAAGAGTAAAGAAACAAAGTCCTTCAGGAGCTTAAATGCATGAGAAGGCTGCAGACTGAAAAATATTTTGGTTTCCTCCCTTTCTGAGGCATGTTTGAATTCCAGAACTCCCAGTCATCTGGTACAGGCCACCCTTAAATGTCCCTTAATTTGGGTAAGGGCCCTTCTTGGCTTAGAAATTCAGGGCTGTCTGCAATTTACCAATAGCAAATAAAAATAATAATAATAAATAATCACAAATTTCAATCAGAAAACTTTGCTTAGAAATCACCTGTGTATCAGTTGTTCTTTGGTGTTCAAGGACTGGGCATTCAATTCAATGGCTCTGCCTCAATTTTGCTGTTGTTTAAACCAATCATTTAAATAAGTCTTTAGCTCCCTGGAGGTTTGAATCCCATTTGTATTGTGCTCATCCAAGACTTGTTCCTGATCTTGATGTTACCAGAGATTTAATCCAAGATCAGGACCCTGTCTGGGACAAGGCTCACAGAACACTGAGGGTCCTTCAAGCTCAAGTCCTCATTAGCACTGACAGGTCATTAATGAAATTCCCAATTTGTCCTTCCAGCACATCTTTCTCCCAAGCAACCACACAGAGTAAAGGCTTGGCCCAGCACAGTAAATCCCTTTTCTGCCAAGCCACCACCCAAGTTCTGGTGTCACTCAGTGTCCCCATACCAGGTCCAGCTTCTGTTTTGTGTGACTGAAGGCCAGATATTACTTTTGTTGGATCAATGTGAGCCTCAAGCCCTGGCTGGAGCCTCCAAACACCACTGCAACCCCAGAAAATGTAGAAAAACAACTGTTGCAGCATTCTGAGCAGCAATCCCAGCCATGCAGCTCCAGGAACCATCACAGCTCAAGATGTTCATGCTCCAAAGGCAATTCAGAGATTGCAAATGTCCTTCTGTTACTAAATGGAAGAGAGAGCCATCATTTTGGAGCATGCAGCTGAATGGATGTGCTGAAATGTTTTGTTTCAGAAGTACTGAAGTGCTATCAGGTATTTTTAGCTTGATTTTTTGTTTTATTGTTGACATAAGCTAGTCTGAGCTGACATGTTATGTGAGGTGACAGCGTAATACACTATATGGTACTGAAATAGCTGAAGTGAAACATCAGCTTCCTGCAGAACACACTCATAAAATCAGCACATTCCCTGGCCCTGAACTTAGTGAAACAAGTCAGCAATTTCCAGAGGAAACTGGTTTCAAGAGGTACAGCCCTGTCAAAGGCATTTCCCCAAGCTCTCTTTGTCCAGGCTCTCCCATGCACTCAGGCAGCTCCAGAAGCAGCCACTGGAGGCTCTTGGACAGGCAAGAAGAGGCAGCTGACCCCTCCAGAGCCCTCTGACCAGCTCAGAGCAGGGCTGGGCTGAAATCAGAGCCTCCCCTGTGCCCAGGGGCTGTGCAGTGATGGTGCATCCTTGCTAAAACCAGCTCAGCATCTTCATTGTGATGGGGCTGCCAAAAACAAGGCAGGGGCTTGGATAACCAAGCACCCTCAGGAAATCAGTCATGGAACCAGCACACTGCAGTCAAGGGACACTTCAGCACTGGAAAAAGCTTTGCCATTAGTCCACCAAGAGCCCTGAGGGCCTTGGTGCCATTCCCTTGTTTTTTTCCAGGCTCCCCAGGGTGTTTACAATGGCATATCAGAGTGGGCCTGTCCAGAGGAGCTTCACTCTCATGTGTGATTAAAACCAGTTGTGTTGCATCCCATCCTTCCCTTCCTTTGATGCTTCTTCCAGCTTGCCAAAGAAAATCCTGCCTCCACTTGCCAAGAAATATTTGTTTGCTGTGGACATCACCACATCCCACTGAAATAAAACAGATTATCTTTGGTTTTGAGAGGAGGTAATTCTGTTTGTCTGAGAGCAATAACAACACTCTGCATTCCCAACATGCAGGTTAATTCCTGTCTTTTCCAAATGATGGCAAATGGGCACCCCCAGACCACTGTACCAAACAAAGTTCAAGTTCCCATCACCATAAATAACAATGTTTGCATGACACCATACACCCCTAGGATGTGAAAAATGGGGTTTATTGTGTTTGGGAAGGAAACTGAGGGTGATCTGGGCAGCATTACATCTTCACCTAAGTGAGTAGCACCTCTGTAAACCAGGCCACCAGAGGAATTCCAGAATGTTCTGCAGGCAGACATAAACTGATTCTGGCTGTGTTGGAACACATTGAGACAGCCCAGTTGTGGTTAGCCTGCTTAACTCACCTGGAATGTTCTCCATAGAAAGGGCTTAGGCTGAGGAATATCAGGAATATTATGCTTAGGAATATCAACAGCTTCTGTTCCCTTCAAAGCCTTGAAACAGCAACCCAGTGTATGCCTGCAGCAAAAATAAAAACACAAAACTGGTGAAAAGTCTCTCCTCCCTGTATCTCTCTTCAAAGAAATGTTGAATTTGCAGGATTTCATCCTGTTGTGGTGTCCTCAGGACTGAGGTTTTTAGAGGCATCTCCATTCCACTGTGCCTTTTCACAGTGACTTGAATGATCTGTAGGTGCATTGTGCCTGATTGCTCCTCTCTCCCTTCATCAAGTCAAAAATCCCAGACCTAAAAATCTTCAAAAATCTTTGTTTGGGTTATTTTCTCTGTGTGCACACCCATGGTAACCATACTTTCACCCATGCACACAGCTCTGTGTAGAATAAATGCAGTTTGAGCTGGCCAAGGTGACCTGTGAGTGTGGCTTGCCAGCTTTCCACAAGGCATCTGCTGCAGTGGAACAGGGCCTGCTGTGTGATCCCAGACACCCAAAGAATTCCCTGTTTGCCAAGGCAACTGTGCCTGGATCAGCCCTGGGTGTCATCTGCTCAGCCTGGCCCCATCCCAGGACCCCATGGCAAATCCCCGTGGTGACATCTGACATGTCTGGCTCGTAAAACCCCACTCAGATCTGCCCCAGCCTCTTTGAATTAACGCTGCTTGTGTCTTAAGCCTCTCAGTCACGTGAGGGTTTTGCAATGTGGGACACAGCATCAGCTGAAGTGACCCAAGCACCTCATGGCTGCCTTCACATGGCTGTGAAGGACACACATTGTCCTTCACAGGGCACACCAGCTGCTTCTCACCCGATCTGGACATCCCAGAGAAACTCACCTGGGCTTAAGGCAATGTCAACACCTCCCACAATTGTCACTGGGAGGGGTCAGCTCCTCCCAGAAAGCTCCTTCCCTCCTGGGATGTTTATCCCAAGGTTATCCCACACACTGTACAACTGCAGAAGAAGCCATGGGGAGTGTCTTAGGTCCAGACAAGGAATTCTTGGCGTCTAAGAGGGGTGGGTGAATTTCAGATCCAGTGTATGGAAATTCATGGACCCCACTGTGAGGCTTCTGTGCATTCAGGTCTGTTCTTCCTCCCACAGGTGCAAACTTGGATCTGCAGCCCCACCTGTAAAAATACCACAACTCTGAAAGTTTCTCCAGAGGTCTGAAGTAAAGTTTGTTGGAAATGGCTCCATCTTGGACCTTTTGGCATTTCCCTTTCAGAAGGTATGGGCACAGAAACTCCTGAAAACTCAGTGGAGTGCAAACCACAGTGATATTTGGCTGGAACCTCCCTCAGATAGACAGGATGAGTTTCCTGAGAGGTGCTTTTTGCACTCTGGATTGATCAGTTTACCAATGAACCAGGGCTGACCTTCTGTTGGGTCTTATTAAATAACACCCTAGTTTTATTTATGGATCAGTACGTGAGTGCACTGCTAAATAAACAAGTGACTTCTCCTAAAATTGGGGTACCATTGGCAAACTCTTAAAAATCCAACCTGTAAAATAAACAGGCTCCAGGAGTCACCTCTTACTCCTGCCACTGCAGGAACTTCAAGGTAACACAAGCCAACAAACCCCCATCAACAAAATCCAGATCAGTTCTACAACAGCCAGGACAGGTGCATGTGTGTCACCTTATTTTCTGGAAAATCTTCTCTGCCCAGGATTTTTCTCCTGAGAGGCTGAGAAGCCTCAGAAAAGAAATGTAAACAATAATTATCTGATTGCTTGGAATGTGCTCTGGAGGTTGCTCCCCAACAGGTGCATCTTTGATTGGTTCCATGTGAATTGTTTTTAATTAATTACCAATCACCATCAGCTGTGTTGGACTCTGAGGAGTCAGCCATGAGCTTTCATTATCATTCCTTCCTAACCTTCTGATGTATCCTTTTTCTTTCTTTAGTATAGTTTTAGTATGGCTAATATAATATAATATAATATAATATAATATAATATAATATAATATAATATAATATAATATAATATAATATAATATAATATAATATAATATAATATAATATAATATAATATAATATAATATAATATAATCCTTCTGAAAACATGAAATCAAATTCTCATCTCTTCTCTCCTCCTGGTGACCTCACAACACAACACATGTGCCAGCAGAAAGGATTGAGGAACCAGTGCACTACTTTCCACCACTGCCTTCTCAGGCAGACAGATCCATTTTACAGTCAGGCCTTTATCATTTCAGCATTAGAGCAGGTTGTAATAATTAGGATCTTTTCCACCCCACTGTCAGGTAGGGAAGGACTAATTAGCTTCATTGCATGTTTAGGAAGCCCAGAATGCAGAGTACATTCTTCTTGTGTTAATTAAGTTGTTTAGTCCAGTGGTTAATTACAATCCCTAACAGTCAGGGGAGCAAGGCCAGCTCCTCTGCAAGGCTTTCCAGTGCTTTTGGAGAAATCTGACATTGGGAATATCCTGCCTTTCCCTGCTGAATGCAAGATGGGTTGAATCTCATCTTGAGGGAAGAGGGGCCTTAGAGATGTGTGTGAGTTAGAGCAGGGAACAAATCCAGCTCTCCTTAGTCACAGCCATGTGACTGAGCCATTTTCTCTCTTATTTGTGTAAACCAAGGGGATTTGGGGTTCCAATATGATAAACAAGGATTTAAGTACTTCCTCCTTCCTCCCAAATAACTTTCCCTGAAATTAACATGGCAAGCAGAGCCCCTGCTCTCAAAAAAAACCCTTTTTGTTTGGTGTTGTTTTTGTAACTGATCCTCTGCTGGAAAACAAGCAACTCACATTTCTGCTAGAAACAACCCAAGGGAACCTCTTAATAATAACATCACAAGCAGTTTTATACCCTGCTCCACTGGGTGACAAAAGAGTGGATACCCACCCATGGATGGGTTTGCAGTCCTGTGGTATAAAGAGCTCTGGGGCAGCTGGCAGCAGAAAACAAAGATCAGATCAAGATGGAGAAAGAGGCAGAGTCACAAATGTGAAAAACTGGACTGTGAAAAACATTCTTTTACCTGGAGAATAGTGAGAAACCTCCTGTCTATCCCATAGTCTAGGAATATGTTTTGGAACTGTGCCTTCTAAATGTCTTTACTCAAGGCTGGGCCTAAAAGCACAAAGTGGCTTGCAGTGATTTCTTACACAGGTCTCAAAGGAGCAGTGCAGAGAGAAGGAAAAGGAATCTCTCTTGTTGAAGGGAAAATGATGGCCCAGAGCATCAGATCACTGAGCAGCCAAGGTGGGAATCCCTCCTGAATCACCAGCCAAAGCTGCTCCTTCCTTATGTTAGGGGTAAGTTTTTCACAGGCTGGGGCTGGGTTTTCTTTGACACGGGTTTCCTTCCCAAAGGAGCAGAAATGAGAGGCACAGCAGCAAGGAGAGTGTCCTGGTATGGTAGGACAGGAGCTCCAGCCAGGACAGCTGAGGTGAAAATCCTGCACAAATCCATATGAGACACCCCTGCAGCTCAAGACATCCAGCAGCTAATCCTCCCTTTGGCAATGTCCCCACGTCCATCCAAGGAGTTTGGGTTACATCCAAGGAGTTTGCTGCTGTCCCAATGAATGTGACCCTGAGGAGGATGGCTTCTCCAGGACAAAAATAGAGCACTTTGCACTGTCCTGGTCACCTGGCCTCTTAGAGAACCAGGTGTGACGGTGTTCACTGGGGTCTTGTGTTGAAGGAAGAGATGAGGATCTGACTCCATGTTTCAGAAGGCTTGATTTGTTATTTTATTATATATATTACATTAAAACTATACTAAAAGAATAGAAGAAAAGGTTTCATCTCAGAAGGCTGGCTAAGCTAAGAATAGAAAGAGAAAGAAAGATAACAAAGGTTTGTGTCTCAGACTCTCTGTCCGAGCCAGCTGGGCTGTGATTGGCCATTAATTAGAAACAACCACATGAGACCAATCACAGATGCACCTGTTGCATTCCACAGCAGCAGATAATCAATGTTTACATTTTGTTCCTGAGGCCTCTCAGCTTCTCAGGAGGAAAAATCCTAAGGAAAGGATTTTCCATAAAAAGATGTCTGCGACAACCGGGCACTTCACAAACTGCTCAAAGCTTGCTCCACAAGCCTCAGCAGGGAGGTGAGTCCTCACCCAGGGAGCTGGGATGAGAGAAGCCAAGTGCCTGTCTCATGCTTCAAAATAATTCTGCCCTGAGCTGGGCACAGAGTGTGCATCTCCCACCATGCAAGTTTTTAAGCATTTTGTGAGGCCCTGACCCTGGCTGTTCACTGTCACACAGACCTGGCAGTGTTCTTTGTTTGGCAGATGGAAGGTGTTAACTCATGTTTCCTGGCCACACTTCAATTTGGCTGGCTGTATTTTTACTTTCTGATATTCCTGCCCCACCCAACCACCCCGTTTTGACCATCTGCTGGTTCCCCCCATCCCTTGGTCCTGTTGGTCGTGGTGATGCCTTGTGCAGGCTGACCTAGAGCAGAGGCCAGACAGAGCTAAAGAATAAAGTAGGGATTAATTAAAGGCCTCAATGGATCCACTTTGATCCACAAGAGCCCAGCCAGGGCAACACCCAAGATGAACCAAAATGGTCACAAAATGGACCACTGGTCATGAGGGTCTCTTCTCTCACTTTTATAAGTTCTGCTTCATTTGCATATTGGAGTTAATTGTCCAATTACAGCTCCAGCCCATCCTGCTTGTTTTTCTCTCTTCAGTCCACATTATGTTCTTGGGCCTGAGATTTGGATCATTTGTCCTTGGTGCCCAGCTGGAGCAGGAATTGTTTTGTCTCCCTGCTCTGTGCACAGAGCTCACCATCCCCTCATATGAAGCCCAGACCCACACACTAAAGCAGCACAGAACCTGAAAAACATAAAAGCTCAAACCTGAGGCATCAGTAGCTCCTCTCAGCCTGGAGCTCACTGCATTTGCTGCAGAGATGATCTCAGGCTCTAAGCTCACCTACAGTGACATTCCCTGCTCTGCAGAAGCAACTTTGGGTTCCCCCACTCCTTCCCAACCCTTTTAAGCCCAGCTGTCACCAGAAGCACGGAAGGTGCAATGGGGTGCTCTCACATGCTGTTGCAAAGCTGATGTGCTTCAAGAAGCTTTTCTAGTTTCTCATTCCTTTTTTCCCCTTTGGAACAAACTGGTCGTGCCCCTCTAATCAAAGAAATGTGAGGTTTGCAAGAGGCTCCAAATACATTTCCTGGCAACAAGACAAAAGTAAGTCTACTGAGAAGTTTATGCAGAGGGAACATTTCTTGTGTATACAGTTGTGTCTTGTTCTCAGATGCCCATTCCAAAGCAATTACTGCATGGGAGATGCAAAGTGGATGGAAGAACCTGCTCATTCTGGGTCTGTAATGGAGCCTGTGAGGAGCTCAGCTTGCTGGGGTGCCAGCAGGTAAGTGTGAGTGAGGAAGGGAGGCTGGCACGTGTTTATTTGGGAGGGTAGCCTTTCTGGGCTGGGAGCCTGCTTTTCAGTTTATTTGGTGCTCTGGGAAAATGTGTCACATCACATTCTTCAGCTCCCACTGGCACTGAGGTGGTTACATCACCCCAGAGCCTGATGCAGCAGTACAGAGAGCAGGCTGGCCCTCTCATGATGGCAGCAGTGCCTTTTGTCCCTAAGTTGCACAGGAGAGGTAAAAGTCTGCTCCCAGCCAGGGAAATGCAGATCCAAGTCCAGCTGTGAACCTTGAGCCTGCTCATGGTTGGTATTTTCCACGTGTACTTTTACCCCTGACATCAGATCCAGAGACACGTTGTGGCCTCGGTGTTCCTGCAAGCACAAAGGCTTGCAGAACTTTTCTGGGTCATTTCTGGAAGAACTACCCTGCACCAGAACCACCAAGGTTTCCCAAAATGTAATTCCAATGGTTTGAGCAGCATTTTGAGGGTCTGGAGTTGCAGGGCGTCTCGGCTTCTTTACAACAATGTATTTTGCAAAACAAGAGTGAAGGCTCAAGGTCCACAGGAGTTGGGGCAAAACCAGCCACAGGGTTGTGGAAAAAGTGCTGAGGGCTGAGGAGGGTGGAAAGGGAGAGCTCCAGAGCTCCATGGCAGAGAATCAGTGGCTCTCCCATCACACACTCCCTTTATGGTGCCATCCCATGTAAAAAAGTGAATACAGTCTTTGTGTTCTTGGGTCACAAGCCCTTGCTTTGGCAAGATCAGCCTCAGAGTTCAAAGGGACATCAGGGTATTTACTCATGGAGTCCCACAGCACCTCTGAGAGGTGTCCAAGTATTTCAAGTGTATTTTCTGATGGTAAGGCAGTGCAGAGAATCACCTTTCACAGCAGAGAGTGCAGCAGCGTCAGAGCCAGGCTGCCCGATGCTCAGCTCACTGTGTTCTCCTCCAGACCCTCTGCAGAATGCTGCGTCTGCTTCTGTGCCCCATGTCTCGTGCTTCTGGTCTATCTCAACACCAAAATCTTAACTGCTGTTTAAAACTGGCAAAATTGGGTTTGATACCTGCAAGCTCTTGCAGGATTCTGTCTCCGAAAGCTGAACCATTCCTCTTGCCATGCAGAGCAGCCATACTTCCACAGAGTTAATAAATCCATGCAAGCTCTTTAAAAGAAATCAGGAGGGGTTTTTTTAGACATTTCTAGGCTTTTTTTTTTCCATGCAGCCTCCTTGGTAACCAGTTAAAACAAATTCCTCCAGACTGTAAACTAGAGATAATGGAGTGCGCCTTTAATCTCCATCCGCTACAGATCAAGTTACCTCTTAGAAATTACTTATCCTGGCCAAGCAAATGAATTGGAATTGATGTTCTTAATTGTTTTCTAAATTGCTGTTCCCCACTCCCTTCCTCCCCTTCTCTGCACACAGCTGTTTTGCATCAGGGTCTAGTCTAATGGGTACTGTCACTCACACGAGGGGGTGAAGTCATGTGGCCATAAAAGAGAAAGATTGGGGGAAGAGAGGGAAATACCACCCAGTGCATTATCTGGCTGTGACACACACAAACTGAATAGAAATAATTCCTCCTAGGGGGCTAGTCCCAACAATGGACACAGTGCTGTCTTGGGCTAGAAAAATGTGAAGGCTCGCTGCGTCCTCTGATACTCGTTTCCCTCTCACAGAGAAGGAAGATGATTAAAGTCCTAGTTTGGGACACAGGAAACCTGAGCTGAAACTGCTGACTCTGCAGCAACCTCCTTTGTCTGGTTTTGTGCAAGTTGCTTTGTTTATGCCTTAGTGGCTGCAATTGTAATGCACAAACAACACAATTCCCTTCCCTTCTCCTCGGGGCAACAATGGTCTTTCATTAGCTGCATCTTACAAAACAGCTTAACCTGCTCACCCTCTCCACAAAGTGCTCCAGTACTCCTTGTGCTTACACAAATCAGTCTCCAGCCCACTCAGAACTTGCACTGCAGAGCCTTTGGGCTCTGGGAGCATCAGGCCAGGACTCAACACCAGAATCCCATTCCTCTATATCCCCTAAAGTGGGCACAGCTCTCAAGTCTTAAGCAGGACCCATCCCCTGAAGACTTTTTGCTCCTATAAAATTCATTCCTGCATGTGATATGTGTGCCACCAACTTCCCTGCCCTGCCACTACATTCCCTCCCAGCCTATAAATGACCAGTAATTCCAGTTTTGCTGCCAGAAGTTTTCCAGAACTCAACTGTTCCCTTTTAGACCATCTAATTCTGTGGACTAGCAACTGTTTGCAAGCCTCTCCTCATCAGTCCATTAGGAGCAGAACCCAAAAGAATGGTGGCTGGCCTCTTCTTAATGTCTCCCAGAAGGTCTTTCATGAACAAACAACAGTCTAACATTCTTGTTATAATTTCAGATCAGTTTTCTGGCGGAGGTCAGAGATTCAGAGAATTTGCTGCCCACATAAAGTCCTGAAGTGCCTGCTGGCAAAGCAGCAGACTCTTGGATACCTGCTTGTAATACAGCTGGGAACTCTGTGTGGGATAAATCTGAGATAAAATGGCAGGGAAGAAGGAGTTTTATACAGAATGTGTTAAAAAACATGCTAACTGCTGCTAATGGTGAGGATACCTGGCTGTTGTAAGGGTGAAGTTCCTTCCCCTCCTTTTCAGTGAGGAAAACAAGGATTTCTGAGCTGGTCACTGTGCTGGAAGGGAGGGGATGAAATGTGCAGGTGCTGGGTGTTGTGGGTGAGATTTTCAAAAGTCTGACTATGAGTTAGGAGCACAGCTTCCAAGCTGTGTCAATCAGGTACACCTGATTGTCTAAATGTGGGATTCATTCAGCTGCCCAGTGGTTTCAGTGCCCAGTTCAAAGCTGTGAGGGAAAGCAGACAAAATGTGTTTAGAGCAATGCTCAGGAAGGAACTCTGACTTTCTCCTCACAGCCTCCTCTTATCGCAGGAGGATTTCTGTAGATGTTGGAGCTATAAGCTGAGCTCCTGTTCTTTTTTCCTTCTTATCACATTAGCACTGAGGAAGAACCTTCAATCAGCATTTTGCTGGAGAGGTGCCAGGAGGAAGGGAACCCGATGTGCTTTGTCTGCAGCAGAGTGTGCTAATAGGAGAAAAACCTCATTTATGTCCACGTGAGCCTTGGATGGTGCTGCCCTTGCTGACACTGGGTACTTGCTGACTCCTTGAATGGCTCCATTCAAGTCTCTGACTGCTCTTGCACTGAGGTTCTGCTCAGTGTTAATGGAGATGTCAGAGTCTGGCCCGTGGGGAATAAATGCATTGAGCAAGAAGGAGCTCTTTTATAACCTCTTTCCTAGAACATGTTTGGAGGCCCACATTTGCAGCTGGTTCCTATCTCAAAACCAGGCCAAAGCAAGCTCCCCCTCACCAGAAGATGCAAGCGTGCCCAGACTTTTGGAAGTTCAGCTCCAGATCCAAACGTAGGCCTGATCCAAAGCTGATAGACTCCCACTGACCTGAACAGACACTTGGCCCGAGTCCCCACGACTTTGCTTTGCTGCCACAAAGCAAAACACCACACACCGACACTACTGGCATGTCTGGGCCCATGTCTGTAGGAATATGATCCCTTCTCTCTTTTTTTCCCCCCTTACTTTAATTTTTTTTAAATTTGCTAGGGAAGGGATTAGTCTCAGGGAGGCATAAACTCCCTTCTTTTCCATCCCTGACTGAGTATCAAACTCCTCCGCTGAGATTTCTCCATGGAGACATTGGGTTTTCCTGGCAGGCAGGGTTGCAAACTGCTCAGAGGAATGTCTGCAGCTCTGCAGCTCGAGAGGAGCCAGCAGGCTGGGCATCCCAGCCAAGGGAAATACTGCTGTCGTCCCAAGAACACTTCCATGGAGCCTGAGGTGCACACTGGATTACAGGCAGCTAAGCTGGGCTCATGTGTTTTGTTGGTTTTTTTTTTTCTTTTCTTGGTTTCCTCTTTCCCCTCAAAAACCTACAGCAGGGGGAAGAGAAGTGCCCAGATGAGAAATCTGGGGATCCTGGTGGATGTTGAAAAACGTGGTTTGTTAATGGATCTTTTTCCTTCTGGTGCTTCTGGCTTGTTCTGTGCGTACACACACACACACACAAACACACATGCAGAGAATAGCTTGGCAAGCTTGTGTTTTCATGGCACAGCACCAGGAAATGGGAGTTCCCCTCCCAACAGAGAAGATCAGGGCAATGAGGCAAAGGTGGGGAATCAGACCCAGCCTGAGTCTCAGTGGAGCTCTGGCCCGGACAGCTCTTACACAAATAACCCATGTTTCATTGTGGACACAGACAGTGCTGCAGAAAAAAACAGACTGAAACTGCTTCTTTTTCATGGCATCTGTAGTGTAAAAACGGTTTTCGTCCAAGACGTTTGCGGTCGGAAAATCCTGACACCTCATAAATTATCTTAGAGGCGCAACAAAGCTTCAAAAAGATGAAACTCAGTGCTGAGGTCAGCAGGAATTTTTTTTTTTTTTTTTTTTTTGCATCTTCTGCAGCGGAGGAGCGTTTTCAGCCTCAGGAAAACCACCACAAAAAGAGGCATCAAGGAGGGAGAATATTTCTTGGCACGGGAACCTCGGTGCTCAGGAGAGCGAGGCGTCCTCTGTTATTTATTTTTGGCCACCTCTGTGTTCACACATCATCAGAACAGGATCCAGGAGACCACGGGCACCCGGCAGCGAGGTGGCTGCTGCTCTTGGGTGACACTTCCAGGTCCACCCAAGCACTCAGGTTAATTACCCTGCACAGGTTGAGCAGCTCCTGACAGCCCCGTATAGGTGAGGTGGCTGTGGGACAGGGCTGAGGCACTGCAAAACCACACTCAGCCTCAGTGAGAGCCTGCAAAGAGCACGGAGCAGCGCTGTGAGCAGTGGTTTATGGTCTCTATCAGCTCTTACCCACAAGCAGCCAGCAGGCATTTTTTAAAGCTGTTTTCCTATTCCTCCTGACTGCAAATGCAACCCTGCCACTGGAGCTCTGCTGCCCTGCTGTGTGAGGCTGAACAGGCCGCTGCATCCCTCACACCTCCCCAAATTACAGCTAGTCTGGCTGAAGACCACTGCCTCACAGTTCCCCTTGCTTTCTGCCCGGATATTTCTTTTTTTGTCACACAGAGAAGACAAAAATCAGGTGGAGAACGATGACCCTGAGGGCCTTTTGTGACACAAGAAACCTCTGCAGCTCAGTTACCACATGTGGTGTTAGGGGGGCACCCAAGTGTCCCCTGTGGAGGTACCAGTCAGTACAGCTGGTTTCTCTGGGGCTGGATTGAAGGCACTTGAGATGATAGTTCATGTTTGGACTCAAGTGTTTATTATTTCTTATCAGTAAAACAGTCTCACCACTGTGAATTGGGCAGCTTTTCATTAGAAGGCACAGAATGGCCAACAATCTCTTGTTACAAGGTCTCCTAAGACTAAACTATCCAATGAAGAGCTGACACCTGGACTATTTCCCCTTTTAACCCAATAACTGATCCCACAGAGCCCACAATGGGGACTTTTCTGCCCAATTACAAAATGCCACCCAAACCCATGGAGAAGAAGAAGCATGAAGAAGAAGCCCAGGATGACACCCTGTGCCCTCCATCTTGCTTCCATCCACAACATACTAAAAATCCCAAACCCTAAATTTCTCACCAAATGACACACCTGCACTGCTCTCTATAATCTATTTCACACTTTTGTGGATTCCAGTCTATCTTGAAGTCTGGGAAACTTTCTCCATGGATGAGGGTCAGAGTCAGTGCTGCCCTGGGGGTCAGGGCACCCCAGAGCAGACACAGAAATATTTCCTGTGGTGCCCTGGGTTTGCACAGCCCTCTGCAGCACATTAAACACCATGTTTCTCAAAACAGAGGAGAACTGAGGTGGTGTTTGAGAGGAGAACAGAAATCTGACATCCAGGATGGCCTGTGCCTCCCCTGCTGTGGTGTGTGGCAGGAAGGATCTAGCCAAAACCAGGGAAATGAGGAAAGAAGGGCTTTTTTTTTTTTTTTTTTGCAAGGGGAAGAGTGGAAGAGATGTTTCTGAGAAGGCAGAGTGGAGTTTCAGGTCATTATTTATCCCCTTTCCTGAGTAGTCATCAAAACGGCTCCATCTGATCTCCAGCGTTGCTTTTATGCATCTTTTTCTGGAGAGTGAAGTTACAAGGTAAGATATGGACTGCTCTCCATTTCTGTGGGTGGACAAAACTTCCAGATTTAAAACTTCTCTCCATCTGTTCAGCTCTCTGAGTCCCTTGCAAGATCTGACCTCCCTGCCCACTTAGTAAATCAACGGTTTCCAAGGCATGTAGAACTGATTTTATGGCAGCAAGATGCATTTCACTAGATTTATGTTATTAAACTGAAGGGGGGGAAGCCTCCTTTTATTTGGGGCAGTCCTTGAGTTTTACAGGCTTGTTTGAGTAAGTAATTATTTTGGTAATGCTGGGGCCTCCTTTATTGGATCGTAAATGCATCCTGAACAGCTCTCAGAATAACAAGCAGACCTTTCCCTGAAAGGCCAAGGATTGCCTTGATTAGCAAATCTGAACATTAGTAGTTTACTTTGTGATTAGCTTTGCTGCTGAGAGCTGCCTTGGTTCATTTCTCTGGGACTGCTCACAGGATTAAGGCTGTGTGTAAATGTTTGCAGGATCAGTGTCACAAATGAAAAAAAAACCAAAAAACCCAACCCAAAAAGCAGTTTCTTTGGAAACATCCTCTCTGACCATGTTAGGGAAAAGGATCAGATAATTGGGATCTTTATGATGCTTATTATAAAAAATGTTTTGGAACTAGTTCAAGCACCAATCAGAAACCACATTGTTCCACTAAATCACTTTCAGATGCCATTTCAGATACAGAATACAATTACTCCTAGTTTAAAAATATAAACGTTCTCTTCATAAAACACACACACACACACAACTATTTTAATTTCTTTTATTTTTATCTGTCTTGGCTGGAGCTCAGGCCTTCCCCAGATGATCTATCAACAGTTTTTTGTGCCATTTCTTTCTGCCAGGCGTCGCGCAGTGCAGAGGAGCTGTGACACGGACTTTGGGGCTTTACAGGCAAAAGAGCTCTTGCACAAACCAATAAGCTGGAGGCCCAGGCTTGGATGTCTGTGTGCTTAAGAAATCAATTCAGAGCAAAACCTGGAACAAAAATTCTGCCTGAGTGTTGCATTAAAAACCCACCCGAGACGCCTGGAGGGGCTCCTGGCCCGTCGCTTTTGGTTATTGGATCTCTGTGGGTTTGGGGAAGCAAACTCCCTCCTCTGCAGGGTGGCTGCTGCCCACATGCTTTCCTGGTTCTTTGGGGGAGCCTGAGGTCTTGGGAAGGATGAAAGTTTGACAAGAAAGTCTCACAGATATCTTAGCAGGAAGATTTTTGAATGTAAAATCTGAAGAAGGAATAGAGATGGAAGCAAGTTTTGATATAGAGGAAAAGAATTGCTGAGCCAGTCTTACTGGATAACCAAGAAGGCAAATGGTCTATTAGTTAGAAGGGGTTTTTATGACTTAGAAGAAAGGATAAACCCATCCCAAAAATGAAGATGTTTTTACCAAGCAGAAAGAACAGGCAAACAAGTCAGAAAATGTGGCAAGTAGAAAAAAGGTCTCAGAATTTTCCACTGCAAGAAAACTGAAAAACAACTTCTAGCTGAAACTGTAATGTACTAACTTTTAGTGATTGGAGAACAGTAACATGAATATGGTAATTATAGCAGTTATGATAGGCTATAGATAAAAGTTAAGGTATAGATTGGTTCTACTGTATTAAGATGCTCAGCAAAGAAAAGTATAGAATGCATTGGTAACCAAAAGAAAAGTATATAATGCATTGTAACCAAAAGAATAGTATAGAATGCATTGTAACCTAAACTAAGGGTGTCCAGGCCTGCCTGCAGCTGGAGCTGACAGCTGTAGGCACAGGCTCTGTCCTGCTGTAACACCTTGGATGGAATAAACTGCATTTTGGAGAGCCCCTGGAGTCCCACATCCCTCATTCAGGCTCTTACACTGAGGCCCACATGTGATGGGGACCCCCCAGGCCCTACTGTTCGTGTGTGAGCACACGTGGGGAGGTGGGGAAAAGCTGAGGATGGAAAAGGCTCCTCCACTGTGGGCTGGGCACCCTCTGGGGTCAGCTCTTTTTCACAAAAAAAAATTTGGTGTTGGCAGCATCTCCTTCCTTGTAAGCCAACAGCCTCTGTGAGGGTTGCTCAGAGGGTTCCTCCAGAGGGTTCCTCAGCCTCTGTGTCAGGTGTGACTCATCTCCCTGGAGGCAGGATCCCTGCAGAGACATCGGGAGGGAGCCACAACAACAGCTGACCCCAGGACTTGGATGTTGGCACGGTGTCAGTCTGGCCAGCAGAAACCCTGAGGGAGGGTCCTGAGCCTCAGGCTGTTGCCCAGGGGACTTTATCAGCTCTGCCAGCACACCGAGTTGACTCTAAGTTGGGACTGTCTGGGATGTGGGTAATGGAAATCTTTGGAAACCTTTCCTTGCTGTCAGGGAGTCATCCTGTGTCAGTGCTGAAAGCCTCCAGAGTGGTTCTGGTTTGGGGAGCCCAGCCCAAGCTCCTGCCGTGCTCTCCAGGCCTTGGGGCCCCCAGGCTGGGCTCGGTGCTGCTGTGGGACAGGAAGGCCACAGACACTCAGGAGCATTGCCCCAGCATCCAGACAAAACCCCCAGAGATGCCAGACCCCCAAAAACCTGGCACAAAGCCCTGGGAACAAACAGGGATAACAAGGCTTAGGGATGCTTGAGGATGTTGCCATCCTTCAGATGCACCACAGGCCATCCTTTTTTATTTTTTTCTTTTCCTGGGCCAAGCAGAGGGATTTCTCAGCATCAGGGCATCACAAGACTCTTGAGGGCTGCGTCTTGGAAAATATATATGGAAACATTTTCATACTTTCCAAAACAGAAGATGCTAAGGGGTTTGTTACTAAGGGAAAATTCCTGCACTGGTTTTGCACAGGCTGAGATTTCTGAGTTTTCTTAGTGCTGCTGGTGGCTTCTTCAGGAGGGCTTTGCTCTGACACTGACAGGAATGGCCTCTGGACTCAGTTTAAATGCAGTGTGTGAAATCCTGGCCCCAGCAGCAGCAAGGGAGAGCAGGAACTTGGGCAGAGCTGACATTGCTGGGGCCTTGTGGTGGAGTCAGGGATCTGCTCTGAGCCAAAATCTCAGCAGCACTGGCCAAAACCATCTTTGCTTCCATGCCTCCAGTGGCTGGCAGGCACAGTCTGAATGGAGAACAAAGCCATTTCTGAAAAAGGGGTGTTCAGACTGATATAAGAGTTGAAGAAGCATTTCACAGCAGTCTGAAATGAATCTGAGAGAGGGGATTTTCAGAAGCCCTAACACCAGTGACTGATTTTACAGTGGGAGCAGAGGCAAGCTGGTGCAAGGTGGCTGTGGAAATTGGACCATCAGTGCTCTGGATTTTTGGTGTTTCTGACCAGAAAACTGGAGCTCTTGCTGAGGTGTGATTACTTTTGTGATGTTTTGTTGTTAGAAAAGAGTCATAGCCTTGTTCAAAGACCTCCCTGCAGCTTGCTGCATCTCTGAAGAACATCCCATTGATCCAACTGAACAATACCCTGCCCATGTCAAGAGCAGCCCACAATCCATTTCCATGAGTATTGTTTAATTATTACACATTAGTGTCATTAATCATTTTGTTTTTCAGCAAGATGGCTGCAGCATTTGCTGCAATGTACTGATTTCTGTACATTGCTGACAAATGTTTCCCAGCCCTTGTTTTAGGATGTGCTTCATACCGCAGGGATGGAAGCTTGCTCTGCAAACAGGAAATATTTTTCACTGATGGGATGGAGAAATGTTTCAGGTGCTGATATTGTGAGCTAGAGAGGCATTAGTGATGGGAGAAGTGGGAATGGGTTGAAACTAAAGGAGGGTAGATTCATGTTGGATGTTGGGAGGAAGTTCTTCTCCCCAAGGGTGGTGGGACACTGGCATGGGTTGCCCAGTGGCTCCCCCATCCCTGGAAGTGCTCAGGGCCAGGATGGACAAGGCTTGGAGCAACCTGGTCCAGTGGAAGGTGTCCCTGCCTATGTCAGGATATTGGAATGAGATGATCTTTGAGGTCCCTTCCTGCCCAAACCATTCTGTGACACTGATTTCATGATCAGGTTTGCGGCACTAGTTCATTGGTAGGATGTGATTATTCAAACCTCTCAGGTTTTCCTTTTTTCCAAGGTTATATTCCTTGCCCATCTTACACAAAAATTTCCAGCACAGTGAGACAACAGCTGGAAGCATAACCAAACCTAGAAATTCAATAAAAACGTCCCACATTTCTTGTTCTTTTCTTGTTCTTTTCCCTCTTTTCCTTTCTTCTCTTCCTTTTCATGGCTGCCTCCTCATTCAGTAGTAAGGCTTGGAGGCACAGAAAACTGCAGTGGGAAGAATGCAAATATTGTCTGAGCAGATGGAATTGAGCTCTGGGATCCAAGGAGGAGCTCCAGCCTCGGATCCAAATATCATCAGCGTTCCATTTCCTTTTGCTCTGAGGAGGGGCTTGAGCTCTTCTGCACAACAAAGAGAGCTCCACTCACCTGTTTGGAGGGGCTGGAGTGTCACTGGTCATTAGCAGTGGTGGGACAAGTGACACTTTTCTAGGTCAGTGCCTCTTCTGGGCCTCACTCCTCATTGCACAGACACACCAAGAGCTCCAGGGAAAGCAGGAGCAGAGCACTGGGCTCAGGATGGTGCCACAATGCCATGGGTGAGTGTCCTTGCAAGCTGCCCATGGAGAAAACCCACCAGCCTGCACCAGCAGAGCCATATTTCATCTGCACACAAAAACCTGGGCTTGTCCTGGGAGGCTGTGCAAGAAATGAGGCTCCATGGTTGGAGTGAAACTAACAATAAACACTATGGGAATAAATCACAGAAATTCCATTTTCTTCATGGTGGAAAAAGCCCATTCTTTATTCACATAACTCATTTTTATACAGTTTTACAATTTCCAATTGGTCAGTAGCTTTCTTGCCAATTATTGGTCAGTAACAAGTTGTTATCCTGTATTGATTGGTCACTCAAACTATTGGTGTGTACGTGCAGGAAAAGTTGTTTGTGAGAGACAGTTTTTATTTTTCTATCTAAGGGTTTAAAAACAGTTTATACAGGTGCTGCTTGTTTTTCATGCAGGAATAGATTGTTATGTTAATGAACTGCTCACACCAGGATTGCTTTCACATGGAACCTGCAAAGTGCCAGCTTGACATGGCCAGCCACTGAATTTAGGAGAGCAGGACTGATTTTATGAAGCCTTTCTTTATGATTTTTCTACCTTATTGCAACAAAATACCACATTGCCTTCTGCCAAGAGAATGGAGAGCAAGGGGAAGTCTGTGGCAGAGAGGGTGGGACAAGCACAGAACAGCAAAGGATGTTTGTTGGCTCTTCACTGTGTCTCTTACCAACCCCACCACCATCAAAAGATTGTGACCATGGAATGAACTCACCTCTGGGACCCACTGGATATTTTTCATTAGAAATTTTTTCAAACAAGACATGGGTTTCTTGTGCAAACATTTAAGAAGTACTTGTTTTGAATATTTTTTTCTGGGCAAAAGAAAAGCAAAGAAAACCCAGTTTTTCCCCAAAATGAGACACAAGAAATTTCTGTTTTCACAGCTTTTGAATGTTCTGAACTTTCTTATTTTCCAATATGAAATGTATTTGGTTGTCCTTGGTGTCCCAGATGTTCTGGGGGGAACTTGGGCCCTTGCAGGGCTGGAGGAGTTTGGCTCCAGAATGTTGGAGGTTCAAAAAACATTTTTTTAAAATGTTTTGGAAAACCAGTGTCCAATTGAAACACGTGCACTCATATACATCTGTTTATTCAGTTTGATTGTGAGAAGTTTATTTCTAAATTACCTTATCACCAATATAAAGTGTTCTTATCTACTCTGGAAGAGCAAGGGAATTCACAATAATGGAAATAGCTCATGAGATGCAGAACCAGAAAGAAGAGGAAGGTAGATGGCAATGAAGAGAAGCAGGGGAGAATACTTTATATATAATACTAGGTTAAAAACCAGACAAAGCAGGATAAAGCTGCTTGCAGAACAGATTCCCTGGTGTGGAGAAGTGCTGCACAGGGGGATGAGTCTGGACAGTTCACAGACCTTGCTCCAAGTTCAGCAGGTTGTGCAAGGATGGTGATGAAAGGAGGATGGGGATGTGATGAGCTCTGATGTATTCCTCTATCTTAAAGTTTTATGCAACCTACCATAAAAAAAACAGTTCCAAAGATTTTTGCAAAATGGGCTTTGCCTGTCCTGGGTCTCTGGAGAGCATGAGCAAGGCACAGAGGCCTGGGGGTTTGGTTTCCATGGGATGGGGTCAGAGCTCCTGGGTTCAGGATGTGCAGGGAAGGCCTCTGAAGGGAATGTCTTGATTTGGAAAGACAGAAGTCTGCTAAGGAAGGCAGGAGCCTCCCCTGAAATGGAGAATGTAAACCCTCCCCACCCCTCTGAATTGCTGTAAATTTAAAATTAAGAGGCTCTCAGGCAAAAATATGGGAGCAGGAAATAACGGTTCTTTAATAGGGAAGGAAAATAAAAAGATAAAATAAACAATGCAGTACACTAGAACAACACTGACAGAGTCAGAACCCAGCCTGACACCCTGTGGGTCAGGGTGTTGGTGGCAGTCCCATTGGAATTGTGGCTGCAGCCCTCCTGCAGTGTCAGGGGTGGTTCTGCTGGAGCAGGGATCTGCAGAGAAGGATGTATTCTTCCTCTGAAGATCCAGTGGAAGGAGAGGCAGCTGCTGTTCCTCTGGGGAATCCAGTGGAGAAGCCCAAAAACCTCTGGATTATATCTGGGTAGCAATGTTTGAAACCTCAGATTGTATCCAGGTAGGAATGTTTGAAACCTCAGATTGTATCCAGGCAGGAATGCTTGGCTCCTCCCTCTGGGCTCACATCTCCCAATGGGATGCTGCAGTTCTTATCAGCCATGCAGGGACATTCAATAGCTGTTATCAGCAATGTCCCCTCCTGAGGGAGGTGTGACTGTGGTCACTCAAAGAGAGAGATAAGGCAAACTGCCCACTTGACAAAGGTAATCTGCCATACAGATGGGAATGGAAAACATCTTGCACCGCAACCTTCAGCAGGGAGGCAGTGCTGGTGACCAAGGAAAGCCAAGGAACTGTTCCTGTGCACTGCAGGGAGCCTGGAGATCATCCAGAATGGGGGCAGAGTATGACTCGTGACTTCCCCACAGCCACACACCAGACAAAGGAGGAGGATGAAGATGAAGATCAGGTGCTTCACCTCTCTATCACTGGCAGGCAGACCTGTCCCCAGTTCTGCAGAGCCAGCTGCAGCCAGCCAGCTCCACAAACACACTGTGAGGGGTTTCAGGCACTCACAGAGGCTTTGAAAGCACCTCTTGGGTGTGCTCCAATCGTGAGCAAACACTTCAAGGACACCAATGAGGTTCCCTGCCTCTCAAGCAGCATGAACCAGTGATAAAAACTGAAATAAAACCCCCAAAACAAAGGCAGAAGACAGAGGGAGAAAATGCTGTGAAGCCCAAAGGGTTGAGGATGTGGGTACTGCTGGGCTTAATTGTCTTCTTCCCTGCTGTGCAAGGCAGAATGTTCCTGGGACAGCAGTGCTGACTTTTGGATTGTTACTGGCTGGGTTTTTTTAAATGATATTATTTTCTTCCCCCAAAGCCAAGAGGCAAGTGACATAAAGCAAGTGGAATTGCTGGGAAAGTCAGAGATGCTCCCTGGCTGGAAAACCCAGATCTGGGTTTTGAACTCCCAGTGTAGCACAAGGCTATGGGGGCCTTCAGCTGGGTCAGGGCTGCCTGTGCAGAGGGGGAGAGGGGCCAGCTGCAGAGCCAGGCTCAGGTTTGGGTTCTGAAACACATCCCCCTTGCCAAAAGGCCAGGGTCAGTCCCAGAGGCCCAGGAGAGAAGAGCCAATTCCAGCCCTTCTGCCCTAACAATTCATCTGGGCACCTAATGAGGAAAGCTGTCTTCTTTGTGCTGACAGTTAAATATGTGCTCAGGCTCATTCCTCCATCAAAAGTTTATATTATATCAGGTTTAAATTATTTTTTTTACCGTGGTTGCACCCTCATTTCACAAACCTTTCAGCCTATTCTGGTTTGGAACGTGGAGAACTTCTAAAGACTGTGAATTAAAGCAGGAAGATGTCTTCTCACAGCCTTGTTTCCATTTTCAGGCTTGAATCCACAGCATTGATTTGTCTGCAGGGACATGAGGGGGCTGGAAACATCCAGGAAGGACACGTAAAACAAAAGCTTTGAGCTCAAATAATCACAGCAAATCTGTGATTAATCCTTGGTTTGAAAGCTGGAGCTCTCCCCAAACTCATGGGCTGACTGGACAATCCATCAGATCCATTTCACTTGGAAAGGAAGCAGTCAGGATTTGATCAACATCTCAAACCAAATCAGTGAGCTTGATTAAAAGTGAACTCTGGGAGCATTTTCTCATCGTGGGTTCTCCTCAAAAGAGATTGCTCTGAGCTCCTCAGCCAGGAGAAAGTGCTACAAGTCATTTATCCCTCCTCATCCTCACGGCCTCCACAGGCACAGATTTGAAGGGCATTTCAAGGAGATGGCACAAAGTAACCCCAGAGTGTGTGATTGACTCAGGTTGGTGAAAGGGGAGTAAAGGGAGTACAGTTACTGGGTAGGAAACAGGGTCCATGAAGCATGCAGGGATTTCAGACATGGGATTTTTTGGAACATTTATTGGAACGGACAGGCTAAGAGCGCTGAGGGATAAAGGATCCCGAATCAAACAGGCTAATTGGTCTCAAATGGAGTGACTAAGGAACTCTCTCCCTTCCAAAATGGGTCAAATTGCATTTTAGAAGGAGATCTCTGAAATTTGAGTGGGAGGCCTGGATAGAAAAACGAATGGATGAACTCATAATTGACATGGATTCCATTATGGCTAATACCTGTGTCAGGGCTGCCACCGAATACAGCCTGCAAATCCAGACTGGGGGAATTCCCTCTGGAGATGTGACCCAGGTGAAGCAGACTATTTGCCATGAGCCTGTGAGGAACTGAGACTTTAATTGCAAACATATGGCTGGGTAACTTTCCAGCAAGTGAAAACTGGGGGATAGAGAGAGACCTGCTCTGAAACAGATGATCCAGGAAGGCTTTCGCTGTCTCCAGTGATGGGATTCTGTGCTCTCATATCACTTCGTGCTGAACAGAAAACTGAAAAGAAAGGAAAATTATGCTAAAATATAACACTGGCACGAAGAGCCCTGTGATTTTAGGAAGAATAAAGGTGAAATTAAGTTTCCTGTGAATTAACTGTGACATACTTCCCTGGTTTTGTCTTTTCAAAGGCAGCAGTCTGAACTTCAGCTTGCTCCTGCACTGGAGAAGATGTAAGGTGGTTTGTGTCATGGACAGTTGTGCCTGAGCTCAGTTCCACCCTGAGAAGATGGCATGAAGGACAAGAGCATCACTCACTTGTGATGGGCTACTTGAGTTGCCTGTCCTGGTGCTCAGCAGGCAGGGTGAGGGCACTGAAATTGATGTGGGCACCAGCTCCTGGAGCTGACTGCCTCCAGGGACATAGGGAACACTGTCACAGACATCTTTTATGAAAAATCCTTTCCTTAGGATTTTTCCTCCTGAGAAGCTGGGAGGCCTCAGGAACAAAATGTAAACAATTATTATCTGCTGCTGTGGAATGCAACAGGTGAATCTGTGATTGACCCATGTTGGATATTTGTAATTAATGGCCAATCACAGTCAGCTGGCTCGGACAGAGAGTCCGAGCGACAAACCTTTGCTATCATTCTTTGCTATTCTATTCTTAGCCAGCCTTCTGATGAAATCCTTTCTTCTATGCTTTTAGTATAGTTTTAATGTAATATACATCATAAAATAATAAATCAAGCCTTCTGAAACATGGAGTCAGATCCTTGTCTCTTCCCTCATTCTGGAACTATTTTTGTTTGTCAGGTGACCTGGAGAGAACATGAACTTAATGAGGCAGGAGCTGCCCTGTGGTGGCTGGACAGGAATGTAGACGGGCCAGTCGAGGTTTGTTGAGGTTGCACAGCATCTTCTGGGTCCTGGTGATGCCTCAGGCTTGAGCTTTTCTATTTTTCAGGTTCTGTGCTGCTTTAGTGTGTGGGTCCATGTGAGGGGATGGTGAGCTCTGTGCACAGAGCAGGGAGACAAAACAATTCCTGCTCCAGCTGGGCACCAAGGACAAATGATCCAAATCTCAGCACCAAGAGCACAAACAACGTGGGCTGGAGAGAGAAAAACAATCAGGGTGGGACTGCATGGGCTAAAGATGGAATTGAAAAATTAACTCCAATATGCAAATGGAGCAGAACTTATAAAAGTGAGAGACTGCGTGACCGGTCGTGCATTTTGTGACCATTTCGGTTCATTTTCTTGAGTGTAGCCCTGGCTGGGCTCTTGTGCTGCCCAAGGTGGATCCATTGAGGCCTCCTAATAAATCCCTACTTTATTCTTTAGCTCTGTTTAGTCTCTGTTCTATTCAGCCTTCTCAAGGCATCACTGGCTTGGGAGAAGCAGCTCCTTGGTGTCCCAGATGTTCCAGGGGGAATTTAAGCCTTTGCAGGGCTGGAGGAGTTTGACTCCAGAGTGTTGGAGGTTCAGCTTCTGGACAAAATTGAGGAAGGCCTGTACTTGCTGTGGGGAAGGGATTTCTCCTTCCTTGAGCAGACATCCAGGTGAGGAGAGCAACACCTCAGGTGTGGCCTTTGGAAGAGAACCAAGGATGAGCTGGAACAAGCACAGCAACCTGTGAGTGCTGATTTTGTGTCCATAACTGCAGTTTTCCATGTGACCTAAACACCAGGGTTTGAGGAGGCAAAGGTTGTAAGTAACTAACAGACTAATTGCTGCTTTGTGATGATGTTTAGCAGTTCACACAGACCAAAGCATCAATTTTCGGTCGGGATAATTTTTTTTAAGGCAGTGTCTGGGACATCTGTGGCAAAGGCTCTGATTATGCCAAGGAGTCCCGAGAATGAAACCAGGAAAAGTCAGGTCTGCAAAAACCAAAGCATTTCCCAGTAAATATTCCCTTAACCAGTGACCACATGTCTGAAAAGGAAGATTTATAGGAATTGGGAAGATTCATAACAGCAGTCCATAGTAAAATAACAACAGTGATGTATGCACACATGTACACACACACTTGTTCCAGATAAAACCAAATACCCAGCACCCCAAAGTTGATGCACTTCTATTTATTTTTATCCTTATGAACTATGAAATTTATTTTTGTTGGACTGACCATTCCAGATAGAAGTGCTACAGATGATTCCATCAGCTGCTGCTGAGGATGAGCTCTTTACTTTGCCTGCATCAATGGATGTATCCCAGGTCTTTCCTGCCTGTAACCCTTCCTGCACATCCCACTCCTCTGCTCCCTCAAGCCCTGCTCTCTTTGCTTTACACATCCCTTTCCTGGAATACACCTCCACTTAGATGTTCTGTTGCCAGTGATTTTGGCAGATAACAGAGAGGCAGAGATTGGAGCAGAGCCATTGAAGCAATAGTGGGATCTGTTGGAAGAGAGGAAGTGCAGAAAGGAGAGAGGAAAGGAGGCAAAAAGATATAAGTGGAATGGAGGAGAAGGGAAAAGGGGAAGGGGAAGAGAAAGAAATGAGAGAAAAAGAAAGGATATAAAAGAATGACAAATTACTCCTCTGAGCCATGTTATATGCTGCATAATTTACAGTAAATTGAAATATTGGTAATCTAGAAAGGCTTTATTGTTCTCTTTTTCTCTTGGCCAGCCTCTGACATAAGCAGAAACTCTGTTCTGGGCTAAAGCAGTCGAGGGCCCTGCGAGCTGGAAAAGGGATTTGGCCTCTGCTGGGACAATTCTGAGGGCTCAGGCTTAGAGGAACCCAGGGAATGTGAGGTTGTTGAGCAAGCTTCAGGAGCTTTCAGTCAGTGCTTCTTCTACAAAAGGTAATAAAAATGCATCTTTAAATCTTGTCCAGGAAGATGTCAGAGCTCTCCTGCAGAGTTAATGTGCCTGACACAGAGACCAGCTTAGTCATGACAGGATAAAGCATTGTCCTGCTAGGAGTTTATATATCCTGCAATATTGGATATATGAATATTTGTCTTAGGCTGGAAACTTCAAACCAAGACAATATTGGATATATATCATAGGATATATGAACATGGATATTATTGCAGGTTCATATATCCTGCAAATCTCCCTCCATGAGATGTATAAATGTATCTGGGTGCATATTTATATTTATATACGTGTGTGTGTTGCTGTGTTTAAGCTCATGCAGGTATCTGTTTTCTCCCAATAACTCAGTCACTCTGAAGCCTGCAGCTTTGCAGACTGCAGGATCCTGGCCAGCTGGAGCAGGGGAGGCTGCCAAGTCCATCAGGTTGATGGAGCCAGCAGGCTGCTCCACCTGCCTGTCTGGAAGCATTCTTTTGCTCTCCTGGGAGCCTCCCAGCACATCTTCTCCATTTCCTCTGCAAGAAGGTTTGCCCATGGCTGCCAGCATCTGTGGCAGGTCTGCTTTCCATGGCTGTGGTGTGGCTGCAAAGCCCAGAGACCCCTGGCCCTTCTCAGCACTGTTTTAGCCATCTCCCAGCTGCACAAGTCCTGAAGATTTCCAAAATGTAGCTCATGAAGGAAATAAAAAGAATGAAGCAAATGAAAAGGCACAGGCTCTTTGCTGCTGCTTTATGGGGATAGAGGGGATGATCTCAGTGAGAACTCTGCATGTGCCACAACCTGGTGAAAACAGTAATAAATCATATTTTTCTTGTCTTTCAAAGGAGAACTTCCTTGTCAGCAACTGAGAAGATCCTGAAGAGTTCCAAGGTGCGTGAGGAGGTAACAAGGGACAGCTGAAATTTATATTATTGCAACTTTCTGTGTTTATATCAAGAATGATCCTACTGAGAAAGTAAATTCTTTCTTTGCTCATGAATGTGGTGTTCAGGTGCCCTGCAGGAGCAATGCACAGACACAGAAAGGACATTTCACCACCTGATCTCAGCATGGTGCTGTGTTCTGTCTGCTCCTGGCCTGGGACAGTGTCAGAACAAGAGAGAGCGCTCAAAATTGATCTGTAGGGGGGAGAGCAGGAATAATCCTGTTTTCCTCACTGCCCAGACTAAAATTGCTCCAGCCACACCTTCCCTTCTGGGTCCTCCTTCCAAGGAGAGCTCCGGCACAAGGCTTGGAAGCAGAGCACCCTCACTGACAGTGTGCACTCATGCCCTGCTCTCTCACTGCCTGGTGGTGTTTCTTCCTGCATTTCAGGCTTGTTTTACACCTGGAAGGGCCATCCCAAATGCAGGCACAGCAGCCAGGTGGAGCCCTGAAATGAGAGAGGGGAGCAGCAAGGAGATAGGAGAGGTGGAAAAAAGCACCAGCAGCTAGCCCAGGATGGGCAGTGGATGCACAAGCAGGTTCCATCACTGTGTGTTTGTGAAACAAGCCAGGATTTGGGTGTCCTCACTGATCCTGGCTCTCTCCTGCCTGCCCTGAAGTGTGAGGTGTTCACTCTGGAATCCATCACTCCTTGCTCAGCTTTTTGTGTGTCACACAAAGTCAGGCAGCTCCATGCTCTTCCTCCCTTCCCTAACACAGGCCATGGCAAAGAGCCCTGATAACCTCCTTTATGTCTTTTGGAGCACTCACACTTGTATTGTTCAGCTTTGAATAAGTTTTTAAAAATAGTTAGTTCTCCAGACCAATTACAGGCTTTTATAACCTCACCAGCCAACCGTGGATCAAGGGTGGGAAGTGCTATTTTGGCAAAAAAGGTGAAAATTCTTCTTATTGTCTCTCTATTGGTTTAGGTTTGGTTTGTTTTTTTAATATAACAAGAATTCAGATAAAGAAGAGTTGCATGTATAAAGGAGGTGAGGATTAGTGAAGAAGCAAACATGAGATTTTTTTTTTTGCTTATGTGGAAGGGGAGACAAAATAAGAAAGCTGCTTGTAGAAACATGGAAAGTCTCCAGTGTAATGAATAATAATTTCAAAAGTATTTTGTGAGATCTAACAGTATTTATATGTAAATACTGTCTCAGAAGGTAGTGGGAAAAGACCAACAGTTTCCCTAACATTGGTTGGGAAACAGAATTTTCAGTTCTGGAAGACTTGCCATTTCCATAGGAACCAGATGAGATGAAGTAGAAAGACTTGAGAGGTGATTAAAAAGCATTTTATATTGAAAACAAACTTTCTAGCTGATGACATAAATTACTTTTAAGGGAGCAAATGGTTTTCTAGCAAGTTTAAAAAAAACACAAGTATTTGCCTTTTAGTGACTGTGTTAGAGAGCCTTGGAGGGCAACAAGCTCAGCACAACTTTAGAGGAGCCATGGGCACATGTTCTGAGGTGCTGGAAATCTAATTTATGCTACCAGAATTTTGGGGATTCTATTAAAATCTAAATACATGCAAAAAAACCCTAAAGCTTCATAAATCAAGAAAGGATCTTCACTACTTTGCATTGCTCTGAACAGAGTTTGGAGGTGAGTGATGTGAGCAGAACACTTCATCCCACTGTGGTGCTTGGGGATTTTAACAAGAGAAATAATTATGGGTGATATCCTTCCTAATTTAAGGGTTTGTATTTTATCAAAGGATCCTCCCACTTCTGTGTTTTGTTTTGGTTATTTTAGCAGTAATAATTGTGTGGTTTCTGTAGTCACCTTCCCAAAGCAGGGAGCCATCACAAACAAACAAGCTACTTCCTCTGCAGTGCTATTTCTGTTTTGGTTTATTAATGAGCTAAAAAAAAAAAAAAAGAGAGAGCTTTGATCTACCCTCCAGCTTGATATGTTATGAAATATTTTCATCAAACTCTGCCCTTAATTGAACTCATATTAATCTCAGTAAGATGAATGCAGATCTGTGTTCTTAGTGGTTTCTGGACAGTCAGATGAGATCTTGCAGTTGGTGTTGAGTTCAGTGGACACCAGTGGAGGGGCAGAGATGTTTCTATAGAAAATTTATTTCAGGATTGGGGGTAAAAGCAAATGCATTTGGCCTGAAGCATGAATAATGCATTGCTTAAAGTTTGCCAGTATGTGTTGGTCCTTCTCCCACTGAAGCTGATGGCAAAACTCCCATGGAATTCAGCAAAGTGGGGTGGAATCTATACAGAAATGATTTTTCCCAGAACAGCTTTGCAATAACCAGTGGATTTGCAAACCCCTCACTCTGACACATTGAAATAATTTGGGACTTTCATTCCATTTTGCTTTAATTGGACTTACCCTGCATCTGAGTCTTCCTAAATGGGTTGCTATGCCTAAAATATGTGCAGGCATGTTTGCACTCTCTGAGGGAAACATGGAGGTTAAACTGGAAGGCGAGGTTATGTTAGCAAGGATATTTTCTTTTTATACTGCTTCCAAAGGCAACCCTGTTTTGGGCTCCCCGCTCTGGCCTGACCACTCTGTGCCTCTGCATCCCAAATCATGCTGGGATTTGATGATAAAGCACATCCTCTTTCCAGGAGCCCTGCCAACCCCTACATCCTAACTCACTGGTGTTCTGGTACCTTAGGCACTTTGTGGTCACGAGGCAGACTGCAAATGTGGCTATGTCCAAACCCTCTGGAGGAAGAGAAGAAATTTCTTACAGAGCTGCTGTTGTCCATTTGATTCCCAGTTCCTTTGTTTCAGTGTTTCTCAGGCTGTGCCAGCTCAGACAGCTCTTAGCTGGATACCAGCACTTGCAGGGCCTGATTTGGTTCATGTCTTCTATAAAAGTTTTCCATCTCTGACCAAGGTATTTCACATCAGGGTAAAAATGTGAGTAAATCAGAGCTGGCATCTCTCCCAGACATATCAATTCCCTTAATTCCCTTTTTCCTGTGGCTTTGGGACAATCAAAATAGGGAATGTTTCCACTGCTGTACCTTTATGAAAGTACAATATGTGAACACCATCTCCTGAGTGCATCCAGTGCATTTCCTTGCCTTGGTCATTACAACAGCTTTCCCTGGAAATTCTGTGGGAATCAATCCCTTGGCAGGGCTGGGCTCCAGGGAAAATCAAAACCCTCCAACCTGACAGTTCATGAAACAAGGAGAAAGAAGATGGAAGCTGTCACTCCCAGCTGGCCAACACCAACACAATCCCAAGGCAACAGGAGGTGCCAAGGTGTCTGCTTGGAAAATTTGGAGAAACCTGGGGGGGTTTCACAGAGAGGGCTGCTCTGAGGCCACTCTTCCCGGCAGGAAAAGCCATTTGCAGCACAGGAGGAGCAGTGGAGGCCACTCACCCTCTCTGAGGGGACATGCACTGCCTGTTTTAAGACCCAGGACAAGCTGGCATTATTCTGCATCCCTAGGGAGAGGGTGCTTTGCCATGGAGCTGAGCTGGGGGGAGTGCAGGGAGCAGGGTGTGGGTCCAGGGGTAGAAACTGGAGGATCCAGGGGTATAAACTGAAAGGGAACAGGATCTAGGGGTAGAAACTGAAGGATCCAGGGGTAGAAACTGAAGGATCCAGGGGTATAAACTGAAAGGGAACAGGATCCAGGAGTATAAAATGAAGGATCCAGGGGTAGAAACTGAAAGATTCAGGGGTAGAAACTGAAAGGGACAGATCAGGAGATAAACTGAAGGACCCCAGGGGCAGAAACTGAAGATTCAGGGTATAAACTGAAGATCCAGGGTATAAACTGAAGGATCCAGGGGTAGAAACTGAAAGATTCAGGGGTAGAAACTGCAGGATCCAGGGGTAGAAACTGAAGGATCCAGGGGTAGAAACTGAAAGATCCAGGGGTATAAACTGAAGGACCCCGGGACAGAAACTGAAGGACCCAGGGATAGAAATTGATCCAGGGGTATCAACTGGAGAGGCACAGGATTCAGGGATATAAAGTCAATGATCCAGGGGTATAAACTGAAGGATCCAGGGATAAAAACTGAAAGATTCAAGGGGTAGAAACTGAGGGACCCAGGGATAGAAACTGAAGGATCCAGGGGTAGAAACTAAAAGATTCAGGGGTATAAACTGAAAAGGCACAGGATCCAGGGGTAGAAACTGAAGGATCCAGGGGTATAAACTGAAGAGCAGGATCCAGGGGTATAAACTGAAAAGGCAGAAGATCCAGGGGTAGAAACTGAAAGGGAACAGGATCCAGGGGTAGAAACTGAAGAGCAGGATCCAGGGGTAGAAACTGAAGGATCCAGGGGTATAAACTGAAGGGGCACAGGATCCAGGGATATAAACTGAAGAGGGACAGGAACTGCCAGGACAGAGTGGCACAAACACAGCCTGTTTATCTCTAAAACAGTGTCTCTCACACCCTGATCCTCGGGCCTTTGGTGGGCAGTGAAATATCCAGCAGTGGCTCATGAAACAATAGGAAACCCTCTCTCTCCCCTCCAGCAGCCACAGAAGCATGCACACAAACAAAATGGGAGAAAATAAAAGCCACTATAGGTTAGCTTTCAAATTTTAGTCTTTTGTTTATTTGATTGGATATATAAAATATATACAAGTTGGTCTTCTGATTATTGTGCTTTTCCTGAAAAAGGTTAATCCCTGGACTTGAGAAGTTTAAAAAAATGTGGCTCTGAGGATGCTATTTTTGGAGCCAATTGCAACAGCATTGAAATGTTGAAAGATTCCTTTTATTTGTTGAAAGATTAGGCTGAAGCCCTTCAGTGTATAAAAGAATAATAAACTCTAGCAGGATAAAATCCTTCATTGCAATGAGGATACAAAAGCCACCTCACAGTGCTGTGTGGCCTGGGTGGAGCTGGCATTGATAATTGCTGAAGTTATCAGTGCCCAGAAAACAGGACTGTGATCTCTTGCTTCATTCATGCACAATCTCATCTTCCACCTCCTGCCCTCATCTTGGACAGCATCTGCAGAATGAGATGTGCTCACACAGTGTGCCCAGTCCCTCTTAGTATCCTTCAGTCTTGTGCAATCCACTCCAAAATGAGTTGTTAGAATGGGAGGATTGGCAAATTCTTTCCTTCTGAAGTCCTGGAGAGAAAATGAGCTCTGCTGACCTTTTCTTCCTGGCAAGTATTGTCATCTGGGCTGCCTGGGGCTGAGCAGGGCTGGGTTTTCAGATAATCCCACTCAAATGAGCAGTTTCTGGGTTATTTGCAAGCCACCTTGAGAGACACCACCAGGACAGGGCTGTGCTGCTGTGCCTGCCACTGGTTTCATTGGCTGCATGTGCAGGAGGGTATGGCTGAGCTGAGGAGTTCTCCAAGGGAATCAGCTTTGAGGAGAGCCCAGGGTGCAGAGATTAAACGGAAAATAAAGCTGCGCATAAGGACCAGGCATGCCTTTGTCTTGTGTGCCTGGAACAACACAGAATCAGCAGTGGGAATGGCAAGAAGCAAAAGGAGGCATGGCACAAACAGCAGGTGACAATGTGCCCTGCGTTCTGGGCTGAGAGCCACCGGTCCCTGCAGACACAAGGAGCAAGGACTTCTCAAAAAGTGAATGAGCTGATGGCAGCTGTGGGACATGTCCAACACCTCCTGTTCCCTCCCAAACTGAGCACTGATCCTGCCATGCCAGCCCCTTCTGCTGGCAAGCTGCATTACCTGCCACACTGCAGTATAGTGGAGCCCTAACAGAGCCTGAAAATAACACATGGTGCCTTTCACTGTTGTCTTAGCCAAGTTTCAGTGTGATTAATCACACTGTTCCTGCCCAAAGTTCCCCTCAATCAGCACGGTTTTAATTCCCTCCATTTAATTTCTGGCTGGTGTGTTCCATGGAGCAGCACTGTTCTCCTCTGTTGGACGCCTCAGTTTCACCCCACAAAATGAGCTGATCCCCCTATGCATCTTATTCCTTCCCAGGGCTGTGGTGAGAATTAATAAGCACTGTGAGATCCTCTGAGGAGAGGGTTTATGCAGGGGTGAAGTGTTGCCCTGAGCAGAGGTGGGGTGTGTGAGCAGCTCAGCCCAAAGCCGAGTGTGCCTTTGGGGCTGGCAAGGAGAATTCCTCATTCCCCATTTACAGCTTACGTGTCCTTGGCATGGGAGCTTGGCTTGGCAGGCTGGTGGGGATGTGGATGTCTCTCAACACCCTGGGAGGGTGACAGACAGCTGGGGTCCATGGCACCTTCAGGTCTTACAAAATCAGCCCCACTGCGGGGTTGAGAGGTGAAAGGAAACCCGCCTGCCCTTGGGGCTGTGAATTTGTCATCAGAGTGGAGGGGCTTTGGGGCAACGGGGGCAAAAAAGAAACTCTATAAAGTGTCGCAGACAACCTTTATGAAAAATATTTTCTTTAGGATTTTTCTTCCTGAGAAGCTGAGAAGCCTCAAGAACAAAATGTAAACAATGGTTATCTGCTGCTGTGGAATGCAACAGGTGCATCTGTGATTGGCCCTTGTTGGTTGTTTGTAATTAATGGACAATCACAGTCAGCTGGCTGGGACAGAGAGTCTGAGACACAAACCTTTGTTATCATTCTTTCCTATTCTATTCTTAGCTAGCCTTCTCATGAAACCTTTTCTTCTATTCTTTTAGTATAGTTTTAATGTAATATATATCATAAAATAATAAATCAGCCTTCTGAAACATGAAGTCAGATCCTCATCTCTTCCCTCATCCTAAGACCCCTGTGAACACTGTCACACTAAAGAAACTGATTTCTACCCCAGAAATTTAGAACTCTAAAAAAACCGATTTCTACTCCAGCAGAAATGGAAAGCAAGCCTCATCGGAATGATCCCTCAAACCAAAAAACCTCCTGTTCAGGTGGTGTCTCTGCCTAATATTTGCAAGACTGTTTTGGGCAGTTGTCCCCTGCTGATGTAACCATCCTCACCCATTTCTCACCAGTGGGCTGATGATGACCTTAGGCTGAGTGTGGGATGGTTTTTGGATGGCTGCAGTTGTGTGGACAGGTCCTGCTTTTATCAGGATGCAGGAGTGGTGCTCCAGGGGCAGCCAGGAGCCACTTGTGTAACTCTGACCTCTCAGATTTGGAGGATTTGGGATTTCCAAGTGGTCTGATGAATCAGAACAGACTGACACTTCCTGCCACCTCTCCTCCTGGGGCCAGCTTGAAAAGAGAAAAACAAGAAGGATGGGACTTCATGGAGCTGGACAATTAGCCCCAATATGCAAATGGAGCAGAACTTATAAAAATGAGAGACCCTGTGACCAGTCATCTATTTTGTGACCATTTTGGGTCCATCTTGGGTGTAGAGCCCTGGCTGGGCTCTTGTGCTGCCCAAGATGGATCCATTGAAGAGATCCTTTAAATAAATCCCTGCTTTATTTTTTAACTCTGTGTAGTCTCTGTTCTATTCAGCCTTCTCAAGGCATCAATCTCAGCACATGGAAGCACACACAAGCCCGGGGCTGCTTGATGGGCTGCAAAGCTCAGCCCTGCCTGGGTGAGGGAGTCAGTCGCCTCAGCCAGGAGGAGCCATGGCCAGAGAGATGCAGGATGAGTCAGACACTTTGCTGGGACTGGGAAATCAGAGCAGAAGGCAGGGGTTTCCATGACTCAGATTAATTGCAGGGAGGGGGCTTCCATGGAAGAAGGAGAGGTCAGTTACACTGGATAATGCTTTGACTCCAGCTTTTCTAGGAAGATGCAGCCCAGAAGATGTCTTTTCCCTGCCAAACAAGAGCCAGTACAATGACACCCTTCCCCCAGGGCCTCCACCCACTGTCATGCAATCATTGAAAAGGAAGATTATTTCTGCTGTGCCACACATTAACGCTGGAGCTGCCAGAGCAGCGTTCCTGTGCTGGATCTGTGCTGCCATGGCCTGCTCCCAGCCCCAGGAATGCTCCAGGAATGCAGGGGGCACAGAATGGGGCAGCTCCACGCTGGCCCCCAAAATCTGCTGCGCAAAGGGTGGGAGCTGCCTGTGTGCAGCTCACATCTCTGTCCCCTGAGCTCACAGGCACTGAGCTCAGCCTTTTCCTGCCCTGTTGCCTTCCCTGTCCTTTTTATCACTGCAGTGGGTCCAGGCTGCACGGAGCAGAATCTGCTCAGGATTAACAGCACCCCATGGGGGCTGCAGCTCAACCCCTGGCAGAGTCAGGCAGTGAAGTTTTTCTATCCTATGTGATTTCCAAAGATGCAAGCCAAGCCTGGCTCCCCATAACCATCCAGGGGGTCCTGACAGAAGATGGAATCCATCCACAGGGACTGAAATATGGCAGGGGGCTCTTTGGAGAAGGGGTGGAGAGAAGGTGCCTCTCAGGCACCAGGGAATCATCACCTGGTGACACCACATGTGTTTAATTTCTCCACTCTGTCCCAGAACTCTTAGGGAGCCGAGGAGAGGCGAATGTCTGGGTGGGTGCCACTGTCCCCTCAAAGGGCAGCTGTGCTCGCTGATCCCCATGTTTCATTTCAAAGCTCCTCTCCAGGGCACTCCGGGTGCATGAAAATACCCTGAAGCCTGTGGCTATGGCAAAACACTACATGGCTACTGTGCAAAGAAATGAGATTCACCCCTGACCGCTGCCCCTGTGGAGAGCTCCTCAAAGCACTGCCAGGAGGGGAAGCAGCTGCAATTGTTCTCTCTATGCCCAGAGCTCCCTGGGCAGCAGCCACACAGCCAAGTGCTGCCCATGTTGTCATGTGCCATCCATCAGGCTGCAGGGACAGGCAGTAATGTCACTGTGGGCACCCCTGGTGTGACACAGACACTGGGACTCCTTCCACCCCTTCCTCAGGATGGGCAAGGGTGGAAGCCAACTCCACAGCTGCTTGTGGCCAGTGATGCTTTCACCATCAAAGCAGGCATTTGTGGGGATTAGTGACACATCCTGCTCTTGGACCAGCAGCTCCAAGCTCTCCCAGCTCCACCCTGTCACCTTCACCAGTGTTTGCTCGAGCAAACTGTGCTGTTTCATTCCCTGGAAGGATCGCTGCAGCTTCCTGGGCCACCAGAACACAGGGAGGGGCGAGGATTCCCCAGCTTCTCCATTCCCATCCTCTACTGTAGGAGTGTCGGGGGGCAGGACAGTCGGGATGGACGGAGATGAGAGATCTCTGCAGCCAGGTCGTGGAATTTGTGGTTTATTGCAAAGGGCCTGGGTGCAGGGCCCTGCTGGGAGCTGCAGCCACAGCTCAGAGCAGGCCTGAGAGAAGAGAGGGGCAGAGAGGATGAGAGGGTAAGAGAGTAAAAGCATAAGAGAGTAAAAGAGGTAAGAGAGTAAAAGGCAACAGAGTGAAGTTCCTGTTACAATACAATAAATCATCTTCTGTGTTGAATATTCTGATTCTCACTAACCAATCCAGTACAATATACAAATCCTACAGCATTTCCATACAGCCTATAAGAATCATTACATTACCATACTGTGTTACATTTTAAACCCTAAAAACTCCTCTTTGGGCCCCTTCTGCCAAGCTGTAGGGTCTGCTCTGACCCTTGGGCCTGTCTGCAAGCAGAGGGTGTTGTTCCATCAAAAGGGGATCACCTTCAGCCAGACGAAAGGATCTCAAATTGCTTTCATTTCAATCTCACTTATAGTTTCTATATTCTCAAAATCTTTTGCCAGGCAATCATATTTATAAGGCTTTCCTGTTTCATCTTCCCCAACACTCTCCATTCCCCATCCCCTCCATTCCCCATCTCCACGGCGGCAGCGGTGCGAAAGGGTTAAGCCGCGTTGTCGATTGTCACATGGTGCTGGGAATGCAAAGGCAGCCAGAGGAGAGAGAGAGAGAGCGGCACATCTTGAGTGCACATGTGGCCTCTACCACAAACACTTCAAAGTGCTTCCCTCAGACTGACGGAACAGCCTGACGCCGACTGTAAATGCCCTTGACACGCAGAGTGGAAAATATCAAACGCAGCGGCGCTGCCCCGGCCCGCGGCCTGCTCCGAGCGGCGGGGAGGCCCTCAGGAACCTGCCCGGGAGGTGCCACGGGTGGTTCTCATTTACACCCTGCACGGGTACGCTGCACTTCATCTGAGGCAGTCCCAAACGCTTGGGGACATTTTAAAACAGGCTGGGACATCAGTTTGAGGCGACGCCATGTCAAGATCCCGCCACACCTTCCCCCGCTGCCTTGCTGGGTTTCCAGGCTGGAGGTTTCTCCTTTTCCTCAGGGAACCTCTGTCTCTTCCCATCCTTGTGCTACCTTCACCCCACCACCCCCAGCCCTGAAATGCCCTCCCACTGCCTTGCTGCCTGCCCCACAAAAGAGTTTCCAGGCTGGAGGTTTCTCCTTTTCCTCAAGGAATCTCTATCTCCTCTTGTTGTCCTTGTGCTACTTCCGCTCCACCACCCCCGGGCCTGAAATGTCCTCCCTGAAATGTCCTCCCTGAAATGCCCTCCCTTAAATGCCCTCCCTGAAACACCCTCCCACTGTCTTGCTGGATTTCCAGGCTGGAGGTTTCTGTTTTTCCTCAAGGAACCTTTTATCTCCTCCTATCATCCTTGTGCTACCTCCACACCACCACCCCCCAGCCCTGAAATGCCCTCCCTGAAATGCCCTCAGTGATCAGGTGCTTTTGGGACACTGGAATCTGTCGCCACATTTCTCTTCACAGAGAAAAAAAATCAAGGCACAATTCTTCCCAAGAATATTTCTGGGTTTTTCACATTCTCTGAATCTCAGAGAAAGAAAGAACAAATCTTATTTGCTGTGACTGTGGTTGTGCAAAAGTAGAATGCGATATGGAGATTGTTTACCCAAAGTGATGGTGTTTTGTTTCCTTGGCCTGTCAGGGCCAAATGTGTGTCTGTGTGTGAGTACTGTCACTGACAGTCACGAGATGAGGGCAGTGGAGTGCTTGGCAGATTCAGTTTAGATGTAATGTAATGTAGTGTAATATAATGTAGAATAATATAGTATAATAAAGTAATTAATTAGCCTTCTGATAAGATGGAGTCAGATGCATCATTCTCTCCCCTCGTCAGGGGCAAAAATATCCACTATAGGAATCCTTTCCAACCTTGGAACGGAGCAAATGCCAGAGGAAACCTTCTGGTGGCCGTGTCCCTCTCCTGGGGCTGTGACATGGGGGAGACCCCTTTGCCCCATCCTCTCCAAGCAGGACAGGCCTCTCCTGGGACACAGTCCTGCTCTGATGCCGGGGAGGAAAAGCTTTGAGGATTGCAAGAGCAGATCTTGGTCACCAGTAGCATCATGGAGTCACTGGGGGTTGTCTGCTGTAGCCTTGACTGGGGCACCATCTGCCCCTGGGCACACTGGGCTGGCCAGGACACGCTGTCCTCGTGGCTTTGGCTGCTGTGGCTGGGGAGGTGACATCAGGGCAATGTGCCCCACATCTCTGAGGCCACTTTCCCAGGACAGGAGCCCTGATGCAAGGAGAAAGCACCACATTGTCCTTGCTGCATGGAAACATAGAAACCTGCGGGCAGAGGCCAAAGCTCTGCCTGTGCTGGTGGAGGGATGTGAGGTACTGAAGATACAACAGCTTTTGACCCTGGAGCCCTCATTGAGAGAGACACAAAGAGTCTCTGATGGCCCCTTTTGACCATGATCCCTGCAGACTTAAGGGGGGTTTGAGCACGAGTGATGGCCATGGACCAAATGTGTGCAGGCAGGCAGATCCAAATGTTCTGCCCAGCAGAAGAAGGGACAGAAAGACAGCGGGCCTGTGTGCGGTCTCCTTGGCTCCAGCACAGCACACATCACTGAGAGCAGGGCTCTGATGACTGCAGGCAGGGATCCATTGGTTATGACACATTTGGCATGGACGAAATTGCCTCATAAAATACTTCTCAAATCAGCAAGAACTTGAGAGATCTCGGGAGGGAATTGAAGGAGAGGAAAGTTCAGATGGTTGGCAAGAAGACCCCACCTTGCATCTTGGGAGCAAAAGCAGGCAGAGGAGGAGACCACCAAGAGGCAAAAAGTGTAAAATGGAGGTAGAATGGAAGTGTTGCAGGTCATGGAGCACTGGGCCCACCTCCTGAAGTACCGTGTGAGCTGGACCACATCCATCTCGCTGGGAGAGCAATTAATTTTCCAGATAACAAACAAGGTAGAGCCACTAAGAGGGTTTTAATAGAACACATTTAGGGAACACTGCTAAGAGGGTAAAAAAAACATGTAGGTGCCACCAAAAACTGCTGAGTCGTGTCAGCACAAATGTTAAAAAGCAAACCCAGAACCCTGTAGCAAACAACAGGAGGTGGAAACCTCCACTGATAGCAAAAAAAGCAAATGGCTTGGGATTTATGAAACTTTCTGGGAAGGTTTATCCCCCAGTATGCTCTTGGTGTACCCTCTGCTTGGAAAAGATGCTGTTGCCTTCTTTAGGGATGTTGGTTTATTGGAGGGGCAGGAGGTGGAGTGCCCACTCTCTGATGGACCACGGGAGGACACTTGGAGGGTCACTTGGCTCAGCTACGTGCAAAACACCAGGGGATGGGACCTGGGAGAAGGAGACACTGCTCTGAGGGAACAGGCAGCAAGGGGGACAAGGCCTGGCACTGGGCAGCCCAGGACATTCCTCTGGCTGCCCTGGGTGATTCCAGACCCTGGCAGGGAGCTCAGAGACCTTGGCACAGAGTCACAAACACCTGTGCCTTTGATTTTAGCCCATGGAAACAATTACCAACTTTGTCTGAGGATTTACAAGCCACAAGAGTTTGAGTAGAATGATAGTCAATTTGTCACAGGGTGAAAAAGTAGAATTTTGGGGATTTAGAACGGGGGTTCAAATGGCAAGATGGAGGTGTCTGGGCATGTCCTCCTCCTCTTCTTCTTCTTCTTCTTCTTCTTCTTCTTCTTCTTCTTCTTCTTCGTCTTCTTTCTTCTCCTCCTTCTCCTTCTCCTTCTCCTTCTCCTTCTCCTTCTCCTCCTCCTCCTCCTTCTCCTCCATCTTCTGCTGGGATGGTGACACTTCTGGATTGGTTTAGAGTAGAGACAGACTGTCTAACATAGGTGATAGGTATTGGAAAATTATTGTAAATAAAGCACACGTAGTTCTTAGTATAAAAAGGTGACACCACCCCAAGGGCAGGGACTGTGCCACAACCCGACCTGCTGGACAGATCTCAGCAGGCCAGAGAGAGAATGGAACAGACAAGAGAAAATAAACAACCTTGAAAAGCAGAACTGACAAGCCTTGACTTCTTCTTTGGTTGTGGGGCTGAGAAAAAAAAGACTTTCTAATACCTTGGAGATCATCTCGACCACAGAAAGCCGAGAGGGCCCATCCTGGGTGCCACCAGGGCTGGCAGGGGTGGCAGGGGACAGCGGGCTGGCCTCCCGCGCCGGGGGAAGATGGATTGATCGCTGAGTTGTGGATTGATGGCTGCTGTCAGCTGGTGGGCTGCCTCGCCAGCCAGGCAACGGAAGCAGACTCCATGCCCGGTCTCTTTAAAGGCTTTTTGCCTCGGGATATGATTTATTGTTAGAAAACAAAGGATGTTTAAGGGGGAAAAAACAGCCAACACAAAATAAAACATCACAATTGATGAAAGCTGTCTTTGGTCCCCAGTGGCTTTTTGCCTTCTTGTGAGCCTGGGAGCAGAGAAGGGATGCATCCCCCACAAATAACCCCAAACCAGCTTCCTCTGCCTTTGAGGTATGCAACTCTCCAGTCCTGTGATGAGCAGGGACTCCATTGTCACCCTGAATTTTTAAGATTTTCTAAGCTTTCTGATGTTTACATTCTTTTAACAAACTTTCTCACACACTTTATGTAAATAACTTATTGTTTTGCATTCTTTTATAGAAGAGGAGAAATTTGATGGACTGTTGGTTTGTCCAGTGTCATTGGAGAGGTGGCACTGTCACCTTCTAACCCACTGTCACTTTTGAAAATCTATAAATGTTGGAGTCAGAAATTAAAAAGTCTCTTTTTACCTTGAAAAGAGCAGTGTGTCCATGTCATGTTTTTTCATGTCCTACAGTGACACTCCACAACCTATTCCCAGGCTGTTTCCCTTACACTATGTGCAAACACAGAAAAGCTCTGACCAGAGCTATTTATAAGTGGTGAGGGACCAGATTTTTAAGAGCACAGAGGTGCCCAGCTGAAGCCCCTGGTTCTGGAAAAAGAACAGCTTCCCTGGGCTGAAAATAATTAGGAGTACAATTAAGGAGTGGAAGGAATTATTTTAACAAAATTGAGCAGAGGATAATCAGGGAGTGTTTGAGGATGTTTGGTGAGATGCTCTAAGATCTGTGCTAGCCTGAACAGCCCAGCTAGGAGGGAAGGTGGAAGTTATTTATCTATATATATATAGATAAATATCATTATGGGCATAAATATGTGGCAGTGAAGTGCATATCGGTGTTGATGATTAATACAAAAGAAAGAATCTGATAGTGGTGAGTAGAAATCAGCAAGAACCTGGGAAGGGAAGCTAAAGGTAGGAGAGAAGAGCCTTTTGCCACTGGAGTTAATGATAATTATTTAAATGTATCAAGAAAAGCCAATTCCTGTAATGAGATCCCTGGCAATAATGGGAAAACACTCATCCTGTGTGTAAAAGAGACAAAGTTATTTGTTCAACATTTATTTTTCCCTTTGGAAGGAAGTGGGATGACACAACCATACTTTATGGAGAAAATGAATTATTTTGTGTTCTACCAGTGATGAAGCTGAATGTTAAAGAACAGTGATTAAAGTTAGACATTCTGCAGGATCAGATAACTTGCATCAAAGGATAAACAAATTGGCCTGAGAGCACTCTCAACCATTAGTGTTGATTTTTTAAACAAATCTGGAAACTCTGGGGAAGTTCCAGAGGACTGGGGGAAAAATCTAACACCAGACTAATAGGGCAGTAAATAAGATGGGCCATGAAAACAAGCCGTGTTTGGCAGGACGTGGATCCAGAAAGAACGATCACAAGGAAAACCTTGATGGAACACAGTCCACATGGACTCACAGTGTGTTGCATAATTAACATCCATCAGCAGAAAATAAAGACTTTTAACTGTCTGTGATGGGGCAGTGACCTTCATTTACAAAGTGGCATCATCCATGGAGGGTTTTGCATGATTCTTGGCTGACAGTGGCATGGCATCTCAGGGGAAAAAAGGGAGAAAAATCATCCCTGTGTGAAACTAGTCCCATTGGGATTACTGTGATGAGTCAGTGGGAAATCTGGAGATGGTGTCTGGTGGGGTGTTTCTTGTGAGACCTTGCAGGGCTCTGATTAATGAGAGGGCTGATGAGGAGAGGGCTGAAGCTCACTCTGTGCTCACCAGCCCTCATGTCATGGTCCCAGCCCCTGCAAGGGAGGGAGCTATTGCAACACTCCAACATTCCCATCTGGATTTCCTCTCTCCGAGGCTCTGGGGTTGCTGCACATCCCCAGTCTGGAGCTGGGATGCAGCCAAAGCATGCCTCTGGGTCTGAGATTTGGGAAGCATTCTGGGATAACCTCATCTAGGCACAGCTTGGCTCCCTTGGCCAGGAGGACTCCCCTCAGCAGTGTGTCTTCTGCAGCTGGAAGGTTTGGCCAGCTGGGATCACAGCAAGCCAGCCTGGACCTTGGAGCAGCCTCTGATGAGCTCCAGGATCCATCAGCCAGAGCAGAGGTGTGTGTGTGTGACAGAGAGGGCTGTGCATCCTTCCTGGGGCTGCCCCACAGCTCCAGAGCAGCTGTTCCCAGTCAGGCCTTTCAAGTGGTGATAAGGATCAGAGTGTGTGACAGTCTGACTGTCCCCTGCAGCCAAGTTTCCACAAGAGCAGTTATTTACAATCCAGTGCTCACACCCAGACACATGGGCTGAAATGCTGAGACAAACCCTCATGGAACCCGAGTCCAGTTATTCCAGCTTGGCTGTTGCCAACTTATTAGGGTGTTTTTTTGAGTTCTGACTCTTTTTCTTGAGCGTTGAAGACCCCCTTTAGACATTTCTAATCTGCATGTAATTGCCAAGCATATATTCACTCTCATTCACTGAGGGAGTGGCTGAAGTGTCTTGAGGCACAGGTCATAGCCCCTGGTTTAAAAAAGGGAATTTCTGGCCCTGCAGGGCCATGGAGAAGCAGCCTGTGTTTTACACAGTGTTTGAGCCTGGGGTTTTTGGCAGTTTGACATTTTAGAGATACCACTCTGTGCATGGCTGAGGCATATCTGCCCACGTTGGGGAGCAATGCAAGGGGAAGGTTGGGTCAGAGGAAGGTGACCAACCCAGCACAGCATCTCCCTGGGGGTGATTCCCTCAAGGAATGGCCTGGCCCTGGGGAATGTCACTTCTGGGGGATGGTGGCCATGACCATGCAGCTCTGTGGTGCATTTGTGAGGTCAGCAGGAGAGGAAACCAAATTCCCTTTCCTTTGGTGAGCTGTGTGCTCCATAACTCAGGAATGTGAACCACCACATGTTTGGCTGAAAAGTTGTCATCCTCAGGAAAGGAACAGGTCTGCCATGGCAAAGGAAGGGAACAACTTCAATCATGATGTGCAGAAATGACACCTCAGGGCTTCAAATTTGTTCCCTGTCAATGCAGAGGAAGAAAACTGACCTAGACACCATTGAGGTTGGCAGGTCTTAAATCAAATCTGCTCTAAAGGCCATGATACAACCCTGTGTTCCTGTGCTCTGTAAGGCTGTTTTACCCATTGCCTTTTCCTGCTCTCTGGCCACCTTGCAAGCTGCAGAGTGGAGAAATATTCCTGCCTGTGCACTGTCAAATGTGGGACCCTTCTGACTGAAACCCAGCGCCAGAGAGGGGATGTTGCCAGAGGATGCCATCCTTTCCAGGACCTGGCTGGCCTCTGCTGCACAGGAGCCTGTCTTCAAGCACTGTGGTTTTCCTGCCCCCATTGTCCTCCTCTGTCCCTGCTAAGCTCCTCAGAAGAGGCCTCACCAAGCTGGGCTTTTTCAGGCACATTTCTTCCCTTTTAGTTTTCCTGGATCCCCAGGCTGGCGTTTCTGGGGTTGGTTTGCGTGCTGTTGCTGTTTTTGCCTTTTTCTCCCTCTTTGTTACACATCACCAGGCAATTCTAATTTCAGACCTTGGTTCCTGCAGCCAAAACTGGACTCTCAATCCACTCAGAGCCATGCCAGGGGTCTGACCCAGGGGATTATTTCTGAGGTCTGTTCAATGCTCAGGCACCAGACCTGGCTGATGGTACCATGGAGGCCCACAGGTTTTACAAAGCATGAAGATTACCTAGCTCATTCTGCAGCTGCAGCCACTGGAATAATGATGGGGTTTTTTAGTTTTATTGGTGGAGCCAAAGCCTGGAAGAAGAAAAGGCCCTGCCAAGCCAGCAGAACACATCCATCTTCCCAGTGAAGCAAACAAAAATGGGTTTCAGGTTAATCGATCTGCCCCAAACAAAGCCTTTTGGTTTGGCCTTCCTCACTTCCCCATCTCCTCCTCTCTTCTCCCATTGCAGATGTTTGGATGTAGGATCTGCTGGATTCAACCCAAAGCCACAGAGGGGTCCAGTCCACTCAAATTAGCTCTTCCCTGCAGACAAAATCCATCTCTGAAAAACTTGCGTGCGCTTTTAGGCTCAACAACTTCCCCTATCACGAACTCCCTCCTTTGACCTTGCTCCAAACCCTTGAGCTGGGCAGGAACCTTTGTTTATTTGAGTAAGGTTTGAGTAAGATTTGAGTAAGGTTTGAGTAAGATGCTCTTCCCTTTCAGCGCCGATTGTTCACGGAGGCTCTGTTCGAGCCGTGCCCTGTGTTTACACAGTTGGCAGCCGTGCTGTTGTGAAACTGTTGATTGAGGCCTGTTGGAAGATGGGGAGCGCTCGGCACAGGCGGATTTTGGGCTTCATCCATCTGCCAAACACCAAGCAGGCTCTGCTGTTTCCCAGACTCGTGATCCGACGGACGGCGGGCGCCGTCACGGGGATGGAGAAAGGCCATCTCCTCACTCAGGGGACACTTCTTGCCAGGCCTGCAGGCACTGCTGCTCCCCACTGAAAATGGTTGTAATAATGTCTGAGTATGGGCAAGAGAAAAAAAAAAATAAAATAAAGAAAGAAATAGACCTCCCTAAAACTCGTTCAAAGGGCTGGTGGAAATGGAGTCATGGAATTTTTTTTGACAAATACAAAACAAAACACAGCCCAGGGCAGGAATCCAGCATGGAAAATTGGAGCCTGGTTGAAGTCTGGCAAAACTGTAAGTGGAGAAATTTCTATTCTCTTCTGTCCTGATCCTAAAAAGCTGCCTGATGTCTCTCCTCAGCTGGGAGGACAGAGTGGGGGCATGGCGGGTTCTCACCTCAGAGTGCAACTGGAATGTGCTTGCCTTCATCATGGGGATGGTGATAAAAGAGGCCTGGAGAACAGGAGAGTGTGAGATGTTCCTCAGGGGCCAGAGGCCTTGTGGAGGAGGTGGCAAATGGAGAAACACAAAGTCCTTGCTCTGGTTCAGCCATTGATCCAAGGGTAGCAAGGAAAACATCAGAATTCACCTTTCTGTCTTCCCTCCTGACTCTCCTTTGGGCACAAACTAAGGAAAGGTCTTGCTGACTTCCTGGGGCTGCTTTGCAGAACTGGTGGGGCAGGAGAGGACTTCAGGCATGGCCACAACCCCATGGCCATCTGTGCCACCATGCAAACTGCACATCCCATTCCCCAGCACATCAAGATGGTAGGGTGGGGGCAAAAACTGCATAATGGTGGTGGCAGAGGGGATCTACTCAGTAAATCCAGGGGGAAATGTGTTTTATAAGTATAGGGACGTGGAGGGACCAAGTGATTTTCCCTGCTGGGATCTCTGTCTGGGCAGTGCCACGTGCTCATGGTGAGCAGTGCTGACACCGTGCCCCAGGCCAGGCTGGCCATGTCCTGCTTTCTGCAGCTGGGACATCCCTGGCCAGTGACTCAGCCCCCAGGGGTGTGTGTGTGTCTGAGCCACTTCCCCTCAGCCATCTGGGGAGCATCCTCTCCCCACAAGTCATCCTCAGCAGGCCTTTGCCATCACAGACCTTGGTACTCTGCTTCAGGCACATCCACACCCAGCATCCCTCTGCCTTCTGCCTCCTCAGCTGTGTCCAGAGCTCCTGGCTTGTCCTGCATGGATTCAGCCATGGCTGGACTGCTCCATCACCCTGACAGAAACAGACTACTCTCTTGGTTGCCCCAAATCTGGGCCTGGGAGAATCAGCCACAAGAAGAGACTGGGCAGAAACAGCAAGCTGCATATGGCCATGGGATATGTCAAAGAGAAGAACAAGGAGGACCCCCAAAACTGCCTGGGCTGGGGAAGGTGAGACAGAAAAGTCGCAATTTCTGTGGATGGATGCACAAATAGGTCAGAGGAACTGGCCAAAGGGGGAACCTGTTACTGCAGAAGGCTAAAATGAACCCAGTTCGAGGCTCATGTAAGACTTGGTGGATGCCATTTCATGCATTTGGGTTTGTGTCTCACATTCAGATAAATCTGGACTGGAGCCAGCACGTTGCCATTTGAGCTGCTCCCAGTGCTGCAGCACATGGAGATGAAAATGAATTATCCGTGTCCTGGCTGTTTAGGCCCTGGGAATAGAAAGCTTTTGAAGAGCTTTAGTTGCAGTCTCACCTTTTTTAGGTGTCCAGCTCCACAAACCTAAGTCCATCTACTGTGAGAGCCTTTATGGACTCCTAGATCCAGGAATGCGTTCCTGCTTCTTTTTTGTTTTCTTAGGACATTTATTCAGTGTTGTCCCAACCAGCCAGGAAGACTGGGCCAGTTCTTGGTGCTTTTTTGCCAAAACCAGCCTTTAGTCTCAGGTAGCTCCTGGATGCTGGTGGCTGGGATGAGGACAGTGGAGTGTGAGAGCAGACAGACCCAGAGCTGTGTGCAGTACCTGGTGTGGATGGAAAGGGGACAGACTGCCAGCTACAGCAGCTGGACAGACACCCTGTGGTTAGGGTAGTCTTGATTTTGAGATGGCAGCAGTATGAAATGTGTGTAAAGCAGACAGACTGGTGCTAAAGCACTTACTGGGAACATTAATACACCACGGACCACCCTTCCTCATCATATGATGTGGTTCTGTCTATAGGCAAGATATGTAAAAACAATTTAAAATTAATTTAGCTTTTAAACCTTTTAAAAACATATAAACCCCCCAACCTTTTGATATGGGATTGGGCTGTTTTTCCAAGTGGGAAAACGTTCACATCAGGATTGATTTAATTTTTTTTCCCCCTTTTAAATCATAAACAGTCCCGGTACAAGAAACAGTAGCTGTTATTGATTAAAAGTTCATTTGCCTTGTCTTTGCTGATGATTGATATTTGGTAAGGAAGGATAGAAGAAGGGAAGGGTGTTGTACTTTGGAGAGGAAAGAAAATGTGTCACATGTTACCTGCATCTCAGAGTAATGTTGGTGTTGGAAGCAGCACTATCCCAAAGAATAACAGTTGTTTTAAGGTTCAGCAGCTCCTGGTGCTTTCTGCCTGTGCTTGACTGAGTTGGACACACCCTGCAGGAGGGGAGCAAGGCAACTGCAACCCCAAATGTGATTTTTATGGCCCATTGAAGGAAAGCAGCTCCCCGTGGATCCCACTGTGCTGCTCCAGCTGGAAGGGCTTCCCTTGGGAGTGTGTGTGCTGCTCCAGAGGGTGCAGGAGGTGCTCAGGAGCTGGTGGGTTTGCCTCGACACCTCAGAATTTTTATTTTATTTATTTTATTTTTATTTTTATAAAGCCCCAGCCTGCTGTGGGTGCAGCTGGTCACAGCCCAGTGTGGCCCATGCAGGGATTGTGGCCTTGGTTCCTCCTGCCAGGGATGGGGGTGTGGGTGCTCCCACTGCCCCAGGGGCTGCTCTGTAGGTGGGAAGTGGGAAGCCCTGAGGTTTTATAAAATCTGGAAATCTCTGTTATTGCATTTGCAGGGTGCCCTGATGAAGGAAGGAATGATGAATCTGACTCCATGTTCTCAGAAGGCTGATTTATTATTTTATGATACTATAATATAGAATGCTATATTAAATACTAGATACTTTAATACTAGAATTAAAGAATACTAAACTAAACTATATTAAAGACTACAGAAAGGATACTTACTGAAGGCTAAAAAGATAATAATAAAACTCATTTCTCTCTCCAGAATCCCGACACGGCTTGGCCCCAGTTGGCCAAAGAGTGAAAACAACTCACACCAGGAACCAAATGAAACAATCACCTGTTGGGTAAACAATCTCCAACCACATTCCAAAGCAGCAAAACACAGGAGAAGCAAATGAGATAATTATTATTTTCCTTTTCCTCTGAGGCTTCTCAGCTTCCCAGGAGAAAAATCCTGGGTGAAGGGATTTTTCCAGAAAATGTGAATGCCACACTCTGTTTTCAGACAGTTTACATGGAAACCACACCAGGATGCTGGAGGTTGAAGACCCCTTCACTCTTAGAGGACTTGGACTCAGTGGGGCAGGGAAGGCATTTCTCTGTCAAAACATTTTCCAGCCTTAAAAAAGGGTTGGACTCAGAGAAGATGAAATTCTGTGAATTCATCTCCATTCCCCAAACTGTTGAACTGGGGAAGAGGGGAAAAAGGAAATGTTTTACTGAGACATTTTCAAAACAGAATGTTTCTGAGGTTTCTTTTCTTGGCCCAGTCTTTGGTTTCAGGACCTCCTTCAGTTTCAGTTAAAAAAAATGAAATTCTTCAAAAAATATTTAAAACATCTGTCAAAACATGAATTTCTCAGTAGAACTGAAATCTGCTTTTTCCAAGACTTCATAATTTGCTGAAAATATTTGTGGCAAATTTTCTTCCCAGCTCATTCCCAGTGCTAAATGCCTGTGAATTGGGAGGGCAGGAGCACACCCTGATTTGCAGAGAGCTCCTGGGCAGCTTTTCCCAGCACTTCTCTGAAGGTGCCTCAATGTGTGAGGAAACTGTGGCAAAAAAAAAAAAACAACCAAACCCAACCAAAACCCAACAAACAACACATTTTCCAGTAAAGGAGCAGTGGGGTTGCATCATGCATACTTTCAGACTTTTTCATGGAAATTTATTGATTATAAATAGATATGTGATCCCATGGGAAGGTGGGACTTGTCTCCATCAGCTTGGCTTGCTTAAAAGTTAAAGACTTCATGGAGGTTTTGCTGGTCTGGAGTGCTCCTGCCCACCCTGGTGCTCATGTTTAAGGGTGATGGGGTGACTTGCTGCTCTGTCCCATGGCAGGAGGGACCAGATTGTGGTGATCCTGACCTAATGCACCCATCCCTGGCACTGATTTACCCCTCAGCACAATGAGGGTGTTTTCTGACCCACTACCTGTGAAAGGGCAGCTTTCTTCACAGCCTTGATTTTACTGCTGCCTTTCCCACAAACAGCATGCCCTGCTACTGCTCCCTTATCCTGGGAACCCATTCCAGCTCTTCTGAAGCAGTTTGCAGTGGCAGGAAGCAGGAACCCATGTGAGACACAGATCCAGAGCCAGGGTCTCTCCAGGGATCCAGTCTGCCCTCGTGTCAGTGGTACTGGACAAGGGGGCAGATTAAAATTGGTTATTTACAGCAACTCAGCCACACTTTCCATGGGAGAGGAGCCTTGGCCACATCTGTTCACAGGCCTGAACCTCTCCCAGTTTATTTAGATGATGCAAAGCCCCAGCCCACAGGGGTCCAGGGTCTGGGATATTTCAAAGTAGAACAAGCTGGACCAGTAGAGCTTGGGAAGACCCCTCCCCTCCAGCTCATTAATGACTTTGTTGACTACCATTAACCCTTTATATGGCCTGGCTTTATTCCCAGTGCCTCTCATCCCACCAGGATTGTGTCCACACTGCAGCATCCCTCTGCATGTGGGATGTGTGTGCCCCTATCCAGAAACAGAGCAAAGCAAGGATGAGAGATCCCACCCACCACTACAGGCAGGAGTGACAGGGGACAAGTGGCACAGGAGAGACATTCCCTCTGCAAGGAATCACCCAAGGGGCTGGGACTAAACCTGACCTGCCAGGACATCACCCCCCAGCTCCCTGCCTCTCCAAGGGATGGAGTTTCAGGCTTTGCAGCCTTGCCAAATCCCCTCTCCCATGCAGGCCTTTCTAATCACACATAAATACGGCGGTGGATATCGCTGTCTGTGTTGCTCTAGAGACAGCCTTTGATCCTGGATTGAGAGCTCATGTTTCAGGTGTTTGGGCAAATCAAAAGTACAAAATAGAAACTCCAAATTGCCTTGTAATTTTTAAGAGGCAGATCAGGAAGACGCTGCTTGCTGGATGGGGAACAGATGTCTCCGTGCCGGCTTCTCCGCTGTCCGCAGGCACTGAGGCTCCCCTTTCCCTGGAACCTGCAGCAGAGATGGAGGGGGTCTGGGGAACATGTCCCAGAGCTTTATGGGTCCTGTCTGGGGAGGGGACAGGTCTGCTGTTCTCTGTTCAAGCCCCAGCTTTGGTTCAGTGCTAGCCCAGCCATCCTCCTCCGTTTCCCCTCTGTTGGTTTTGGGACTGGAGCCCATCAGCAGCGCTGCAGGTCCTTGTCCCAGGGGTTTCACCTGAGCATCAGCTCCACCTGGGGACTAAATCAACTCCCTGGGAAGCAAGTGGGGTTGGCAGCCCTGAGCCAGGCAGCAGGGAGAGGCTGATGGAACCACCTGAGGGATGCTAAAAGGGAAAGGAGGCGTTTCTACCCTCCTTCACTTCTAGCAACAGTAGGAGCTGTGGGAAGGTGAAGTGAGGAGGGCTGTACATGGCTCATTTCCAGTGTCATTTTGTGGGCTTTGCCTCTCTGGAAGGGGAGCCCTTATTTAGACGTGATTTTATTTGAAAGCTCCCTCCAGCAGCCTGGAGAATGCAGAAGGGGCACCCAGGGCAGGGGGTGCCCAGTGATGCCGTGAGGATGCAGGGGGTGCACCAAAGGGGCCAGCTGGCTGTGTTGGAGGCAGAAGGTGTGTGGGGTGATGTACGTGGACCCCATTACTGTCTGGTGGCTGCTCCTGGTGCCAGTAGTGGTGGCACAAGCTGGTCACCAGATGATGCCTCAGAGCTGAGCCTGCTGAGCCCCCTGGGGCAAGCTGAGGCCGGCAGCCAGGCTGGATGCTCCAGGGAGCATGGTGCCTAAATCCCTTTGCTTTGGTGCCTTGGCTGGAGCCCCAAACCACTTGAAAGGAGCTGGGGCTGGTGCTCATGGCTGCCTGAGTCAGAGCAGGAGGCAAGAGGGAGCCTGAGGCTGGGGCAGAGCTTGAGTCACAGCTGGGGCAGCAGATGGGGACCAAGATTATTTTGGACAGAAAACAGTGAAAAAACTGCATTTGGCACTGGGAGTAAACCTGAGCAGGGCCAGACCAAGAGGCTGCTCAGGAGCTGGGGTGGTTGGGTTTCCCCTGAGGGCTGGTGGCTGTGACCGTGTTCACAGGGGTTTTCAGGTGAGGGGAGAGACGAGGATTTGACTCCATGTTCAGAAGGCTTGATTTATTATTTTATTATATATATTACATTAAAACTATACTAAAAAGAATAGAAGGAAAAGTTTCATCTCAGAAGGCTAGCTAAGCTAAGCATAGAATAGAAAAGAAAAGAATGATAAAGGCAGCTGTCCCAGACTCTCTGAGTCAGCAGTGCTGTGATTGGCCATTAATTAGAAACAACCACATGAGACCAATCACAGATGCACCTGTTGCATTCCACAGCAGCAGATAACCATTGTTTACATTTTGTTTCTGAGGCCTCTCAGCTTCTCAGGAGGGAAAAAAATCCTAAGGAAAGATTTTTAATGAAAAGATGTCTGGGACAGGTGACCAAGGGAGGTCTTGGTGCCTGCACAGGCCTGAGCTGACTTGGTGTTGGTGTGGCAAAGGGTTTCCTTGGGGCAGCTGGGTCCATGGGGCTGGCCCTTAACCAGGCAGGGTAAGCCAATGTCCTGTAGAGAAATGGGATGTAGGGCAGATTTTGGAGCAGCAGTGGTTATTTACTGCCCTTTGCATGAGACTCTGGGCTGTGCCATGAAAAGCCCCAGGATATGAGATGCACTGAACAACCCAGCACAGAGCAAAGGTGCCTGGACACAGGGACTGGCCTTGCTGATGCTGTGGAGGTGGTCCAGCAAAGGTTTCCTGTGGGTTGGGAAGGGGATGGAGGCAGAAGGCAGGTGCTGGAAATGGTGTTTGCTGTGGCCACCAACGCTGGGGTCACAGGATGGCTTTAGGGATGTGTTGGGGAGCCAGTGGTGGAGAGCTGCTCTCCAAACATCCCTGATTGTATCAAGAGGGTTTCAGGGGAATTCCTAGGCTAGGCTGGAGAGGAGCACCTCAGCCTTGTCCCCTGTGTGTCCCCCACTGCTGGGTGTGTTGGGGAGCTTGGGTCCAGGGCCAGTCCTGTTCCTCAGCCACCCTGCAGCCTCCCAGCCACGAGAGGTGCTGTGCTGTCAGCAACCCCCTGAGCATGGATGGATCTGTGTCACAGACATCTTTTATGAAATATCCTTTCCTTAGGATTTTTCCTCCTGAGAAGCTGAGAGGCCTCAGGAACAAAATGTAAACAATGGTTATCTGCTGCTGTGGAATGCAACAGCTGCATCTGTGATTGGTCTCATGTGGTTGTTTCTAATTAATGGCAAATCACAGTCAGCTGGCTCAGACTCTGTCTGACACACAAGCTTTTGTTATTCATTCTTTGCTATTCTATGCTTAGCTAGCCTTCTGATGAAACCTTTTCTTCTATTATTTTAGTACAGTTTTAATGTAATATATATATAATAAAATAATAAATCAGCCTTCTGAAACATGGAGTCAACATTCTCATCTCTTCCTTCATCCAAGAACCCTGTGAACACGGTCACAGATCTGCTCGTGCTTTGACCTTCAGCATCTGAGATTTGTGCTCTGGGCAGGAGAGAGCACAGAGATGTCACTGAAAACACAGTTCTGATGTCCCTGAGAGCACAGAGATGTCACTGAGAGCACAGAGACATCACTGGGAGCACAGCTCAGGTGTCCCTGAGAGCACATAGATGTCACTGAGAGCACAGCTTGGCCACAGCCCTTGATGGGAGCACACCTTGCTGGGTCTGATCTCCAGCTGATGGGTGCCTGCTCCAGCCCTGTGTGTGAGACTTTAGTTCTGTGTTCCCCTAAATCCTCCCAAAAATGGGGAAGGGGGGTGTGGGATGTGCTGGAGCAACTGCTGTCAATTAGTCCCCTCTGCTAAATTGCTTCTGAGCTCTCCCCCTCCCCAAAAGGCGAGCTGCAAACCCCTCTGAGTTTATGATCTGTGAGTTCATGCAGCCTCCATTAATTTTATGAGGAGATTTTCCTATATTTACTCTCATATATCAGCCCGAAAGCAGGAGGTGGTGGTGGCAGGGGAGTGTGATGTAACCTGCTCTGACACACAGCACTGCTGGGAGGGAGGGAAGGAGGGAGGGATGGGGAGCACCCAGTTTGTGCCACTCTTCCCACCTTTTTCCACAGCTCTGGGGAAGCTTCAGGCTTCTCCATGCAGACAGGAACACTTCTGAAGTGGAAGCAGAGCAGCTTTTCCATGAGGAGCACCAAGAAGGGGCACTCGATGCTCTGTGTGAGGGTGGGGGAATATAGAAAACTCCATTCCTGATCCAGTCAGGATGAGGAAAGGGAAAAGATATAAATCACTCAGGAAAGCAATCCAGTTGGGAAGCCAAAAGGCTCCAAGTCCCAGAGCATGGATTGCTGACCCAAATCCCCCTTTGCTCAGCTGGAGGGGTGTGACCTGTGTGTGCTGTGTCCGTGTGTCCTTAGAAAGACCAAGGTACAGTGGGAATCTGGGATGATGTGCTGAGTCTGGAGTGTCTGCAGGAGGTGTTGACCTGGGCACTTGCCATGGAAGCCACATGGGTGGTTCAGACTGGTTTATTTTCCTTAGAAAACCTTGAGAGCCTTCCTCAGTGAGCAGCAAGGAGGGACAGGGAAAATTCCCCTTTTTTGCCCCATTTTTGCCCCTTTTCTGCTGTAGTTTGCCCAGTGTGGGTGCCTCTGGCATGCAGGGGGTGTTAACCATCCCACAGCTCCTGGGGGCAATGGGCTGCCTGGGCAGAATGAAGAAGGGATGTTAAACCATCAGGGCTCCCCATAAATTTGTGGGGTAATTGGCAGCACTGCATTTGTGATGAAATCCAAGAAGGAGCTAAGCCCTCAAACAGGGCAGAGCTTTGGGAGGAGGGTGCAAGGGAGCCTGATGGAAACCCTGGTTGTATTTCAGGCTTGGAGTCTCTTTTGTTTTCCCTTGGGGACCAGCTGCTTGTTCCCCATCCTGGGGAGCTGCAGGTGTGGGGACCCCTGATGTGGGTCCTGTGCCCTGAGAATTGCCAAAAAATCCTTGTCTAAAGCTTTGCTTTTTCAAATCACTCCATGTCTGAGCAGTAATCCATCAGTAAAGACTGTTTTGGGTTTTTGGGCAGTAATTTGTGCTGAGCTGTTCCAAGAGGATCCCATGGGGCTGCCAGGACCCTGGGGGGGGCTGGGGCAGGTTATGGGGTTCCAGCCCCACATATGGGAGAAGGTGCTTGGTTTTGCTCCATGATCTTTGCACAGCTCTAAGGTGGTGCAGAGCCCTCCCCGTGCTGCTGGAGTCATTATTTTTGAACAAAGTCTGACCATTTTTGTTCATCTTGCCTGTGCTTTGTGTCTGCCTCCCAGTTGGCAACACTTGGGAAATTTTTTTTTGCAACTTTCTGTTGAAAGACTTTGGGATATGTTTTTTTTTTCCCCCAGGATAAATTTTGCAGTGGAAAAATCCCATTTTTCAGCTACCTCTCTGCATGGCCTCTGACAGAGCACCCTCTCCCAAACCAACAGTAACCAGACCACAAAAATTGTTCTCAAAGAAGCAATTAAAAGGAAAGAAAAGGGCACCAACCAAGATCTCCTTTTCTTTCTATATTCTGAGAAAGCATGTGAATTACCCTGCTCCCAATCCTTCCCAGAACATCGCAGCAACGTTACAAATTCAGTCATAAATCTGCGGTCGAATTACAGTTATCATTGTAAAACAATAATAACTATGCAGATCCTTATTATGGTGCATTAAGTTACAATGATAGTAAATCTGTCACAATAACCATGGCAACTCTCTCAGGCACGCAGCAGGGCTCCGAGATGTTATTGATAAAATCTGCTGAACTCTGCTGTCTTACCCTCCGCAGAGCTGCTTTATTGGGGACGCTGATGAAGTGATGCAAACCATCTCCGTGTCCCCTGGCACTCATTTGTTCTCCTCATTTGTGTGCAGAGGTATTAAATGCTCTGTGAGCACAGGGGACTCATGTTTGTAGGATGGGTCCTGAAAGGAACAGGACAGGGGGGACGGGTGGGTCTGGCTTGTTGAGCGTTTTTTGGGGTATCAGGCCGGTCTGTATGGGATTTATGGGGTTTTGGTGGGTGTTGGGAAGGGTGAAAGTTTGACAAGAAAGTCTCACACATATGGATGCTTAGCAGAAAGATTTTTAAATGTAGAGTCTTGTGACGGTGCTCACAGGGGTTCTTGAATTGGGGAAGAGATGAGGATCTGACTCCATGTTTCAGAAGGATTCATTTATTATTTTATGATATATATTACATTAAAACTATCCTAAAAGAATAGAAGAAAAGGTTTCATTAGAAGGCTAGTTAAGAATAGAATAGAAAAGAATGATAACAAAGGTTTGTGCCTCAGACTCTCTGTCCCAGCCAGCTGACTGTGATTGGCCATTAATTAGAAACAACCAACATGGGCCAATCACAGATGCACCTGTTGCATTCCACAGCAGCAGATAATCACTGTTTACATTTTGTTCCTGAGGCCTCTCAGCTTCTCAGGAGGAAAAATCATAAGGAAAGGATTTTTCATAAAAGATGTCTGCGACAGAATCTGATGAAGGAATAGAGATGGAAGCAAGTTTTGATACAGAAGAAAAGAATTGCTGAGCCAGTCTTACTGGATAACCAAGGAGGCAAAGGGTGTGTTAGTTAGAAGGGGTTTTATGACTTAGAAGAAAGGATAAACCCATCCCAAAAATGAAGATGTTTTTACCAAGCAGAAAGAACAGGCAAACAAGTCAGAAAATGTGGCAAGTAGAAAAAAGGTCTCAGAATTTTCCGCTGCAAGAAAACTGAAAAACAACTTCTAGCTGAAACTGTAACGCACTAACTTTTAGTGATTGGAGAACAGTAACATGAATATGGTAATTATAGCAGTTATGATAGGCTATAGATAAAAGTTAAGGTATAGATTGGTTCTACTGTATTAAGATGCTCAGCAAAGAAAAGTATAGAATGCATTGGTAACCAAAAGAAAAGTATATAATGCATTGTAACCAAAAGAATAGTATACAATGCATTGTAACCTAAACTACGGGTCTGCAGGGCTGCCTGCAGCTGGAGCTGACAGCTGTGGGCACAGCTCTGTCTTGCTGTAACACCTTGGATGGAATAAACTGCATTTTGGAGAGCCCACATCCCTCATTCAGGCTCCTACAGATGGGCTCTGGGCCAGCTGGTGGCTCTGTAGGGTGGCTGGTGCCTGTACCTGACAGCAGAAAGTGGCAAGCAGGGGGTGATCCCAAAGGAGGGCTCGGTGTGGGGGATGCTGAGCTTTCCCTGGCGGTGTTTGATGGCCCTGTGCTGTGCTGGAGGCAGCTCAGGGATGGCTGACTCAGCCTGTGGTCGGGCTGCAGCACCCAGCACAGCCTCTCATGGTGTGGCTGCTGCTCTGACATGTTTTATGGCCTTGTGTCATCTTACTCCTGGTCCTGTGCAGCGCCAGTGCTGCCAGAATAACCCACAAGAAAGGCTGTTCTCATCAATTTCCCTGACTTGTTTTGGGGCAAGGGAAGATCTCACTCCTCTGGCTGCCCCTGGGAGCCAAACCACAGCAGCTCCTTCCATGTTTCCAGTGACCTCATGCATGTGCAATCCTACACAAGCACTTGGGGCCGTGCCAGGCAGGGGCACCAGTGTGCCCAGGCAAGGATCTGTGTGGAGGTGATGCCTTGAGGAGCTGGAACAGAGCATGGATGGAGTTCAAAGGAATAAAAATGTGTATTTATTGCAGTGCCTTCAAAAGCCATACCCTAGCAGTACCCAGATGGCTCCAAGATGGAAGAAAAAGAGGGATTGGTCACAAGATCTCACATTTTTATAAGTTTTTGTCCATTTGCACATAGGAGTTAACTGTCCAATTAACAGCTTCGAATTCTGAAGTTTCATCCTCCTTGCTTGCTTGCCCACCCTCCTCTTGTCACATTGTTTATGCTTTGGGCCTGAAGTTTGAAGGGATTGTCCTTGAGTCTCCAGCTGGAATAGGATTGTTTTGTCTTCACCACCCTGTGAAAAGATCCCAGTAACACTTAAAGCTGAAAGCTGCACTCCAAAGAACAGAAACACTTAAAACCCAAGGTATCCGAAGCATCAACACCCCCAGGTCCCATCTCTCCAGGCTGTGACAGCTTGGAGCACCCACCTGCAGCACCTCCCTCTCTGCTCCATGACAAAGTGAGGCCATTTCATCCTAGAACAGACTTTGGGTTTGTTAACCCAGTTTCCTGTGTGGGCTGCTGCTCCTTGGGGCTTATTTCAGATGAGCACAGCCCAGGCTGCAGCTGGCAGAGAGATGGGGGAGCCAGAAAGGTTCTGGGAGGTTCTGGCAGAGATTGGGGAGCCAGGAAGGTTCTGGGAGGTTCTGGCAGAGATGGGGGAGCCAGGAAGGCTCTGGGAGGTTCTGGCAGAGATGGGGAGCCAGGAAGGTTCTGGGAGGTTCTGGCAGAGATGGGGGAGCCAGGAAGGTTCTGGGAGGTTCTGGCAGAGATTGGGGAGCCAGGAAGGTTCTGGGAGGTTCTGGCAGAGATTGGGGAGCCAGGAAGGTTCTGGGAGGTTCTGGCAGAGATGGGGGAGCCAGGAAGGTTCTGGGAGGTTCTGGCAGAGATTGGGGAGCCAGGAAGGTTCTGGGAGGTTCTGGCAGAGATTGGAGAGCCAGCAAAATTCTGGGAGGTTCTGGCAGAGATTGGGGAGCCAGGAAGGTTCTGGGAGGTTCTGGCAGAGATGGGGGAGCCAGGAAGGTTCTGGGAGGTTCTGGCAGAGACTGGGGAGCCAGCAGGGCTGGGAGACAGCCTTGCTGGAGGGCAGGGGGCTCCGGAGCCCAGCTCAGCTGTATCAGGCTGCGCTGGCTCTGCTGGAGCTGGTGACAGGCTCAGGACACCCTGGCTTGTGGTGGCACCCAGGGCTGGCATGGGCCGAGAGCCCCCAGGTGAGGGCACACTGGGGAAAAGCCACTCTGCTTGCTGGGCTGGTTCCTGCTTCCTCATCCCCTCCTCTTCCCTGCCAGGGCTGCCAAAAATGGGCTTGTTTCTCCTTCTGTCATTTTTCCATTGTAAGGTTTCACGCTGGTTTAGGAAAAAAAGGCCACTAATTTATCACTCTAATAGGGTTTTTTCTGGCTGAAGAAAAGCCCATTAAAGCCTTGCTAAGTATAGGAACCCGAGCTTCATTGTGAGTGTTTATATTTTCTAATTGCTTGCAGATGATGCCAGTGCGACGCTGGATGTTGGAATGTGAGGGCTGGTTTCTGTGCCATTGCTTTGCTGGCTGCTTTGTGCAAGTCTGCCATGGCTGGAGGGCCAGGGCTTGTTTTGGGAAGGAGTGGAGGTGCTGGGAGGTGCCTCATGCAGGATGCTTTGGTGTTTGCTCCTCTCCAAGCGCCCAGGATGGGACAGCCCAGGATCTGCTGCTCTCTGGGTGCAGCTGGTGAAGGTCAGGGAGGGTGCAGAGAAGTGAGGCAACCCCAGAAAGACAGCTGGTCCTTCTGAAGGATGCTTATTCTACAAAATATAGCATTTTTTAAAAATTCCTTGAGGAAAATATTTGCAAATGGTCCTGCTGAGGGATGCTTATTCTTCAAAATCTAGCATTAAAAAAAAAAATAATTCCTTGAGGAAAATATTTGCAAATGGGATGCATCCTGAGGGATGCTTATTCTTCAAAATATAGCATTTTTAAAACATAATTCCTTGAGGAAAATATTTGCAAATGGTCCTTCTGAGGGATGCTTATTCTTCAATGAGAAGAATAAATGAGAATAAGAATAAGAATAAGAATAAGAATAAGAATAAGAATAAGAATAAGAATAAATGCTATATTCTTCAAAATATATCCTTTTAAAAAACTTATTCTTCAATAAGAAGAATAAATGAGAATAAGAATAAGAATAAGAATAAGAGCTATATTCTTCAAAATATATCCTTTTAAAAAACAATTCCTTGAGGAAGATATTTGCAAATTGTCCTGCTGAGGAATGCATCCTGAGGGATGCTTATTCTTCAAAATCTAGCATTTTTAAAAAATAATTCCTTGAAGAAAATATTTGCAAATGGGATGCATCCTGAGGGATGCTTATTCTTCAAAATATAGCATTTTTAAAAAATAATTCCTTGAGGAAAATATTTGCAAATGGTCCTTCTGAGGGATGCTTATTCTACAAAATATAGCATTTTAAAAAAAATCCTTGAAGAAAATATTTACAAATGGTCCTGCTGAGGGATGCTTATTCTTCAATGAGAAGAATAAATGAGAATAAGAATAAGAATAAGAATAAGAATAAGAATAAGAATAAGAATAAGAATAAATGCTATATTCTTCAAAACATAGCCTTTTAAAAAACAATTCCTTGAAGAAAATATTTGCAAATGGGATGCATCCTGAGGGATGCTTATTCTTCAAAATATAGCATTTAAAAAAAAATCCTTGAGGAAAATATTTGCAAATGGTCCTGCTGGGGTATTCCCAGCGCTCCAGTGATGTTATTTAAATACTAAATTGGGCAAAATGTGTCTAAGACAGGCTTCTCCATCCTTATATTGGGAAACTGCCCAGCCCCATGGGAAATCCACCTGGATCCCTCAATTCCATTCAGCCTTCAGAATGAAGGGAATGTCAGGATGGATGTTCCCATCCCAGCACTGTGTCAGCCTTTGCCCATCAGGTGAGAGGACTGGAGAGCCTGGCGTGAGATCAGGCAGAGGGAAAGGCTGGCACAGGATGGTCCAGCAGGATGAGACAGAGTCCTGCTGCTCCTCACCTGCCCATCTTCCCTCCTGAACCTCTCTGTGTTCTGCTCCTAAACCCCCTCTGCAAATCTGCTGGGATCTTTCCAATTCTGTGTAAGGATCTGTGGACAGATTTTTGTTGTTGTTGTTGTTGTCGCTGATTGGAAACTTATCAGTGTAATTACACAAGCATATGTTTTATAGGTTGCATCTTAACACTGTTAAACATCAATCTGGTGTTTGGTGTGAGTTATATTAACTGCTAGTGATGACTATTACACAAATGCTGACAAAATTATTGAGCAAGAGCCATCTGAAATTTCAGGCTCCCTATCTGTGCCACTGTTACTGAACTGAGAAAAAGGAACTTCAAGTATCCAGACCCCTTTATGTATTTATGTGGCTCAAGGCACGATGGATTTCATATGTGGCAAAACCTGAGCTTTCATTTAAAAATAATAACTGGGCCCTGCTCAGGGCCTTCATTCCCCCTTACCTTGACAAACATGGCCAACACACCTTTCACAGACTCTGAACTCAACATTTAGTGTGTGGTTTGGGTTGGTTTTGCGTTTTTTTTTGGTTTTGCCCAAGTCTGCAGACACTGTCTCAAGACAGCTTTGTACTGCAAGGGCACAGAGAGATGTGCCATGGACAGAGGGGACATTGCCACAGAGCATGGTGGCCTCATTCTGCCACCACCATGGGAGTGTTTTAAGGTTGGGATCATCCTTGATGTGAAATGGGTGGAAGACATCTTTTTATGAGAAATCCTTTCCTTAAGATTTTGTCCTCCTGAGAAGCTGAGAGGCCTCAGGAACAAAATGTAAACATTGATTATCTGCTGCTGTGGAATGCAACAAGGGGAACTTAAATTAGCTGTTTATAATTAATGGCCAATCACAGCCCAGCTGGCTCAGACTCTCTGTCCAAGCCACAAACCTTTGTGATTCATTCCTTTCTATTCTTAGCTTAGGCAGCCTTCTGAGAACCTTTTCTTCTATTCTTTTAGTATAGTTTTAATGTAATATATATCATAAAATAATAAATCAAGCCTTGTGAAGCATAGAGTCAGATCCTCATCTCTTCCTTCAACATAAGACCCCCGTGAACACGGTCACACTGGTACCCAGGAGCAGCTTCAGTGGGATTTCCATTGGGTCTGATGGGGAGGGAGGGCAGGGAAAGGTTTGGTGTCAGGAGGAGCTGGTTAAAGTGGGGAAGTGGGGACAATAACCTTGGTTTTATAAAAAGGAGCCGCTCTGAATGAATCAGGATGCAATAAAAGCTCCACTTCCAGCTGAGTGGATTGGGTTACACTTGGGGCTGTGGAGTTTGGGGGGGACAATAACAACAATAACTCTGTGCTTCTCCTTTGGGGGTGTGTGCAGAGATGGGGCACGACCTTCTGGGCTGGGAGACCTTGGAGGGGATGAGATCTGGGGGCTGGAGCTGCTCTCATGCCCTGGTTCCTGCAGCATGGCACAGTGCAGCCTCTGGTGGCTGCTTACCCAGGCATGTGCCTCTGATACAGGACACCTGGGAGCACTAAATGGTGACTAATAATGGGCCAGATTAAAAATAAAGGCTCTTTTTGCTCTGGCTGTGGCTCACAAGCGGAAGTTCTCATCTCTGCAGCTCTCTGAAGGGGCTGGGAATCCTTTGCAGTTGGGCCACAGAATGGGAAATGAGGAGGGGGCTCAGGTCTTGCATGCTGCTGATCTGAATCCCTGAATCTGTTTTGAAAAAGTGTCTCCCTTAGTGACACTCTGAGTGGGGAAGATGGATTCTGGGGAAGTCTCCTGCTCACCAGGGATCTGCTGAGTGGGGCTGCTGTGCTGGGAAGCTTGGGAAAGCTGCTGGGAGCTTGGGAAAGCTGCTTTTCCCCATGGTTTTTCTGCTTGTGGGACAGAGCAGCTGACTGAGACAAGCACCACCCAACAGGGCACCTTGCCCACAGGTGATGGGGCCAAGGCTTTGCTGCTCTCATGCCCTCTTCCCTGTGGGCCTGGCTCCTTCAGGTGGCCACAACAGCTGCCTTTGAGTGTCCTTGGTCACCCAGAGGGGCAAGGGCTGCATGGGGAGGCAGAAAAGGGCAGGGAGGGGGTAAGGAAGAAACCCTCTCCGACCAAACAAACCACAGAGGGGGAAAGATCCAGCGCTGCAGCATCCTTAAAATGTCCTTATTGCAACCAGGGAAGGAACATCCAGCTCCTGCAAGCCCTCAGGTGTCCTCAAGGTGCATTGAACCCAGAGCTTGCTTTGTCCCCTCTGTCCATGGCACAAAACAAGAGCTCAATATGTGAATCAGAGCTCTCTGTGCCTGTTGTGCTGTTGGCCATTGCCTTTCTAGCTAAGGGAGGCCTGCAGGCAGCTCTCTGCCCTTTTCCCAGAGAAAAGGGAAAAGGGAAATTTTCCCCTTTCCCACCCAATAATTTGCTTCCAGATTGGGCTCAGCTGGCAGTAAGGCAGAGGCTGATGAGGTTTGTGAGGAGCAGGAGGTGAGCAGAGGGGTGCTGGGGGTGTCCCCAGTGCTGTGGCAGCTCAGCACCCAATGCCCAGCACCCTCTGCCTTCTCCTGCTCGTGCTTTCAACCATAGGCAGGTGCTGTTTGTCCTCAAGGCACAAATAAAGCTGGATTTTACTGCCTTTAAGGAAAAACTGCTTCCCTGCCTGCACCTTCCTCCCTGGAGAACACCGAGGTGCAGAACTGCAGGGGAACAGGACCTGTCAGGCATTGCTGGTTTAATATTTTTATATCTAACAGGAGCAAAGAAAGGCAAATAAGTCCACCAGGAGAGACCCACAGCATAAGCCATTGGAATAACAGATGGAAATATTATATTTTTTGAAGCATTCTTGCTGCAGAGCTGCCTCTTTGAAGTGTGTTTGAGCAGAACACACCGTGCCAAGAACAGGGGAAGGAATTATTTGTGTCAGCAGAGCTGGGAGCCTCAAATGCTGCAGAGCCCCTGCCCAATGGACCTTGCCAGGCAGGGGTTTGTCCACTGCAGGCAAAGCCAGCAGTTGTGCTCAGGTGAGATGGTCAATATGGGCTTCCCCAGAGCTGTTGCTGCCCAAGAGTGGTGCTCATGTCCTGTGCTCACTCACAGCACTGCCTGACTGCATTTGCACTCAGATTTTTTTTCTCCCAGATGATGAATGATTCTGGGGAAGGGAGGAGGATTAAAGGTTTATGGGATTTTTCCTCAAAAAAAAAAAATAACTGGAAGGCTATGGTTTTTCCTTCCACCTGATTCTCTTGTTCTCAGAATGAAAAATTCCATGTTCAGTCAATTTAGGGGAAGTTCAAGAGGGTGCGTGGCACCCCCAGTGTCACAGACATCTTTTCATGAAAAATCCTTTCCTTAGGATTTTTTCCTCCTGAGAAGCTGAGAGGCCTCAGGAACAAAATGTAAACAATGATTATCTGCTGCTGTGGAATGCAACAGGTGCATCTGTGATTGGTCTCATGTTGGTTGTTTCTAGTGAATGGCCAATCACAGTCAGCTGGCTCAGACTCTCTGAGACACAAATCTTTGTAATTCATTCCTTTCTATTCTATTCTTAGCTAGCCTTCTGAGATGAAACCTTTTTTCCATTGTTTTAGTATAGCTTTAATGTAATATATAAAATAAAATAATAAATCAAGCCTTCTGAAACATGGTGCCATTCTCCTCAATGTTTCTCATAGGCAGCTCTTCTAAGCACTGATTGTTCCTGGTCCTTGCAGCAGCCATCTGACTCCAGATTGCCACCAATCCACTCTTTTATACCACTGTTCTTATTTGCTACAGGTGTGGCCTGTTAAGATCAGGCTGCTCCTAATCTTTAGTAATTGGTTCAGCTGCAACTCTTTAGGGATAAGATTATATTCTATACCACCTTCATTTACCCATACTGCATCCCCTTACAATTCCTCCTTTTTCTTTTAATTAGAGTTGTAGCATTTCTAGAAGTACATATTCAAAGAAATTAACATTATGATATATTTATACATTTCATTTAGAACTAAGAGTATACACATGTTCAAACAGCATATTATAGCACAGATATATATATTTCTAAATGTTAGTTCAGTTTTACAGCTTTTCTCAGTTTACAAAGTACTCATATTTAACAAACACCAACAGCTGTAATTGATATATTTTGCCAATAGTTAAGTATTCAAATCCTGCTTCCCTGAATCCATGGGGTTATATGGTCAAATCCTGTTTCCCCAAATCTACAGGGTTATATGGTTTAGTCCCGAATCCTTGGGTCATCCCAAATCCACAGGGCAATATAGTTTAGTCTCGGATCACGTCTGGGTCACCATTTGTTAACTTATATATCAAGACTTCTATTATCATTATTGTGCAAGGATTTCATATTCCCCAGAGTTTCATAACTCTTTGATGTTTCTTGTAGGCATCTCCTCTAAGCACTGACTGTTTCTGCAGTAACCATCTGACTCCAGATGCCACCAATCCACTCTTTTATAATGCTTGTGCTTATTTGCTACAGGTGTGGCCTGTTAAGATCAGCCTGCTCCTAATCTTTAGTAATTGGTTCAGCTGCAACTCTTTGGTGGATAAGATTACATTCTATACCACCTTCATTACCCATACTGTGTCTCCCTACAAAGCAGGACACTGGCACTGCCCAGAAGTGATTTTGTGCCCCTGAGCAAAGAGATGTGACTGTCCTTAGAGCTGCCACGTGCTTGGGGAAGTGGAAATGAGTGCACCCCCTAAGGATGCTGTGCCTCCACAGATTAGCAGGAGAGGCTGCCTTTGTGCTGCTGAGTTTCCTGAGCTGCTGTGGCTCAACACCACCAGGGTGATGAGCAGATGTGGTCTCCTGCATGGTGCAGCCTCAACATGTTTTGTGTGCACAGCGGGGAGGAGCCCAGGCTGCTGGGGGCCGTGCTGTGACAGCAGGCTGTGCTGCCATCCCACACCTGTTTGATCTCGTGGTGCAAAGACGTGTGTGTTACGGGCTTGTGATAAAGTTCCTGTGATAAAGCAGCCAAGATGTGACAGCTCCAGCCAGGCCCAGCCCCTGCTCTGGGATACAGATGTTGGCACTGCTGGAGGATGGTCCCAGCAAAACTTCACCAGGGACTTGCAGAGGTGTTTGGGTTTGGAAACAGAGTTGGAAATCTGTTTCCTTTGTGATGGGCAGTGAATTTATTTAATTTAAGGTGCTGTGGGGCTCTCCTGAAGGGAATTGGGGTGTGAGGGCTGCCTGCTGGGTTGTGCCAGCCCCACATCCTCCATCCCCCTTGCCCTTCCCAAGGGTGGACAGAGGAGCATGAGTGTGGATGCTGACAGCCTGGTCAGAGGGAGAAAGGCAGATAAACTTTCCCAGGAATTGTTTTGGGGAGTTTGGGGAAGGCCGAGAGAAAGAATTAAAGCAATCTTGCAGCTGGTGTTTTGGACAATTGTTTTCTCATGAGATATTTAGCAAAGAGTGTCTTCTTAATTAGTCAGTGGTGAAGGGGCGCTGATTAAATGACCTATCAGGTCCACCTGTATAGGAACAGTGTATAAAAAGGAATGGGTTTTTAATAAACTCAGTATTAGCCTCCTGAAGAGAGTTAGAATTATGTGTCACTTCACTTCATTCTCCCTAAGGAATGGGGAAACTGAGGCACGGGACACCAACATCCCAGCAGTGCCAGTGTGGAGCAATCACACCCTGTGTCCTGCTCTGGGTCCAGTGCAGGGGTGGCTGCACAGAAAGGAGCCTGGAGTTCCCCTGAGCTCTCAGGCAGCCTTGCTCCCACCAGCCTGATGGCAGTTCCGCTCCTAATAAGTTAATCTGATGGGTTTTGTCATGAGCAAAACAAGAAATCACGTTTTTAATAATAAAAAAAAAGGGTCCTGCATCTTGTTAACATCTGGAGTTCAATCATTTCTGTGCTCAAAACTGTGGAATGCTTCAGCACAATATAAATCTTGCCACTTGCTGTACATGGGCTCCAGATGGGGAGGGAGAGTTGGATGCTCGCTTGTAACCCAGATGGGTGCTGGGGGCTCTGCCTGGAGAAGTGTGTGGATCCCCTGCTCCCATGCTGGGTGAGGGGCCTGAGCCCCCCAGAATGGGCTGGGAATGGCAGGGCTGGATCCGGAGAGGAGGAATGTCTCCTCACTGCCTAAAATCTTGTGCCAGAGGCTTCTCAGCATCACGGGGTGATGGAGCCAAAAACCCCCATGGGGCCACAGCAGGGCCAGGCTGGGCATCTCCGTAGGTGACGATGCAGAAATCACCCCTGGGAGGCAATGACAAGGCTGGAGCTGTGTCCCCTGACTGCTCCCAGTGCCACCAGACAGGAGCACCTTGGGGTGGTGGCATCCTGAGCCCCCGTGGCTTTTGTCCTCTGTGCCCTCCTTGTTTTGCACCCAGGTCACTGATAAATACACAGAATGCTGGAGCCTGGCTGGGAATGTAACATCAGCATTTATCCTTGCTCTGCTCCATTGCCAGGCTCTAACCAGCTCCTTCCCTTTTGCACAACAGCTAATTTCCTTAATAATAATCCCTGGAGGCAGGCTGTTCTGAAAATCTGAGTGTACCCATCACACCAGGAACAATTTATTGAAAGCAAGACAATTTATTCTCTCTGGAAGTTAAATTTTCACTAAAAAAACCCCATGTAAATTGCATTTTTTTTTTTTTTTGTTTATAACCAAGATTTTTTGCAGCTTGAGACCAAAACTCTATTTTATTTTTCTAGTTCTTTTGACATTTCAGACAAGTCAGGCAAATTTCCACAAAAATATTTTCTGTGCTTTTAAACAAAACAAAACAAAATACCAAAACAAAAAAAAAATCTGCTTTTGACTGAAGAATGACCTGCTATGAACTGTTTTGATGGAAATTTTTCAAGCAGCTTAGTCAGGGTATTGATGTGAGAAAGGCAGTAGCAAAGCAGGCAGGAGTAGGAAATACGTGCTCAGAAATTTGGGGAAGGTCTGTGCTGCTTGTGGGTCTGTTGGGAGTGTAGGTGAGGAGCAGCAGTTTGGCTTTTCCACATTTTTAGAAGTTTTGGGGATGTCTAGAGTGGAAACACCCCAACCAGGCTGGAGGTTGGGTTTTCTGGGATAACATGAAGGTTTACAAGCACTGATACCCAACCTGTGTGTCTGAATCTCTTCAGGAAAGCCACTAGGAATGTTTTTATTGTTTGTTGGTTTTTTTTTCTTTTTTTAAGGCACATGTGCACTTCAGGACCCTGCCCACAAAAATAAGCTCTTAATTTCCATTAAAAGCAGTTTGCCTAAATACCTTCTGAAGCTCTGGGTTTGCCCTCAAGGTCTTATCTGTCCCTTTAGGCATTTAGATATCTTTAATTGCCAGGCTCTCAGGGGCTTCAGCAGAGAGCAGGGATGTGCCTGCTGGCTTTCCTAAATAAAGTTGCTTTCCTGGAGCAGGGCTGGATCAGCATTCTCAGTGTGGCTCTGATGGATGACCTACTGCTCTGACAACCCCCTTCCCCAATTTCCATCTTATTTATGAGGAAATCGAGTCCAGGCATATGAAAAGCATTTTTCTTTTTATCAGTTTGGCTGGAAAGCTCAATGTGCTCCAGGGTGAAGTCAGTGCTGCTCATAGGCAGCTTTTGGGAAGGGCAGAGCAGTGATGGGAGGGACTCAAGGATGGGTTGTGATGGTGCTCACAGGGGTCTCAGCTTGAGGGAAGAGATGAGGATCTGACTCCGTGTTTCAGAAGGCTTGATTTATTATTTTATGATATATATTATATTAAAACTATACTAAAAGAATAGAAGAAAGAATTTCATCAGAAGGCTAGCTGAGAATAGAAAAAGAAAGAATGAATAACAAAGGTGACTGTGATTGGCCATTAATTAGAAACAACCACATGAGACCAATCACAGATGCACCTGTTGCATTCCACAGCAGCAGATAATCATTGTTTACATTTTGTTCCTGAGGCCTCTCAGCTTCTCAGGAGGAAAAATCCTAAGGAAAGGATTTTCCCATAAAAGATGTCTGTGACAGTGGGTTGCTGCAGGGAATCACAGAATTTCCTCTGTTGCGAGGACCAGCAGCTTGACTTGCCACAAAATTAATGCTTCTGCATAAAATGTCAGGCCTCTCTTCAAAAAAAAGCTCCAGCTTTAACTGAAAAACCCAAAAGAACTGAACAGAAAATTAAAATATTTGGATTGTTAAGCATTGGATTCCCAGAAATTTAAATAAAAAATCAGGTTGGATTGTTTTGGTTCTGGTTCCCAGATTTGGGGTATTTTTCCCCTTGGGTAACCATCTACCCTTGATTTGACAGAGAAAGAAAGAGACAGGCAAAATAAATCCATGGCAATCTCTGCCAAGCTGATTGAGGGGAGGGGTAAATATTCCTTCCTGGGGTGGTTTTCCAGCACCCCAGGGCTCCCACCAAACCCCTTGAACTATCCTAGCTGGGAGAGAACAGGGAGAAGATGGATTGGGAATCATCTCCCTTGGATCAAAGCCACTTAAGAAGGAGGTGTGAAAGTTTTATCTGTGGCTGCCCTGGGGTGGGTTTGTTGTTGCTGACCACTCTGTGGCCCTTCCATGCTCTGATAACCCAGTGAGGAGGAAGAGTCCCAGCTCCTTTCTCATCTCCTGTAGCAGAGATGCAAAAGGCAGCTCCCTCAGTTTGCTTTTCCCCCCGTCTATGGTTGAGTTTCTGTAGCTGTTGTTTGCTAAACAAGAGCGCCGGTGGCAGAGGAATTAGAAGAAATCCCTTCTTAATTGGAAACAGTGAGTCTGTGTATTTTTTCAGTTGTCTATTTTGGGCCTTGTAAAATTAAAGTTATTAACTGTAATGCAGCGGTTTCCAGATTCCCACAGCCCTTTACAATAGTGGGGAAATTCATCCCAGGTCACTGGGAGCCTTTAATGAATACATTAAGGCTTATTATTAAAATAAAGTACTTGCAGCTTTATGGGAGACATCTGGCAGGGCTGCTCGTCTCTCTGAGGGCTCCCTGAGTGTCCTCTCCCGGCGTGCAGCACGAACAGGAGCTGTTCCCTGCACGAGGATTCCCACAGGAGACACTCAGAGCATTGCAGGATGTGATGGAGAGCCAGAGCCATGCCAGACCTGCCCCTCTGGTGGCTCCATGGATGTTCCTGGAGCAGAGCTGGCGCTGCAGGCACCAGAGTGAGCCCTGCTGGGATCCTCTCTCGGGTTTCTGTGGTTGAGATATTCTCCAAGGTATCAGAAAGTCTCTTTTTCCCAGCCCCACGACCAAAGAAGAAATTGAGATTCCTCAGCTCTGCTTTTCAAGGTTGTTTATTTTCTCTTATCTGTTCCATTCTTTCTCTGACCTGCTGAGATCTGTCCAGCAGGTCAGGTTGTGGCACAGTGACTGCTCTTGGGGTGGTGTTAACTTTTTATACTAAAAATTACATGTACTTTATTTACAATAATTTTCTAATACCTACCACCTATGTTAGACAGTCTGTCTCTACTCTAAACCAATCAAAAAATGTCACCATTCCAGCAGAAGATGGAGCACAAGAAGAAGGAGAAGAAGGACAGGTCACACCCAGATTCCTCCATCTTGCCTCTTGAACCCCCATTCTAAATCCCCAAAATTCTACTTTTTCACCCTGTGACAAATTCACTATCATTCTACTCAAACTCTTGTGGCTTGTAAATCCTCACACAAAGTTGGTAATTGTTTCCATGGGCTAAAATCAAAGGCACAGGTGTTTGTGACTCTGTGCCAAGGTCTCTGAGCCCCTTGCCAGGGTCTGGAATCACCCAGGGCAGCCAGAGGAATGTCCTGGGTTCCAACAATGCTCCTGCTCAGAGGGAGGATGCACGGGGCTAAAGCTGCCTCATTCACCAGTGGGATGGGCAGGCAGAGTTGGGCTCACAAACACCTGTGCCTTTGATTTTAGCCCATGGAAACAATTCCCAACTTTGTGTGAGGATTTACAAGCCACAAGAGTTTGAGTAGAATGATAGTGAATTTGTCACAGGGTGAAAAAGTAGAATTTTGGGGATTTAGAATGGGGGTTCAAGAGGCAAGATGGAGGAATCTGGGTGTGACCTGTCTTCCTTCTCCTTCTTCTTGTGCTCCATCTTCTGCTGGAATGGTGACATTTTTTGATTGGTTTAGAGTAGAGACAGACTGTCTAACATAGGTGATAGGTATTAGAAAATTATTGTAAATAAAGTTTTTAGTATAAAAAGTTAACACCACCCCAAGAGCAGGGACTGTGCCACAACCCGACCTGCTGGTCAGATCTCAGCAGGTCAGAGAAAGAATGGAACAGATAAGAGAAAATAAACAAATAAACAACCTTGAAAAGCAGAGCTGAGGAATTTTGACTTCATCTTCTCAGCAGGGCTGGGAAAAAAGACTCTTTAACACTTCGGGATCTTTTTCAGCAACACAAAACCCAAGACTGGGCCGGTCCAGCTGGGAGCAGGTACTGGCAGCCAGGGTGCTGAGGAGAGAGGAGAGCAAAGCTGGCTGTGAAGGGGCTGGAATGGCTGGGATCTTATCACAACAACTCCTCGGTGTTGCCTGAAGAGCTGGGAGCCAAATCCTTGGGGTTTAGGGCCACAAAGTTGCCCTGGGCTGGCCCAGCTGGCAGCCATGGTGCTGAGGAGAGAGGAGAGCACAGCCGGCTGTGAGGGGCTGGAATGGCTGGGATCTTATCGCTGCTTTATCTGCATGCAGCCCCGATCCCGGCACAAAGCAGGGCCACGTGGCAGTAATTGTGTTAGGAAAACAAACTAATCTCCGAAGGGACAGAGAGCAGCTGTCGGGCTATCGGTGCTATCAGGGAAATGGATGGGGCTGCCAGCTCCCATCGGGGCAGGGGCCAGGAAGGGATGGAAAATGGGATTGGGCTGCCAGGCCGGACTGAGGGAGTGTTTGTTTTGTGGTGGCATTGGCTGAGGAGCTCTTTGCTTGCCAGAATGTTTGTGAGATGTGGTCTGGTGAGGAGAGCCAGGTTAGCCCTGGCTGATCCCTTATCAGCGTCTCCTCCGTGCTCCTTGTCTAACTTAAGGTTTCTCTTAATTTGCTCCCCCCAAGGATGGCTCTGTGCCCCAGGCACCCCAAACCTGCTGCTGATGCCATCCCAGGGCTGGGCTTGCCCTCCCTTGCTGCCCTGCTCCTCTCTCTTCAGCCCAGCCTGGTGACTGCAGAAAGGTGCAGGCCCGGACCCCAGGAGTGTGCTGGGGAGATAAAATAGATCCTTGGAGATGGACATACAGGAGGAGGAGCCTTCCTCTGCAAGATTTCCCCAAATTTGCAAGGCAGAGGAACCATGCAATGGTTCTGAGCTGGTTTTCTCTCTTGTGAAACCATTGGCAGGAAATTATTACAAAGATTGTGCTTGGCCCTCCCCACACCTCTCCTCTGTGCCTGGGTCTCTCTGTGCATGGTTCTTATGCAGGAAAACAGGGGATCTTCCCTCAAATCCTGAGTGTGAGCATCTTTGGGTGCTGGAAAGTGGGCAGGAAAGCCCCACAGGGCTCACATGTGCCCCTGTCCCCAAAAAGCTGAATCAATGGCTCTGGATAACCCCAAACCAGGTTAAAAGGTTAAAATCTAGCTCTGAAGTGCCTGGCTCTGAGCCAACACAAACATTGTTGTTCCTGGATTATGTGTTTAAGAGAAAAGAAAATCCTATCATGAAGTAATGCCAACAAGATACACAATTGTGTCTTGTATTTAGTCTGTCCTCCATGCTCTGCTAAAGCTCCAATTGAGATGGACTTGAAAAAGAAAATAAAAATAAAACAGAATTGCACAGCTCCCAAAAGTGTTCTTGAAAATAAATTTCTGCCAGGTTCCTCCCCAGCAGTTAATTAAGACTTCTATTAAATGCTGACAGGAGCTTGATAGTGTTATGTGTTGCAGCAGGCTCTGTTCATGGTGTTATAATTATGGCAGTAAAACAGTTTCCATTATAGTTCTCCTTTTCATAAGTCCATAACTTCTGAAAACATTTACTTTTCACATTGAAATTTTTGCGTGCCTGGCCTTAACCAGGTGGGATTTTTTTTTTTTAACTCTGAGAAAAAAAAAATCCATGTAGCTATTTTTGACTTATGGGGGAGAAAATATAAGGGTTTTTTTCAACTGGAATATAGTTGAGGGGGGAAAAAGTAATGATACAATTTTCTAAAGAGATTGATAGCAAAAGCCTGTGATACCTGATGCTTGCTTTGGAAATGGATGGGCTGGGATTTGCAGAGTGCCTGGGGCATTTCCCATCCAAAAAACCAAAAAAAACCCTATCTCTGATTTAAAAGCCTTGCTAAAGCCAATGGCAGAGCCTCAAGGGAACCCACTTGTCACCCATTAGAAGTGACTCTTGGTTGCAGGTTAAAAATAGAGGTTGGTAATTAATAACCCTTCCCTTCTGGCAACATTTTTGAGGTACTGACAGTATTTCTCATCTCTCATGGGGACGAGGAGTCAGTTCTGAAAAATTTTGTGAACTAGAAAACCAAAGGCTAAGATCTTTTAAGGTCAATGAAAATATTTTTCTTTGATAATTTCAAGCTTCCTGTTTTGATAGGATTTTTTTTTTCCTACAACAACTTAATTCTGAAGAGAGAAGACCTTTTCAACTAAAGCCCTGGGATGTGTCACTGGAGGAAGTACAAAAGCCAAACATTTGGACAATTTGGACAAGGGTTTGAGCTTTTTTTCCCAGTTGAAACAACTGTCCAAACCACTTTTGCCTGCAAAAAGTAAAATGGGCATTTTCCCACTGTTCCCAGGCCCATTGCACAGGGAGTGTCCTGGGGAATGGGGGGCAAATGCAGGGATGGAGCAAATGGGATGGAGCCACATTTGGAGGAGCAGCTTGGACCACTGTGAGATCCACTGGGCTCTGATTTTAATTGTGGCTCCAGGATTTTGTCCTCTTTCCCACCATCACGGTCCCTCAGCAGGGACTTCAAAGGCACAGGAGTCCCTTGGGACACTGAAGATACAGATGAGCTTCTACTGCAGCCTTCAGAGGCATTTAGGATGTTGAAAGTCTGCCTCCTCCTGATGGGGCCTTTAACCACATGGAAAGTGGGATTTGGGTGCTTAGATTGTTTCTCTGCTTTTGAAATTTGCTTTTTTTGAGGACTGGTGGTTCTTAGTGGCCAGTCCAGGAAGGAACAGCTGGGAGTGAGATCAGGGGGGAGTTTGGCTGTTAAGCAATGCTTTGTCCCTTGCTGCACCGACATGCAGTTTTTCAGAGGTATAAAAGAGAAAAGGTGTCCTGGAGGAGGATGGAGAGGATGAATGGAGGCACAGACCTGTCCCTGAGGGCAACAAGAATGAGTTTTGATAAATCAGGAGTAGATTGGCTGCCCCCAACCCTCCTGGTCCTCAAAACTGGCTCAAGGAGCACCAAACACAGCAGTGACATTCTTTTCCTCCTCTCTAAAACAGCACCATGACCACTAAACTCGGTTGTATATTTATGTATGGCTTTGCATTCCTGGGTGATGGCTGTGGGGAGTCCCCAAAGGCTGGCTGGGATTCCCACAGCTCCTCTCCAAGCCCACAGAAGAGGGATGTGATGTGTGTGTGGAGCAGAGGTGGCAGTGCTGGCTGTCCCCTGCCCGGGGCTGTCACACACATCTTTTATGAAAAATCCTTTCCTTAGGATTTTTCCTCCTGAGAAGCTGAGAGGCCTCAGGAACAAAATGTAAACAATGATTATCTGCTGCTGTGGAATGCAACAGGTGCATCTGTGATGGGTCTCATGTGGTTGTTTCTAATTAATGGCCAATCACAGTCAGCTGGCTCGGACACAGAGTCCCAGACAGAAGCTTTTGTTATTCATTCTTTCTTTTTCTATTCTCAGCTAGCCTTCTGATGAAATCCTTTCTTCTATTCTTTTAGTATACTTTTAATATAATATATATGATAAAATAATAAATCAAGCCTTCTGAAACATGGAGTCAGATCTTCATCTCTCCCCTCATCCTCAGACCACTGTGAATACCATCACACAGGGCTGCTGCCCTCCCTCCCTGCTCTGCACAGCCCCTGGCCAGCCTGGCTGCTTTCTTTGGCTGCTGGGAGCTGGCTTGGCTCTGCCCAAAAGCTGTCTTGACACTGATGTCATCGAAATGCAAATATCTCTGAGGGAAGCTTATCTGCAAACGTGCCCAGCCCCGGAGCCAGCAGCCCAGGCTGATCCCGCTGCCAGCAGGGTTGGGGTTCATGGCTGGTGTGAGGTCAGCTCCAAATGATGGAGCATAGGCACACAGCTGAGACCTGGGGAGGAGATTGGAGCTGGGAAAAGCTGCCTGCCTCTCAGGATCTCTGCTGGTCAGAGTGACCCCGAGATGTGTACGAGTCTCTTTTCCCAGCCCGGCAGTCAAAGAAGGAGTCAGGATTCTTTTATTCTTGTTTTCAAGGTTGTTTATTGTTTCTTGTCTATAAAATTCTTTCTCTGACCCACCATAGGTCTGTCTGGCAGGTCGGGTTGAGGCACACTGGTGTTGTCTTTTTATACTAAAAACTACAATATTTACAATTACTTTCCAACACCCATCACCTATGTTAGACAGTGAGCTGCTACTCTAAACCAATCCAAAAGTGCCAACATCACAGCAGGAGATGGAGGCCAAGAAGAAGAAGGAGAAAGGCTGGACATGCCCAGATTCCTCCCCCTTGCCTCCTGAACCCCCATTCTAAAAAAAACCCAAAAATCTATTTTTCACCCTGTGACCAACTAGCTATTATTATTTTTAAACTCTCTTGACTCGTAATTCTTCATGCAAATGTTGGTAATTGTTTTTTCCATGGGTCAAGATCAAAGGCACAGGGGTCCTGGGCTCTGTGCCAGGGTCTCTGAGCCCCCTGGCAGGGTCTGGAGTCCCCCAGGGCAGCCAGAGGAATTTCCTGGGTTCCAGTACCTGCACTGCCAGACCCAAGGGTCTTTGCTGACCTGGACCCTTTGTCTTTAGGTTTTGCTCCAGAGGGCTTCCCTGGAGGGTTTTCCTGTCAAGGAAGAGGGATGTGTACACCAAGTTGTGAGAAACAACTGCTCACTTTGAAAATTTAAAGAGGTTTATTAAACCTTAACAAAAATACAACAAAGGACTACACAAGGGGAAAGCTGCAGCACTGAGAACTGCCCCTCGTGGACACCACATGGCTGGTTAATCTTCAAGATGGATGCTCAGTGTTTTATACCCCTGGGGCTTGGATCAGCCAGCCCTGGCCCCTCCCAAGGTCTGTCAGTCAGCTCTTCTGTGCCATTTATCAGTGGAAACTGCTTTCTTGTCACTGGATTGGAGCTCAGGTGCTGATTTTCCATTCCCAGCTGCCCCATGCAAGGGACACCTGTGCAGCTTCTTTGTACCTGTCCTGGACAGCCCAGGCTGTGTGATGGCCACAACACAGGGGGAAAAGGAACTGTGGGGAGAGCAGAGGACATCTGAACTACAATAACATAAATATATATCACTAAAGCTTTTCTGAATATTCACATGATAGTTATCTTTTAATTGTGAGAAGGGGAAGGAGAAGGGAAAGGGGAAAGGGGAAAGGGGAAAGGGGAAAGGGGAAAGGGGAAAGGGGAAAGGGGAAAGGAGAAGAGAAGAGAAGAGAAGAGAAGAGAAGAGAAGAGAAGAGAAGAGAAGAGAAGAGAAGAGAAGAGAAGAGAAGAGAAGAGAAGAGAAGAGAAGAGAAGAGAAGAGAAGAGAAGAGAAGAGAAGAGAAGAGAAGAGAAGAGAAGAGAAGAGAAGAGAAGAGAAGAGAAGAGAAGAGAAGAGTGGGGGCTGGGGAAGGCTTTTATCCCCTGTTAAAAAGCAGGAACATGGGATGTGCATTAGGCTTTCTTGCTCAGGGAGCATGGCTGTGTTTCTGCTCTCCCAGCTGTCCCTCCCCGTGCATTCCTGCACAAACCCCTTTTGTTCCTGCCCTCAGCCAATTCACAGGCAGCAACAGCAGCCCAGATGTTCCCTATCAAACTCAGAGCCATGCCAACAAACTTTGGCACACATGAAAAGTGTGCTGAGGAATGGGCCTCCGCAAATACCATTTCTTTTTCTCCCCCCTTCCCACCCTTCCATTCCTGTAAGTGTTTTTTAAAGGCTGATGCAGCCGGGCTCCAGGGCAGCTGGCAGAGCTGTAGTCCCAGCCCCAGTCCTCTTTTTTAAAAGATGGAATAGTCCCCAAGCAAACCAGAAGATTTTGTTACGGGTCAAGCAAAAACATTTTGCTTGACCCAAAATGAATCGAGCTTTCCTCATTGCATTAAGGCTTTCCTCTTCGTTCAGCTCCAAAACCAGAATCTAGAAGAACCCAGCCATCCTTGTTTTCACCTTCCTGCTGCCTTTCCAAGACAGGGGCTGTGCTCCCCTGGGTGATGCTGTTTGCAGGCAGAGACATGAAAGGATTTGCTGTCAATCTGTTTTCTCCCAGCACCGTCTGGGTTTGACATAGAAAAGCACAATTAAAGATGCTCTGGGGGCTGAGTGGCCCCTTTAAGCTTGGCTTTGCCACGGTCCCAGTGCTTGGTGGGCGTGTGGAAGTGAGTTGTGTTTTTGGCTGGGGTGAGATGCAGTTTTTCCTCATCTCTTTCTCAACATCTTCCCTGCAGGCAGTTCCTGCTGCTGCCATTCAGCTGTGAGCCCTGGGTCATGGTGCAGATGGGGCCACTGCACGTCCCAGGAGCTCTGCTGGCACCACAGGCTGGCAGAGATGACCTGGAGGAGCAGGAGCTGAGGGGCAGCATGGCCAGGACTCAGCTCTGCA